>NC_090347.1:50838934-51168676 GCF_035084215.1 Heptranchias perlo
TTTAAAGCAAAAAGATTTTATCTTCAAATACAAGAACTTTTCGTGGTTTTGTTGATTTTCAGCAAATGAACATATTTCAGCGAGCGAGAAGTTTTTTCTTTAATAGCGTCAGATTTTATCTTACAATACAAGAACTTTTCGGGGTTCTTGTCAATTTTTGTTGGTTTTCATCCAATGAACTTATTTCAGTCAGCTAGATCTTTCTTCTTGAAAGCAAAAAGATTTTATCTTCAAATACAAGAACTTTTCGTGGTTTTGTTGATTTTCAGCAAATGAACATATTTCAGCGAGCGAGAAGTTTTTTCGTAAAAAGCGTCAGATTTTATCTTAAAATACAAGAACTTTTCGTGGTTCTTGTCAATTTTTGTTGGTTTTCATCCAATGAACTTATTTCAGTCAGCAAGATCTTCCTTCTTGAAAGCAAAAAGATTTTATCTTCAAATACAAGAACTTTTCGTGGTTTTGTTGATTTTCAGCAAATGAACATATTTCAGCGAGCTGGAAGTTTTTTCTTTAAAAGCGCAATATTTTATCTTAAAATACAAGAACTTTTCGTGGTTCTTGTCAATTTTTGTTGGTTTTCATCCAATGAACTTATTTCAGTCAGCTAGATCTTTTTTCTTCAAAGCAAAAAGATTTTATCTTCAAATACAAGAACTTCTCGTGGTTTTGTTGATTTTCAGCAAATGAACATATTTCAGCGAGCTAGAAGTTTTTTCTTTAATAGCGTAAGATTTTATCTTAAAATACAAGAACTTTTCGTGGTTCTTGTCAATTTTTGTTGGTTCTCATCTTATGAACTTATTTCAGTCAGCTAGATATTTCTTCTTCAAAGCAAATAGATTTTATCTTCAAATACAAGAACTTTTCGTGGTTTTGTTGATTTTCAGCAAATGAACATATTTCAGCGAGGTGGAAGTTTTTTCTTTAATAGCGTCAGATTTTATCTTAAAATACATGAACTTTTCGTGGTTCTTGTCAATTTTTGTTGGTTTTCATCCAATGAACTTATTTCAGTCAGCTGGATCTTTCTTCTTCAAAGCAAAAAGATTTTATCTTCAAATACAAGAACTTTTCGTGGTTTTGTTGATTTTCAGCAAATGAACATATTTCAGCGAGCGAGAAGTTTTTTCTTTAATAGCGTCAGATTTTATCTTAAAATACAAGAACTTTTCGTGGTTCTTGTCAATTTTTGTTGGTTTTCATCCAATGAACTTATTTCAGTCAGCTAGATCTTTCTTCTTCAAAGCAAATAGATTTTATCTTCAAATACAAGAACTTTTCGTGGTTTTGTTGATTTTCAGCAAATGAACATATTTCAGCGAGGGGGAAGTTTTTTCTTTAATAGCGTCAGATTTTATCTTAAAATACATGAACTTTTCGTGGTTCTTGTCAATTTTTGTTGGTTTTCATCCAATGAACTTATTTCAGTCAGCTGCATCTTTCTTCTTCAAAGCAAAAAGATTTTATCTTCAAATACAAGAACTTTTCGTGGTTTTGTTGATTTTCAGCAAATGAACATATTTCAGTGAGCGAGAAGTTTTTTCTTTAATAGCGTCAGATTTTATCTTAAAATACAAGAACTTTTCGTGGTTCTTGTCAATTTTTGTTGGTTTTCATCCAATGAACTTATTTCAGTCAGCTAGATCTTTCTTCTTCAAAGCAAATAGATTTTATCTTCAAATACAAGAACTTTTCGTGGTTTTGTTGATTTTCAGCAAATGAACATATTTCAGCGAGCGAGAAGTTTTTTCGTCAAAAGCGTCAGATTTTATCTTAAAATACAAGAACTTTTAGTGGTTCTTGTCAATTTTTGTTGGTTTTCATCCAATGAACTTATTTCAGTCAGCAAGATCTTATCTTCTTGAAAGCAAAAAGATTTTATCTTCAAATACAAGAACTTTTCGTGGTTTTGTTGATTTTCAGCAAATGAACATATTTCAGCGAGCTGAAGTTTTTTCTTTAATAGCGCAATATTTTATCTTAAAATACAAGAACTTTTCGTGGTTCTTGTCAATTTTTGTTGGTTTTCATCTTATGAACTTATTTCACTCAGCTAGATCTTTCTTCTTCAAAGCATAAAGATTTTATCTTCAAATACAAGAACTTTTCATGGTTTTGTTGATTTTTAGCAAATGTACATATTTCAGCGAGCGAGAAGTTTTTTCTTTAATAGCGTCAGATTTTATCCTAAAATACAAGAACTTTTCGTGGTTCATGTCAATTTTTGTTGGTTTTCATCCAATGAACTTATTTCAGTCAGCTAGATCTTTCTTCTTCAAAGCAAAAAGATTTTATGTTCAAATACAAGAACTTTTCGTGGTTTGGTTGATTTTCAGCAAATGAACATATTTCAGCGAGCGAGAAGTTTTTTCTTTAATAGCGTCAGATTTTATCTTAAAATACAAGAACTTTTCGTGGTTCTTGTCAATTTTTGTTGGTTTTCATCCAATGAACTTATTTCAGTCAGCGAGATCTTTCTTCTTCAAAGCAAATAGATTTTATCTTCAAATACAAGAACTTTTCGTGGTTTTGTTGATTTTCAGCAAATGAACATATTTCAGCGAGGGAGAAGTTTTTTCGTTAAAAGCGTCAGATTTTATCTTAAAATACAAGAACTTTTCGTGGTTCTTGTCAATTTTTGTTGGTTTTCATCCAATGAACTTATTTCAGTCAGCAAGATCTTCCTTCTTGAAAGCAAAAAGATTTTATCTTCAAATACAAGAACTTTTCGTGGTTTTGTTGATTTTCAGCAAATGAACATATTTCAGCGAGCTGGAAGTTTTTTCTTTAAAAGCGCAATATTTTATCTTAAAATACAAGAACTTTTCGTGGTTCTTGTCAATTTTTGTTGGTTTTCATCCAATGAACTTATTTCAGTCAGCTAGATCTTTCTTCTTCAAAGCAAATAGATTTTATCTTCAAATACAAGAACTTTTCGTGGTTTTGTTGATTTTCAGCAAATGAACATATTTCAGCGAGCGAGAAGTTTTTTCGTAAAAAGCGTCAGATTTTATCTTAAAATACAAGAACTTTTCGTGGTTCTTGTCAATTTTTGTTGGTTTTCATCCAATGAACTTATTTCAGTCAGCAAGATCTTCCTTCTTGAAAGCAAAAAGATTTTATCTTCAAATACAAGAACTTTTCGTGGTTTTGTTGATTTTCAGCAAATGAACATATTTCAGCGAGCTGGAAGTTTTTTCTTTAAAAGCGCAATATTTTATCTTAAAATACAAGAACTTTTCGTGGTTCTTGTCAATTTTTGTTGGTTTTCATCCAATGAACTTATTTCAGTCAGCTAGATCTTTTTTCTTCAAAGCAAAAAGATTTTATCTTCAAATACAAGAACTTCTCGTGGTTTTGTTGATTTTCAGCAAATGAACATATTTCAGCGAGCTAGAAGTTTTTTCTTTAATAGCGTAAGATTTTATCTTAAAATACAAGAACTTTTCGTGGTTCTTGTCAATTTTTGTTGGTTCTCATCTTATGAACTTATTTCAGTCAGCTAGATATTTCTTCTTCAAAGCAAATAGATTTTATCTTCAAATACAAGAACTTTTCGTGGTTTTGTTGATTTTCAGCAAATGAACATATTTCAGCGAGGTGGAAGTTTTTTCTTTAATAGCGTCAGATTTTATCTTAAAATACATGAACTTTTCGTGGTTCTTGTCAATTTTTGTTGGTTTTCATCCAATGAACTTATTTCAGTCAGCTGGATCTTTCTTCTTCAAAGCAAAAAGATTTTATCTTCAAATACAAGAACTTTTCGTGGTTTTGTTGATTTTCAGCAAATGAACATATTTCAGCGAGCGAGAAGTTTTTTCTTTAATAGCGTCAGATTTTATCTTAAAATACAAGAACTTTTCGTGGTTCTTGTCAATTTTTGTTGGTTTTCATCCAATGAACTTATTTCAGTCAGCTAGATCTTTCTTCTTCAAAGCAAATAGATTTTATCTTCAAATACAAGAACTTTTCGTGGTTTTGTTGATTTTCAGCAAATGAACATATTTCAGCGAGGGGGAAGTTTTTTCTTTAATAGCGTCAGATTTTATCTTAAAATACATGAACTTTTCGTGGTTCTTGTCAATTTTTGTTGGTTTTCATCCAATGAACTTATTTCAGTCAGCTGGATCTTTCTTCTTCAAAGCAAAAAGATTTTATCTTCAAATACAAGAACTTTTCGTGGTTTTGTTGATTTTCAGCAAATGAACATATTTCAGTGAGCGAGAAGTTTTTTCTTTAATAGCGTCAGATTTTATCTTAAAATACAAGAACTTTTCGTGGTTCTTGTCAATTTTTGTTGGTTTTCATCCAATGAACTTATTTCAGTCAGCTAGATCTTTCTTCTTCAAAGCAAATAGATTTTATCTTCAAATACAAGAACTTTTCGTGGTTTTGTTGATTTTCAGCAAATGAACATATTTCAGCGAGCGAGAAGTTTTTTCGTCAAAAGCGTCAGATTTTATCTTAAAATACAAGAACTTTTAGTGGTTCTTGTCAATTTTTGTTGGTTTTCATCCAATGAACTTATTTCAGTCAGCAAGATCTTATCTTCTTGAAAGCAAAAAGATTTTATCTTCAAATACAAGAACTTTTCGTGGTTTTGTTGATTTTCAGCAAATGAACATATTTCAGCGAGCTGAAGTTTTTTCTTTAATAGCGCAATATTTTATCTTAAAATACAAGAACTTTTCGTGGTTCTTGTCAATTTTTGTTGGTTTTCATCTTATGAACTTATTTCACTCAGCTAGATCTTTCTTCTTCAAAGCATAAAGATTTTATCTTCAAATACAAGAACTTTTCGTGGTTTTGTTGATTTTTAGCAAATGTACATATTTCAGCGAGCGAGAAGTTTTTTCTTTAATAGCGTCAGATTTTATCCTAAAATACAAGAACTTTTCGTGGTTCATGTCAATTTTTGTTGGTTTTCATCCAATGAACTTATTTCAGTCAGCTAGATCTTTCTTCTTCAAAGCAAAAAGATTTTATGTTCAAATACAAGAACTTTTCGTGGTTTGGTTGATTTTCAGCAAATGAACATATTTCAGCGAGCGAGAAGTTTTTTCTTTAATAGCGTCAGATTTTATCTTAAAATACAAGAACTTTTCGTGGTTCTTGTCAATTTTTGTTGGTTTTCATCCAATGAACTTATTTCAGTCAGCGAGATCTTTCTTCTTCAAAGCAAATAGATTTTATCTTCAAATACAAGAACTTTTCGTGGTTTTGTTGATTTTCAGCAAATGAACATATTTCAGCGAGGGAGAAGTTTTTTCGTTAAAAGCGTCAGATTTTATCTTAAAATACAAGAACTTTTCGTGGTTCTTGTCAATTTTTGTTGGTTTTCATCCAATGAACTTATTTCAGTCAGCAAGATCTTCCTTCTTGAAAGCAAAAAGATTTTATCTTCAAATACAAGAACTTTTCGTGGTTTTGTTGATTTTCAGCAAATGAACATATTTCAGCGAGCTGGAAGTTTTTTCTTTAAAAGCGCAATATTTTATCTTAAAATACAAGAACTTTTCGTGGTTCTTGTCAATTTTTGTTGGTTTTCATCCAATGAACTTATTTCAGTCAGCCAGATCTTTCTTCTTCAAAGCAAAAAGATTTTATGTTCAAATACAAGAACTTTACGTGGTTTTGTTGATTTTCAGCAAATGAACATATTTCAGCGAGTGAGAAGTTTTTTCTTTAATAGCGTCAGATTTTATCTTAAAATACATGAACTTTTCGTGGTTCTTGTCAATTTTTGTTGGTTTTCATCCAATGAACTTATTTCAGTCAGCGAGATCTTTTTTCTTCAAAGCAAAAAGATTTTATCTTCAAATACAAGAACTTCTCGTGGTTTTGTTGATTTTCAGCAAATGAACATATTTCAGCGAGCTAGAAGTTTTTTCTTTAATAGCGTAAGATTTTATCTTAAAATACAAGAACTTTTCGTGGTTCTTGTCAATTTTTGTTGGTTCTCATCTTATGAACTTATTTCAGTCAGCTAGATATTTCTTCTTCAAAGCAAATAGATTTTATCTTCAAATACAAGAACTTTTCGTGGTTTTGTTGATTTTCAGCAAATGAACATATTTCAGCGAGGGGGAAGTTTTTTCTTTAATAGCGTCAGATTTTATCTTAAAATACATGAACTTTTCGTGGTTCTTGTCAATTTTTGTTGGTTTTCATCCAATGAACTTATTTCAGTCAGCTGGATCTTTCTTCTTCAAAGCAAAAAGATTTTATCTTCAAATACAAGAACTTTTCGTGGTTTTGTTGATTTTCAGCAAATGAACATATTTCAGCGAGCGAGAAGTTTTTTCTTTAATAGCGTCAGATTTTATCTTAAAATACAAGAACTTTTCGTGGTTCTTGTCAATTTTTGTTGGTTTTCATCCAATGAACTTATTTCAGTCAGCTAGATCTTTCTTCTTCAAAGCAAATAGATTTTATCTTCAAATACAAGAACTTTTCGTGGTTTTGTTGATTTTCAGCAAATGAACATATTTCAGCGAGCGAGAAGTTTTTTCGTCAAAAGCGTCAGATTTTATCTTAAAATACAAGAACTTTTCGTGGTTCTTGTCAATTTTTGTTGGTTTTCATCCAATGAACTTATTTCAGTCAGCAAGATCTTCCTTCTAGAAAGCAAAAAGATTTTATCTTCAAATACAAGAACTTTTCGTGGTTTTGTTGATTTTCAGCAAATGAACATATTTCAGCGAGCTGGAAGTTTTTTCTTTAATAGCGCAATATTTTATCTTAAAATACAAGAACTTTTCGTGGTTCTTGTCAATTTTTGTTGGTTTTCATCTTATGAACTTATTTCAGTCAGCTGGATCTTTCTTCTTCAAAGCAAATAGATTTTATCTTCAAATACAAGAACTTTTCGTGGTTTTGTTGATTTTCAGCAAATGAACATATTTCAGCGAGCGAGAAGTTTTTTCTTTAATCGCGTCAGATTTTATCTTAAAATACAAGAACTTTTCGTGGTTCTTGTCAATTTTTGTTGGTTTTCATCCAATGAACTTATTTCAGTCAGCTCGATCTTTCTTCTTCAAAGCAAATAGATTTTATCTTCAAATACAAGAACTTTTCGTGGTTTTGTTGATTTTCAGCAAATGAACATATTTCAGCGAGCGAGAAGTTTTTTCGTTAAAAGCGTCAGATTTTATCTTAAAATGCAAGAATATTTAGTGGTTCTTGTCAATTTTTGTTGGTTTTCATCCAATGAACTTATTTCAGTCAGCAAGATCTTCCTTCTTGAAAGCAAAAAGATTTTATCTTCAAAAAGAAGAACTTTTCGTGGTTTTGTTGATTTTCAGCAAATGAACATATTTCAGCGAGCTGGAAGTTTTTTCTTTAATAGCGCAATATTTTATCTTAAAATACAAGAACTTTTCGTGGTTCTTGTCAATTTTTGTTGGTTTTCATCCAATGAACTTATTTCAGTCAGCTAGATCTTTCTTCTTGAAAGCAAAAAGATTTTATCTTCAAATACAAGAACTTTACGTGGTTTTGTTGATTTTCAGCAAATGAACATATTTCAGCGAGCGAGAAGTTTTTTCTTTAATAGCGTCAGATTTTATCTTAAAATACATGAACTTTTCGTGGTTCTTGTCAATTTTTGTTGGTTTTCATCTTATGAACTTATTTCAGTCAGCTGGATCTTTCTTCTTCAAAGCAAATAGATTTTATCTTCAAATACAAGAACTTTTCGTGGTTTTGTTGATTTTCAGCAAATGAACATATTTCAGCGAGCGAGAAGTTTTTTCTTTAATCGCGTCAGATTTTATCTTAAAATACAAGAACTTTTCGTGGTTCTTGTCAATTTTTGTTGGTTTTCATCCAATGAACTTATTTCAGTCAGCTCGATCTTTCTTCTTCAAAGCAAATAGATTTTATCTTCAAATACAAGAACTTTTCGTGGTTTTGTTGATTTTCAGCAAATGAACATATTTCAGCGAGCGAGAAGTTTTTTCGTTAAAAGCGTCAGATTTTATCTTAAAATGCAAGAATATTTAGTGGTTCTTGTCAATTTTTGTTGGTTTTCATCCAATGAACTTATTTCAGTCAGCAAGATCTTCCTTCTTGAAAGCAAAAAGATTTTATCTTCAAATACAAGAACTTTTCGTGGTTTTGTTGATTTTCAGCAAATGAACATATTTCAGCGAGCTGGAAGTTTTTTCTTTAATAGCGCAATATTTTATCTTAAAATACAAGAACTTTTCGTGGTTCTTGTCAATTTTTGTTGGTTTTCATCCAATGAACTTATTTCAGTCAGCTAGATCTTTCTTCTTGAAAGCAAAAAGATTTTATCTTCAAATACAAGAACTTTACGTGGTTTTGTTGATTTTCAGCAAATGAACATATTTCAGCGAGCGAGAAGTTTTTTCTTTAATAGCGTCAGATTTTATCTTAAAATACATGAACTTTTCGTGGTTCTTGTCAATTTTTGTTGGTTTTCATCCAATGAACTTATTTCAGTCAGCTGGATCTTTCTTCTTCAAAGCAAAAAGATTTTATCTTCAAATACAAGAACTTTTCGTGGTTTTGTTGATTTTCAGCAAATGAACATATTTCAGCGAGCGAGAAGTTTTTTCGTTAAAAGCGTCAGATTTTATCTTAAAATACAAGAACTTTTCGTGGTTCTTGTCAATTTTTGTTGGTTTTCATCCAATGAACTTATTTCAGTCAGCAAGATCTTCCTTCTTGAAAGCAAAAAGATTTTATCTTCAAATGCAAGAACTTTTCGTGGTTTTGTTGATTTTCAGCAATTGAACATATTTCAGCGAGCTGGAAGTTTTTTCTTTAATAGCGCAATATTTTATCTTAAAATACAAGAACTTTTCGTGGTTCTTGTCAATTTTTGTTGGTTTTCATCGTATGAACTTATTTCAGTCAGCGAGATCTTTCTTCTTCAAAGCAAAAAGATTTTATCTTCAAATACAAGAACTTTTCGTGGTTTTGTTGATTTTTAGCAAATGTACATATTTCAGCGAGCGAGAAGTTTTTTCTTTAATAGCGTCAAAATATATCCTAAAATACAAGAGCTTTTCGTGGTTCTTGTCAATTTTTGTTGGTTTTCATCTTATGAACTTATTTCACTCAGCAAGATCTTTCTTCTTCAAAGCATAAAGATTTTATCTTCAAATACAAGAACTTTTCGTGGTTTTGTTGATTTTTAGCAAATGTACATATTTCAGCGAGCGAGAAGTTTTTTCTTTAATAGCGTCAGATTTTATCCTAAAATACAAGAACTTTTCGTGGTTCATGTCAATTTTTGTTGGTTTTCATCCAATGAACTTATTTCAGTCAGCTAGATATTTCTTCTTCAAAGCAAAAAGATTTTATGTTCAAATACAAGAACTTTTCGTGGTTTGGTTGATTTTCAGCAAATGAACATATTTCAGCGAGCGAGAAGTTTTTTCTTTAATAGCGTCAGATTTTATCTTAAAATACAAGAACTTTTCGTGGTTCTTGTCAATTTTTGTTGGTTTTCATCCAATGAACTTATTTCAGTCAGCGAGATCTTTCTTCTTCAAAGCAAATAGATTTTATCTTCAAATACAAGAACTTTTCGTGGTTTTGTTGATTTTCAGCAAATGAACATATTTCAGCGAGGGAGAAGTTTTTTCGTTAAAAGCGTCAGATTTTATCTTAAAATACAAGAACTTTTCGTGGTTCTTGTCAATTTTTGTTGGTTTTCATCCAATGAACTTATTTCAGTCAGCAAGATCTTCCTTCTTGAAAGCAAAAAGATTTTATCTTCAAATACAAGAACTTTTCGTGGTTTTGTTGATTTTCAGCAAATGAACATATTTCAGCGAGCTGGAAGTTTTTTCTTTAAAAGCGCAATATTTTATCTTAAAATACAAGAACTTTTCGTGGTTCTTGTCAATTTTTGTTGGTTTTCATCCAATGAACTTATTTCAGTCAGCCAGATCTTTCTTCTTCAAAGCAAAAAGATTTTATGTTCAAATACAAGAACTTTACGTGGTTTTGTTGATTTTCAGCAAATGAACATATTTCAGCGAGTGAGAAGTTTTTTCTTTAATAGCGTCAGATTTTATCTTAAAATACATGAACTTTTCGTGGTTCTTGTCAATTTTTGTTGGTTTTCATCCAATGAACTTATTTCAGTCAGCGAGATCTTTTTTCTTCAAAGCAAAAAGATTTTATCTTCAAATACAAGAACTTCTCGTGGTTTTGTTGATTTTCAGCAAATGAACATATTTCAGCGAGCTAGAAGTTTTTTCTTTAATAGCGTAAGATTTTATCTTAAAATACAAGAACTTTTCGTGGTTCTTGTCAATTTTTGTTGGTTCTCATCTTATGAACTTATTTCAGTCAGCTAGATATTTCTTCTTCAAAGCAAATAGATTTTATCTTCAAATACAAGAACTTTTCGTGGTTTTGTTGATTTTCAGCAAATGAACATATTTCAGCGAGGGGGAAGTTTTTTCTTTAATAGCGTCAGATTTTATCTTAAAATACATGAACTTTTCGTGGTTCTTGTCAATTTTTGTTGGTTTTCATCCAATGAACTTATTTCAGTCAGCTGGATCTTTCTTCTTCAAAGCAAAAAGATTTTATCTTCAAATACAAGAACTTTTCGTGGTTTTGTTGATTTTCAGCAAATGAACATATTTCAGCGAGCGAGAAGTTTTTTCTTTAATAGCGTCAGATTTTATCTTAAAATACAAGAACTTTTCGTGGTTCTTGTCAATTTTTGTTGGTTTTCATCCAATGAACTTATTTCAGTCAGCTAGATCTTTCTTCTTCAAAGCAAATAGATTTTATCTTCAAATACAAGAACTTTTCGTGGTTTTGTTGATTTTCAGCAAATGAACATATTTCAGCGAGCGAGAAGTTTTTTCGTCAAAAGCGTCAGATTTTATCTTAAAATACAAGAACTTTTAGTGGTTCTTGTCAATTTTTGTTGGTTTTCATCTTATGAACTTATTTCACTCAGCTAGATCTTTCTTCTTCAAAGCATAAAGATTTTATCTTCAAATACAAGAACTTTTCGTGGTTTTGTTGATTTTTAGCAAATGTACGTATTTCAGCGAGCGAGAAGTTTTTTCTTTAATAGCGTCAGATTTTATCCTAAAATACAAGAACTTTTCGTGGTTCATGTCAATTTTTGTTGGTTTTCATCCAATGAACTTATTTCAGTCAGCTAGATCTTTCTTCTTCAAAGCAAAAAGATTTTATGTTCAAATACATGAACTTTTCGTGGTTTGGTTGATTTTCAGCAAATGAACATATTTCAGCGAGCGAGAAGTTTTTTCTTTAATAGCGTCAGATTTTATCTTAAAATACAAGAACTTTTCGTGGTTCTTGTCAATTTTTGTTGGTTTTCATCCAATGAACTTATTTCAGTCAGCGAGATCTTTCTTCTTCAAAGCAAATAGATTTTATCTTCAAATACAAGAACTTTTCGTGGTTTTGTTGATTTTCAGCAAATGAACATATTTCAGCGAGGGAGAAGTTTTTTCGTTAAAAGCGTCAGATTTTATCTTAAAATACAAGAACTTTTCGTGGTTCTTGTCAATTTTTGTTGGTTTTCATCCAATGAACTTATTTCAGTCAGCAAGATCTTCCTTCTAGAAAGCAAAAAGATTTTATCTTCAAATACAAGAACTTTTCGTGGTTTTGTTGATTTTCAGCAAATGAACATATTTCAGCGAGCTGGAAGTTTTTTCTTTAATAGCGCAATATTTTATCTTAAAATACAAGAACTTTTCGTGGTTCTTGTCAATTTTTGTTGGTTTTCATCCAATGAACTTATTTCAGTCAGCTAGATCTTTCTTCTTGAAAGCAAAAAGATTTTATGTTCAAATACAAGAACTTTTCGTGGTTTTGTTGATTTTTAGCAAATGTACATATTTCAGCGAGCGAGAAGTTTTTTCTTTAATAGCGTCAGATTTTATCCTAAAATACAAGAGCTTTTCGTGGTTCATGTCAATTTTTGTTGGTTTTCATCCAATGAACATATTTCAGTCAGCTCGATCTTTCTTCTTCAAAGCAAAAAGATTTTATGTTCAAATACAAGAACTTTACGTGGTTTTGTTGATTTTCAGCAAATGAACATATTTCAGCGAGCGAGAAGTTTTTTCTTTAATAGCGTCAGATTTTATCTTAAAATACAAGAACTTGTCGTGGTTCTTGTCAATTTTTGTTGGTTTTCATCCAATGAACTTATTTCAGTCAGCAAGATCTTTCTTCTTCAAAGCAAAAAGATTTTATCTTCAAATACAAGAACTTTACGTGGTTTTGTTGATTTTCAGCAAATGAACATATTTCAGCGAGCGAGAAGTTTTTTCTTTAATAGCGTCAGATTTTATCTTAAAATACATGAACTTTTCGTGGTTCTTGTCAATTTTTGTTGGTTTTCATCCAATGAACTTATTTCAGTCAGCTGGATCTTTCTTCTTCAAAGCAAAAAGATTTTATCTTCAAATACAAGAACTTTTCGTGGTTTTGTTGATTTTCAGCAAATGAACATATTTCAGCGAGCGAGAAGTTTTTTCGTTAAAAGCGTCAGATTTTATCTTAAAATACAAGAACTTTTCGTGGTTCTTGTCAATTTTTGTTGGTTTTCATCCAATGAACTTATTTCAGTCAGCAAGATCTTCCTTCTTGAAAGCAAAAAGATTTTATCTTCAAATGCAAGAACTTTTCGTGGTTTTGTTGATTTTCAGCAATTGAACATATTTCAGCGAGCTGGAAGTTTTTTCTTTAATAGCGCAATATTTTATCTTAAAATACAAGAACTTTTCGTGGTTCTTGTCAATTTTTGTTGGTTTTCATCGTATGAACTTATTTCAGTCAGCGAGATCTTTCTTCTTCAAAGCAAAAAGATTTTATCTTCAAATACAAGAACTTTTCGTGGTTTTGTTGATTTTTAGCAAATGTACATATTTCAGCGAGCGAGAAGTTTTTTCTTTAATAGCGTCAAAATATATCCTAAAATACAAGAGCTTTTCGTGGTTCATGTCAATTTTTGTTGGTTTTCATCCAATGAACATATTTCAGTCAGCTAGATCTTTCTTCTTCAAAGCAAAAAGATTTTATGTTCAAACACAAGAACTTTACGTGGTTTTGTTGATTTTCAGCAAATGAACATATTTCAGCGAGCGAGAAGTTTTTTGTTTAATAGCGTCAGATTTTATCTTAAAATACAAGAACTTTTCGTGGTTCTTGTCAATTTTTGTTGGTTTTCATCCAATGAACTTATTTCAGTCAGCTAGATCTTTCTTCTTCAAAGCAAATATATTTTATCTTCAAATACAAGAACTTTTCGTGGTTTTGTTGATTTTCAGCAAATGAACATATTTCAGCGAGCAAGAAGTTTTTTCGTTAAAAGCGTCAGATTTTATCTTAAAATACAAGAACTTTTCGTGGTTCTTGTCAATTTTTGTTGGTTTTCATCTTCTGAACTTATTTCAGTCAGCTGGATCTTTCTTCTTCAAAGCAAATAGATTTTATCTTCAAATACAAGAACTTTTCGTGGTTTTGTTGATTGTCAGCAAATGAACATATTTCAGCGAGCGAGAAGTTTTTTCTTTAATAGCGTCAGATTTTATCTTAAAATACAAGAACTTTTCGTGGTTCTTGTCAATTTTTGTTGGTTTTCATCTTATGAACTTATTTCAGTCAGCTAGATCTTTCTTCTTCAAAGCATAAAGATTTTATCTTCAAATACAAGAACTTTTCGTGGTTTTGTTGATTTTTAGCAAATGTACATATTTCAGCGAGCGAGAAGTTTTTTCTTTAATAGCGTCAGATTTTATCCTAAAATACAAGAACTTTTCGTGGTTCATGTCAATTTTTGTTGGTTTTCATCCAATGAACTTATTTCAGTCAGCTAGATCTTTCTTCTTCAAAGCAAAAAGATTTTATGTTCTAACACAAGAACTTTTCGTGGTTTGGTTGATTTTCAGCAAATGAACATATTTCAGCGAGCGAGAAGTTTTTTCTTTAATAGCGTCAGATTTTATCTTAAAGTACAAGAACTTTTCGTGGTTCTTGTCAATTTTTGTTGGTTTTCATCCAATGAACTTATTTCAGTCAGCGAGATCTTTCTTCTTCAAAGCAAATAGATTTTATCTTCAAATACAAGAACTTTTCGTGGTTTTGTTGATTTTCAGCAAATGAACATATTTCAGCGAGGGAGAAGTTTTTTCGTTAAAAGCGTCAGATTTTATCTTAAAATACAAGAACTTTTCGTGGTTCTTGTCAATTTTTGTTGGTTTTCATCCAATCAACTTATTTCAGTCAGCAAGATCTTCCTTCTTGAAAGCAAAAAGATTTTATCTTCAAAAAGAAGAACTTTTCGTGGTTTTGTTGATTTTCAGCAAATGAACATATTTCAGCGAGCTGGAAGTTTTTTCTTTAATAGCGCAATATTTTATCTTAAAATACAAGAACTTTTCGTGGTTCTTGTCAATTTTTGTTGGTTTTCATCCAATGAACTTATTTCAGTCAGCTAGATCTTTCTTCTTGAAAGCAAAAAGATTTTATGTTCAAATACAAGAACTTTACGTGGTTTTGTTGATTTTCAGCAAATGAACATATTTCAGCGAGCGAGAAGTTTTTTCTTTAATAGCGTCAGATTTTATCTTAAAATACATGAACTTTTCGTGGTTCTTGTCAATTTTTGTTGGTTTTCATCCAATGAACTTATTTCAGTCAGCAAGATCTTCCTTCTTGAAAGCAAAAAGATTTTATCTTCAAATGCAAGAACTTTTCGTGGTTTTGTTGATTTTCAGCAATTGAACATATTTCAGCGAGCTGGAAGTTTTTTCTTTAATAGCGCAATATTTTATCTTAAAATACAAGAACTTTTCGTGGTTCTTGTCAATTTTTGTTGGTTTTCATCGTATGAACTTATTTCAGTCAGCGAGATCTTTCTTCTTCAAAGCAAAAAGATTTTATCTTCAAATACAAGAACTTTTCGTGGTTTTGTTGATTTTTAGCAAATGTACATATTTCAGCGAGCGAGAAGTTTTTTCTTTAATAGCGTCAAAATATATCCTAAAATACAAGAGCTTTTCGTGGTTCATGTCAATTTTTGTTGGTTTTCATCCAATGAACATATTTCAGTCAGCTAGATCTTTCTTCTTCAAAGCAAAAAGATTTTATGTTCAAACACAAGAACTTTACGTGGTTTTGTTGATTTTCAGCAAATGAACATATTTCAGCGAGCGAGAAGTTTTTTGTTTAATAGCGTCAGATTTTATCTTAAAATACAAGAACTTTTCGTGGTTCTTGTCAATTTTTGTTGGTTTTCATCCAATGAACTTATTTCAGTCAGCTAGATCTTTCTTCTTCAAAGCAAATATATTTTATCTTCAAATACAAGAACTTTTCGTGGTTTTGTTGATTTTCAGCAAATGAACATATTTCAGCGAGCAAGAAGTTTTTTCGTTAAAAGCGTCAGATTTTATCTTAAAATACAAGAACTTTTCGTGGTTCTTGTCAATTTTTGTTGGTTTTCATCTTCTGAACTTATTTCAGTCAGCTGGATCTTTCTTCTTCAAAGCAAATAGATTTTATCTTCAAATACAAGAACTTTTCGTGGTTTTGTTGATTGTCAGCAAATGAACATATTTCAGCGAGCGAGAAGTTTTTTCTTTAATAGCGTCAGATTTTATCTTAAAATACAAGAACTTTTCGTGGTTCTTGTCAATTTTTGTTGGTTTTCATCCAATGAACTTATTTCAGTCAGCTAGATCTTTCTTCTTCAAAGCAAATAGATTTTATCTTCAAATACAAGAACTTTTCGTGGTTTTGTTGATTTTCAGCAAATGAACATATTTCAGCGAGCGAGAAGTTTTTTCGTCAAAAGCGTCAGATTTTATCTTAAAATGCAAGAATATTTAGTGGTTCTTGTCAATTTTTGTTGGTTTTCATCCAATGAACTTATTTCAGTCAGCAAGATCTTCCTTCTTGAAAGCAAAAAGATTTTATCTTCAAATACAAGAACTTTTCGTGGTTTTGTTGATTTTCAGCAAATGAACATATTTCAGCGAGCTGGAAGTTTTTTCTTTAATAGCGCAATATTTTATCTTAAAATACAAGAACTTTTCGTGGTTGTTGTCAATTTTTGTTGGTTTTCATCTTATGAACTTATTTCACTCAGCTAGATCTTTCTTCTTCAAAGCATAAAGATTTTATCTTCAAATACAAGAACTTTTCGTGGTTTTGTTGATTTTTAGCAAATGTACATATTTCAGCGAGCGAGAAGTTTTTTCTTTAATAGCGTCAGATTTTATCCTAAAATACAAGAACTTTTCGTGGTTCATGTCAATTTTTGTTGGTTTTCATCCAATGAACTTATTTCAGTCAGCTAGATCTTTCTTCTTCAAAGCAAAAAGATTTTATGTTCTAACACAAGAACTTTTCGTGGTTTGGTTGATTTTCAGCAAATGAACATATTTCAGCGAGCGAGAAGTTTTTTCTTTAATAGCGTCAGATTTTATCTTAAAGTACAAGAACTTTTCGTGGTTCTTGTCAATTTTTGTTGGTTTTCATCCAATGAACTTATTTCAGTCAGCGAGATCTTTCTTCTTCAAAGCAAATAGATTTTATCTTCAAATACAAGAACTTTTCGTGGTTTTGTTGATTTTCAGCAAATGAACATATTTCAGCGAGGGAGAAGTTTTTTCGTTAAAAGCGTCAGATTTTATCTTAAAATACAAGAACTTTTCGTGGTTCTTGTCAATTTTTGTTGGTTTTCATCCAATCAACTTATTTCAGTCAGCAAGATCTTCCTTCTTGAAAGCAAAAAGATTTTATCTTCAAAAAGAAGAACTTTTCGTGGTTTTGTTGATTTTCAGCAAATGAACATATTTCAGCGAGCTGGAAGTTTTTTCTTTAATAGCGCAATATTTTATCTTAAAATACAAGAACTTTTCGTGGTTCTTGTCAATTTTTGTTGGTTTTCATCCAATGAACTTATTTCAGTCAGCTAGATCTTTCTTCTTGAAAGCAAAAAGATTTTATGTTCAAATACAAGAACTTTACGTGGTTTTGTTGATTTTCAGCAAATGAACATATTTCAGCGAGCGAGAAGTTTTTTCTTTAATAGCGTCAGATTTTATCTTAAAATACATGAACTTTTCGTGGTTCTTGTCAATTTTTGTTGGTTTTCATCCAATGAACTTATTTCAGTCAGCTGGATCTTTCTTCTTCAAAGCAAAAAGATTTTATCTTCAAATACAAGAACTTTTCGTGGTTTTGTTGATTTTCAGCAAATGAACATATTTCAGCGAGCGAGAAGTTTTTTCGTTAAAAGCGTCAGATTTTATCTTAAAATACAAGAACTTTTCGTGGTTCTTGTCAATTTTTGTTGGTTTTCATCCAATGAACTTATTTCAGTCAGCGAGATCTTTCTTCTTCAAAGCAAATAGATTTTATCTTCAAATACAAGAACTTTTCGTGGTTTTGTTGATTTTCAGCAAATGAACATATTTCAGCGAGGGAGAAGTTTTTTCGTTAAAAGCGTCAGATTTTATCTTAAAATACAAGAACTTTTCGTGGTTCTTGTCAATTTTTGTTGGTTTTCATCCAATGAACTTATTTCAGTCAGCAAGATCTTCCTTCTTGAAAGCAAAAAGATTTTATCTTCAAAAAGAAGAACTTTTCGTGGTTTTGTTGATTTTCAGCAAATGAACATATTTCAGCGAGCTGGAAGTTTTTTCTTTAATAGCGCAATATTTTATCTTAAAATACAAGAACTTTTCGTGGTTCTTGTCAATTTTTGTTGGTTTTCATCCAATGAACTTATTTCAGTCAGCTGGATCTTTCTTCTTGAAAGCAAAAAGATTTTATGTTCAAATACAAGAACTTTACGTGGTTTTGTTGATTTTCAGCAAATGAACATATTTCAGCGAGCGAGAAGTTTTTTCTTTAATAGCGTCAGATTTTATCTTAAAATACATGAACTTTTCGTGGTTCTTGTCAATTTTTGTTGGTTTTCATCCAATGAACTTATTTCAGTCAGCAAGATCTTCCTTCTTGAAAGCAAAAAGATTTTATCTTCAAATGCAAGAACTTTTCGTGGTTTTGTTGATTTTCAGCAATTGAACATATTTCAGCGAGCTGGAAGTTTTTTCTTTAATAGCGCAATATTTTATCTTAAAATACAAGAACTTTTCGTGGTTCTTGTCAATTTTTGTTGGTTTTCATCGTATGAACTTATTTCAGTCAGCGAGATCTTTCTTCTTCAAAGCAAAAAGATTTTATCTTCAAATACAAGAACTTTTCGTGGTTTTGTTGATTTTTAGCAAATGTACATATTTCAGCGAGCGAGAAGTTTTTTCTTTAATAGCGTCAAAATATATCCTAAAATACAAGAGCTTTTCGTGGTTCATGTCAATTTTTGTTGGTTTTCATCCAATGAACATATTTCAGTCAGCTAGATCTTTCTTCTTCAAAGCAAAAAGATTTTATGTTCAAACACAAGAACTTTACGTGGTTTTGTTGATTTTCAGCAAATGAACATATTTCAGCGAGCGAGAAGTTTTTTGTTTAATAGCGTCAGATTTTATCTTAAAATACAAGAACTTTTCGTGGTTCTTGTCAATTTTTGTTGGTTTTCATCCAATGAACTTATTTCAGTCAGCTAGATCTTTCTTCTTCAAAGCAAATATATTTTATCTTCAAATACAAGAACTTTTCGTGGTTTTGTTGATTTTCAGCAAATGAACATATTTCAGCGAGCAAGAAGTTTTTTCGTTAAAAGCGTCAGATTTTATCTTAAAATACAAGAACTTTTCGTGGTTCTTGTCAATTTTTGTTGGTTTTCATCTTCTGAACTTATTTCAGTCAGCTGGATCTTTCTTCTTCAAAGCAAATAGATTTTATCTTCAAATACAAGAACTTTTCGTGGTTTTGTTGATTGTCAGCAAATGAACATATTTCAGCGAGCGAGAAGTTTTTTCTTTAATAGCGTCAGATTTTATCTTAAAATACAAGAACTTTTCGTGGTTCTTGTCAATTTTTGTTGGTTTTCATCCAATGAACTTATTTCAGTCAGCTAGATCTTTCTTCTTCAAAGCAAATAGATTTTATCTTCAAATACAAGAACTTTTCGTGGTTTTGTTGATTTTCAGCAAATGAACATATTTCAGCGAGCGAGAAGTTTTTTCGTCAAAAGCGTCAGATTTTATCTTAAAATGCAAGAATATTTAGTGGTTCTTGTCAATTTTTGTTGGTTTTCATCCAATGAACTTATTTCAGTCAGCAAGATCTTCCTTCTTGAAAGCAAAAAGATTTTATCTTCAAATACAAGAACTTTTCGTGGTTTTGTTGATTTTCAGCAAATGAACATATTTCAGCGAGCTGGAAGTTTTTTCTTTAATAGCGCAATATTTTATCTTAAAATACAAGAACTTTTCGTGGTTGTTGTCAATTTTTGTTGGTTTTCATCTTATGAACTTATTTCACTCAGCTAGATCTTTCTTCTTCAAAGCATAAAGATTTTATCTTCAAATACAAGAACTTTTCGTGGTTTTGTTGATTTTTAGCAAATGTACATATTTCAGCGAGCGAGAAGTTTTTTCTTTAATAGCGTCAGATTTTATCCTAAAATACAAGAACTTTTCGTGGTTCATGTCAATTTTTGTTGGTTTTCATCCAATGAACTTATTTCAGTCAGCTAGATCTTTCTTCTTCAAAGCAAAAAGATTTTATGTTCTAACACAAGAACTTTTCGTGGTTTGGTTGATTTTCAGCAAATGAACATATTTCAGCGAGCGAGAAGTTTTTTCTTTAATAGCGTCAGATTTTATCTTAAAGTACAAGAACTTTTCGTGGTTCTTGTCAATTTTTGTTGGTTTTCATCCAATCAACTTATTTCAGTCAGCGAGATCTTTCTTCTTCAAAGCAAATAGATTTTATCTTCAAATACAAGAACTTTTCGTGGTTTTGTTGATTTTCAGCAAATGAACATATTTCAGCGAGGGAGAAGTTTTTTCGTTAAAAGCGTCAGATTTTATCTTAAAATACAAGAACTTTTCGTGGTTCTTGTCAATTTTTGTTGGTTTTCATCCAATCAACTTATTTCAGTCAGCAAGATCTTCCTTCTTGAAAGCAAAAAGATTTTATCTTCAAAAAGAAGAACTTTTCGTGGTTTTGTTGATTTTCAGCAAATGAACATATTTCAGCGAGCTGGAAGTTTTTTCTTTAATAGCGCAATATTTTATCTTAAAATACAAGAACTTTTCGTGGTTCTTGTCAATTTTTGTTGGTTTTCATCCAATGAACTTATTTCAGTCAGCTAGATCTTTCTTCTTGAAAGCAAAAAGATTTTATGTTCAAATACAAGAACTTTACGTGGTTTTGTTGATTTTCAGCAAATGAACATATTTCAGCGAGCGAGAAGTTTTTTCTTTAATAGCGTCAGATTTTATCTTAAAATACATGAACTTTTCGTGGTTCTTGTCAATTTTTGTTGGTTTTCATCCAATGAACTTATTTCAGTCAGCTGGATCTTTCTTCTTCAAAGCAAAAAGATTTTATCTTCAAATACAAGAACTTTTCGTGGTTTTGTTGATTTTCAGCAAATGAACATATTTCAGCGAGCGAGAAGTTTTTTCGTTAAAAGCGTCAGATTTTATCTTAAAATACAAGAACTTTTCGTGGTTCTTGTCAATTTTTGTTGGTTTTCATCCAATGAACTTATTTCAGTCAGCGAGATCTTTCTTCTTCAAAGCAAATAGATTTTATCTTCAAATACAAGAACTTTTCGTGGTTTTGTTGATTTTCAGCAAATGAACATATTTCAGCGAGGGAGAAGTTTTTTCGTTAAAAGCGTCAGATTTTATCTTAAAATACAAGAACTTTTCGTGGTTCTTGTCAATTTTTGTTGGTTTTCATCCAATGAACTTATTTCAGTCAGCAAGATCTTCCTTCTTGAAAGCAAAAAGATTTTATCTTCAAAAAGAAGAACTTTTCGTGGTTTTGTTGATTTTCAGCAAATGAACATATTTCAGCGAGCTGGAAGTTTTTTCTTTAATAGCGCAATATTTTATCTTAAAATACAAGAACTTTTCGTGGTTCTTGTCAATTTTTGTTGGTTTTCATCCAATGAACTTATTTCAGTCAGCTAGATCTTTCTTCTTGAAAGCAAAAAGATTTTATGTTCAAATACAAGAACTTTACGTGGTTTTGTTGATTTTCAGCAAATGAACATATTTCAGCGAGCGAGAAGTTTTTTCTTTAATAGCGTCAGATTTTATCTTAAAATACATGAACTTTTCGTGGTTCTTGTCAATTTTTGTTGGTTTTCATGCAATGAACTTATTTCAGTCAGCTGGATCTTTCTTCTTCAAAGCAAAAAGATTTTATCTTCAAATACAAGAACTTTTCGTGGTTTTGTTGATTTTCAGCAAATGAACATATTTCAGCGAGCGAGAAGTTTTTTCGTTAAAAGCGTCAGATTTTATCTTAAAATACAAGAACTTTTCGTGGTTCTTGTCAATTTTTGTTGGTTTTCATCCAATGAACTTATTTCAGTCAGCAAGATCTTCCTTCTTTAAAGCAAAAAGATTTTATCTTCAAATGCAAGAACTTTTCGTGGTTTTGTTGATTTTCAGCAATTGAACATATTTCAGCGAGCTGGAAGTTTTTTTCTTTAATAGCGCAATATTTTATCTTAAAATACAAGAACTTTTCGTGGTTCTTGTCAATTTTTGTTGGTTTTCATCGTATGAACTTATTTCAGTCAGCTAGATCTTTCTTCTTCAAAGCAAAAAGATTTTATCTTCAAATACAAGAACTTTTCGTGGTTTTGTTGATTTTCAGCAAATCAACATATTTCAGCGAGCGAGAAGTTTTTTCTTTAATAGCGTCAAAATATATCCTAAAATACAAGAGCTTTTCGTGGTTCATGTCAATTTTTGTTGGTTTTCATCCAATGAACATATTTCAGTCAGCTAGATCTTTCTTCTTCAAAGCAAAAAGATTTTATGTTCAAATACAAGAACTTTACGTGGTTTTGTTGATTTTCAGCAAATGAACATATTTCAGCGAGCGAGAAGTTTTTTCTTTAATAGCGTCAGATTTTATCTTAAAATACAAGAACTTTTCGTGGTTCTTGTCAATTTTTGTTGGTTTTCATCCAATGAACTTATTTCAGTCAGCTAGATCTTTCTTCTTCAAAGCAAATAGATTTTATCTTCAAATACAAGAACTTTTCGTGGTTTTGTTGATTTTCAGCAAATGAACATATTTCAGCGAGCGAGAAGTTTTTTCGTTAAAAGCGTCAGATTTTATCTTAAAATACAAGAACTTTTCGTGGTTCTTGTCAATTTTTGTTGGTTTTCATCTTATGAACTTATTTCAGTCAGCTGGATCTTTCTTCTTCAAAGCAAATAGATTTTATCTTCAAATACAAGAACTTTTCGTGGTTTTGTTGATTTTCAGCAAATGAACATATTTCAGCGAGCGAGAAGTTTTTTCTTTAATAGCGTCAGATTTTATCTTAAAATACAAGAACTTTTCGTGGTTCTTGTCAATTTTTGTTGGTTTTCATCCAATGAACTTATTTCAGTCAGCTAGATCTTTCTTCTTCAAAGCAAATAGATTTTATCTTCAAATACAAGAACTTTTCGTGGTTTTGTTGATTTTCAGCAAATGAACATATTTCAGCGAGCGAGAAGTTTTTTCGTTAAAAGCGTCAGATTTTATCTTAAAATACCAGAACTTTTCGTGGTTCTTGTCAATTTTTGTTGGTTTTCATCCAATGAACTTATTTCAGTCAGCAAGATCTTCCTTCTTGAAAGCAAAAAGATTTTATCTTCAAATACAAGAACTTTTCGTGGTTTTGTTGATTTTCAGCAAATGAACATATTTCAGCGAGCTGGAAGTTTTTTCTTTAAAAGCGCAATATTTTATCTTAAAATACAAGAACTTTTCGTGGTTCTTGTCAATTTTTGTTGGTTTTCATCCAATGAACTTATTTCAGTCAGCTAGATCTTTCTTCTTCAAAGCAAAAAGATTTTATGTTCAAATACAAGAACTTTACGTGGTTTTGTTGATTTTCAGCAAATGAACATATTTCAGCGAGTGAGATGTTTTTTCTTCAATAGCGTCAGATTTTATCTTAAAATACATGAACTTTTCGTGGTTCTTGTCAATTTTTGTTGGTTTTCATCCAATGAACTTATTTCAGTCAGCTAGATCTTTCTTCTTCAAAGCAAAAAGATTTTATCTTCAAATACAAGAACTTCTCGTGGTTCTGTTGATTTTCAGCAAATGAACATATTTCAGCGAGCTAGAAGTTTTTTCTTTAATAGCGTAAGATTTTATCTTAAAATACAAGAACTTTTCGTGGTTCTTGTCAATTTTTGTTGGTTCTCATCTTATGAACTTATTTCAGTCAGCTAGATATTTCTTCTTCAAAGCAAATAGATTTTATCTTCAAATACAAGAACTTTTCGTGGTTTTGTTCATTTTCAGCAAATGAACATATTTCAGCGAGGGGGAAGTTTTTTCTTTAATAGCGTCAGATTTTATCTTAAAATACATGAACTTTTCGTGGTTCTTGTCAATTTTTGTTGGTTTTCATCCAATGAACTAATTTCAGTCAGCTGGATCTTTCTTCTTCAAAGCAAAAAGATTTTATCTTCAAATACAAGAACTTTTCGTGGTTTTGTTGATTTTCAGCAAATGAACATATTTCAGCGAGCGAGAAGTTTTTTCTTTAATAGCGTCAGATTTTATCTTAAAATACAAGAACTTTTCGTGGTTCTTGTCAATTTTTGTTGGTTTTCATCCAATGAACTTATTTCAGTCAGCTAGATCTTTCTTCTTCAAAGCAAATAGATTTTATCTTCAAATACAAGAAGTTTTCGTGGTTTTGTTGATTTTCAGCAAATGAACATATTTCAGCGAGCGAGAACTTTTTTCGTTAAAAGCGTCAGATTTTATCTTAAAATACAAGAACTTTTAGTGATTCTTGTCAATTTTTGTTGGTTTTCATCCAATGAACTTATTTCAGTCAGCAAGATCTTCCTTCTTGAAAGCAAAAAGATTTTATCTTCAAATACAAGAACTTTTCGTGGTTTTGTTGATTTTCAGCAAATGAACATATTTCAGCGAGCTGGAAGTTTTTTCTTTAATAGCGCAATATTTTATCTTAAAATACAAGAACTTTTTGTGGTTCTTGTCAATTTTTGTTGGTTTTCATCTTATGAACTTATTTCACTCAGCTAGATCTTTCTTCTTCAATGCATAAAGATTTTATCTTCAAATACAAGAACTTTTCGTGGTTTTGTTGATTTTTAGCAAATGTACATATTTCAGCGAGCGAGAAGTTTTTTCTTTCATAGCGTCAGATTTTATCCTAAAATACAAGAACTTTTCGTGGTTCATGTCAATTTTTGTTGGTTTTCATCCAATGAACTTATTTTAGTCAGCTAGATCTTTCTTCTTCAAAGCAAAAAGATTTTATGTTCAAATACAAGAACTTTTCGTGGTTTTGTTGATTTTCAGCAAATGAACATATTTCAGCGAGCGAGAAGTTTTTTCTTTAATAGCGTCAGATTTTATCTTAAAATACAAGAACTTTTCGTGGTTCTTGTCAATTTTTGTTGGTTTTCATCCAATGAACTTATTTCAGTCAGCAAGATCTTCCTTCTTGAAAGCAAAAAGATTTTATCTTCAAATACAAGAACTTTTCGTGGTTTTGTTGATTTTCAGCAAATGAACATATTTCAGCGAGCTGGAAGTTTTTTCTTTAATAGCGCAATATTTTATCTTAAAATACAAGAACTTTTTGTGGTTCTTGTCAATTTTTGTTGGTTTTCATCTTATGAACTTATTTCACTCAGCTATATCTTTCTTCTTCAATGCATAAAGATTTTATCTTCAAATACAAGAACTTTTCGTGGTTTTGTTGATTTTTAGCAAATGTACATATTTCAGCGAGCGAGAAGTTTTTTCTTTAATAGCGTCAGATTTTATCCTAAAATACAAGAACTTTTCGTGGTTCATGTCAATTTTTGTTGGTTTTCATCCAATGAACTTATTTCAGTCAGCTAGATCTTTCTTCTTCAAAGCAAAAAGATTTTATGTTCAAATACAAGAACTTTTCGTGGTTTTGTTGATTTTCAGCAAATGAACATATTTCAGCGAGCGAGAAGTTTTTTCTTTAATAGCGTCAGATTTTATCTTAAAATACAAGAACTTTTCGTGGTTCTTGTCAATTTTTGTTGGTTCTCATCTTATGAACTTATTTCAGTCAGCTAGATATTTCTTCTTCAAAGCAAATAGATTTTATCTTCAAATACAAGAACTTTTCGTGGTTTTGTTCATTTTCAGCAAATGAACATATTTCAGCGAGGGGGAAGTTTTTTCTTTAATAGCGTCAGATTTTATCTTAAAATACATGAACTTTTCGTGGTTCTTGTCAATTTTTGTTGGTTTTCATCCAATGAACTAATTTCAGTCAGCTGGATCTTTCTTCTTCAAAGCAAAAAGATTTTATCTTCAAATACAAGAACTTTTCGTGGTTTTGTTGATTTTCAGCAAATGAACATATTTCAGCGAGCGAGAAGTTTTTTCTTTAATAGCGTCAGATTTTATCTTAAAATACAAGAACTTTTCGTGGTTCTTGTCAATTTTTGTTGGTTTTCATCCAATGAACTTATTTCAGTCAGCTAGATCTTTCTTCTTCAAAGCAAATAGATTTTATCTTCAAATACAAGAAGTTTTCGTGGTTTTGTTGATTTTCAGCAAATGAACATATTTCAGCGAGCGAGAACTTTTTTCGTTAAAAGCGTCAGATTTTATCTTAAAATACAAGAACTTTTAGTGATTCTTGTCAATTTTTGTTGGTTTTCATCCAATGAACTTATTTCAGTCAGCAAGATCTTCCTTCTTGAAAGCAAAAAGATTTTATCTTCAAATACAAGAACTTTTCGTGGTTTTGTTGATTTTCAGCAAATGAACATATTTCAGCGAGCTGGAAGTTTTTTCTTTAATAGCGCAATATTTTATCTTAAAATACAAGAACTTTTCGTGGTTCTTGTCAATTTTTGTTGGTTTTCATCCAATGAACTTATTTCAGTCAGCTAGATCTTTCTTCTTGAAAGCAAAAAGATTTTATGTTCAAATACAAGAACTTTACGTGGTTTTGTTGATTTTCAGCAAATGAACATATTTCAGCGAGCGAGAAGTTTTTTCTTTAATAGCGTCAGATTTTATCTTAAAATACATGAACTTTTCGTGGTTCTTGTCAATTTTTGTTGGTTTTCATCCAATGAACTTATTTCAGTCAGCTGGATCTTTCTTCTTCAAAGCAAAAAGATTTTATCTTCAAATACAAGAACTTTTCGTGGTTTTGTTGATTTTCAGCAAATGAACATATTTCAGCGAGCGAGAAGTTTTTTCGTTAAAAGCGTCAGATTTTATCTTAAAATACAAGAACTTTTCGTGGTTCTTGTCAATTTTTGTTGGTTTTCATCCAATGAACTTATTTCAGTCAGCGAGATCTTTCTTCTTCAAAGCAAATAGATTTTATCTTCAAATACAAGAACTTTTCGTGGTTTTGTTGATTTTCAGCAAATTAACATATTTCAGCGAGGGAGAAGTTTTTTCGTTGAAAGCGTCAGATTTTATCTTAAAATACAAGAACTTTTCGTGGTTCTTGTCAATTTTTGTTGGTTTTCATCCAATGAACTTATTTCAGTCAGCAAGATCTTCCTTCTTGAAAGCAAAAAGATTTTATCTTCAAAAAGAAGAACTTTTCGTGGTTTTGTTGATTTTCAGCAAATGAACATATTTCAGCGAGCTGGAAGTTTTTTCTTTAATAGCGCAATATTTTATCTTAAAATACAAGAACTTTTCGTGGTTCTTGTCAATTTTTGTTGGTTTTCATCCAATGAACTTATTTCAGTCAGCTAGATCTTTCTTCTTGAAAGCAAAAAGATTTTATGTTCAAATACAAGAACTTTTCGTGGTTTTGTTGATTTTCAGCAAATGAACATATTTCAGCGAGCGAGAAGTTTTTTCGTTAAAAGCGTCAGATTTTATCTTAAAATACAAGAACTTTTCGTGGTTCTTGTCAATTTTTGTTGGTTTTCATCCAATGAACTTATTTCAGTCAGCAAGATCTTCCTTCTTTAAAGCAAAAAGATTTTATCTTCAAATGCAAGAACTTTTCGTGGTTTTGTTGATTTTCAGCAATTGAACATATTTCAGCGAGCTGGAAGTTTTTTTCTTTAATAGCGCAATATTTTATCTTAAAATACAAGAACTTTTCGTGGTTCTTGTCAATTTTTGTTGGTTTTCATCGTATGAACTTATTTCAGTCAGCTAGATCTTTCTTCTTCAAAGCAAAAAGATTTTATCTTCAAATACAAGAACTTTTCGTGGTTTTGTTGATTTTCAGCAAATGAACATATTTCAGCGAGCGAGAAGTTTTTTCTTTAATAGCGTCAAAATATATCCTAAAATACAAGAGCTTTTCGTGGTTCATGTCAATTTTTGTTGGTTTTCATCCAATGAACATATTTCAGTCAGCTAGATCTTTCTTCTTCAAAGCAAAAAGATTTTATGTTCAAATACAAGAACTTTACGTGGTTTTGTTGATTTTCAGCAAATGAACATATTTCAGCGAGCGAGAAGTTTTTTCTTTAATAGCGTCAGATTTTATCTTAAAATACAAGAACTTTTCGTGGTTCTTGTCAATTTTTGTTGGTTTTCATCCAATGAACTTATTTCAGTCAGCTAGATCTTTCTTCTTCAAAGCAAATAGATTTTATCTTCAAATACAAGAACTTTTCGTGGTTTTGTTGATTTTCAGCAAATGAACATATTTCAGCGAGCGAGAAGTTTTTTCGTTAAAAGCGTCAGATTTTATCTTAAAATACCAGAACTTTTCGTGGTTCTTGTCAATTTTTGTTGGTTTTCATCCAATGAACTTATTTCAGTCAGCAAGATCTTCCTTCTTGAAAGCAAAAAGATTTTATCTTCAAATACAAGAACTTTTCGTGGTTTTGTTGATTTTCAGCAAATGAACATATTTCAGCGAGCTGGAAGTTTTTTCTTTAAAAGCGCAATATTTTATCTTAAAATACAAGAACTTTTCGTGGTTCTTGTCAATTTTTGTTGGTTTTCATCCAATGAACTTATTTCAGTCAGCTAGATCTTTCTTCTTCAAAGCAAAAAGATTTTATGTTCAAATACAAGAACTTTACGTGGTTTTGTTGATTTTCAGCAAATGAACATATTTCAGCGAGTGAGATGTTTTTTCTTCAATAGCGTCAGATTTTATCTTAAAATACATGAACTTTTCGTGGTTCTTGTCAATTTTTGTTGGTTTTCATCCAATGAACATATTTCAGTCAGCTAGATCTTTCTTCTTCAAAGCAAAAAGATTTTATGTTCAAATACAAGAACTTTACGTGGTTTTGTTGATTTTCAGCAAATGAACATATTTCAGCGAGCGAGAAGTTTTTTCTTTAATAGCGTCAGATTTTATCTTAAAATACAAGAACTTTTCGTGGTTCTTGTCAATTTTTGTTGGTTTTCATCCAATGAACTTATTTCAGTCAGCTAGATCTTTCTTCTTCAAAGCAAATAGATTTTATCTTCAAATACAAGAACTTTTCGTGGTTTTGTTGATTTTCAGCAAATGAACATATTTCAGCGAGCGAGAAGTTTTTTCGTTAAAAGCGTCAGATTTTATCTTAAAATACCAGAGCTTTTCGTGGTTCTTGTCAATTTTTGTTGGTTTTCATTCAATGAACTTATTTCAGTCAGCAAGATCTTCCTTCTTGAAAGCAAAAAGATTTTATCTTCAAATACAAGAACTTTTCGTGGTTTTGTTGATTTTCAGCAAATGAACATATTTCAGCGAGCTGGAAGTTTTTTCTTTAAAAGCGCAATATTTTATCTTAAAATACAAGAACTTTTCGTGGTTCTTGTCAATTTTTGTTGGTTTTCATCCAATGAACTTATTTCAGTCAGCTAGATCTTTCTTCTTCAAAGCAAAAAGATTTTATGTTCAAATACAAGAACTTTACGTGGTTTTGTTGATTTTCAGCAAATGAACATATTTCAGCGAGTGAGATGTTTTTTCTTCAATAGCGTCAGATTTTATCTTAAAATACATGAACTTTTCGTGGTTTTTGTCAATTTTTGTTGGTTTTCATCCAATGAACTTATTTCAGTCAGCTGGATCTTTCTTCTTCAAAGCAAAAAGATTTTATCTTCAAATACAAGAACTTCTCGTGGTTCTGTTGATTTTCAGCAAATGAACATATTTCAGCGAGCTAGAAGTTTTTTCTTTAATAGCGTAAGATTTTATCTTAAAATACAAGAACTTTTCGTGGTTCTTGTCAATTTTTGTTGGTTCTCATCTTATGAACTTATTTCAGTCAGCTAGATATTTCTTCTTCAAAGCAAATAGATTTTATCTTCAAATACAAGAACTTTTCGTGGTTTTGTTCATTTTCAGCAAATGAACATATTTCAGCGAGGGGGAAGTTTTTTCTTTAATAGCGTCAGATTTTATCTTAAAATACATGAACTTTTCGTGGTTCTTGTCAATTTTTGTTGGTTTTCATCCAATGAACTAATTTCAGTCAGCTGGATCTTTCTTCTTCAAAGCAAAAAGATTTTATCTTCAAATACAAGAACTTTTCGTGGTTTTGTTGATTTTCAGCAAATGAACATATTTCAGCGAGCGAGAAGTTTTTTCTTTAATAGCGTCAGATTTTATCTTAAAATACAAGAACTTTTCGTGGTTCATGTCAATTTTTGTTGGTTTTCATCCAATGAACTTATTTCAGTCAGCTAGATCTTTCTTCTACAAAGCAAATAGATTTTATCTTCAAATACAAGAACTTTTCGTGGTTTTGTTGATTTTCAGCAAATGAACATATTTCAGCGAGCGAGAAGTTTTTTCTTTAATAGCGTCAGATTTTATCTTAAAATACAAGAACTTTTCGTGGTTCTTGTCAATTTTTGTTGGTTTTCATCCAATGAACTTATTTCAGTCAGCAAGATCTTCCTTCTTGAAAGCAAAAAGATTTTATCTTCAAATACAAGAACTTTTCGTGGTTTTGTTGATTTTCAGCAAATGAACATATTTCAGCGAGCTGGAAGTTTTTTCTTTAATAGCACAATATTTTATCTTAAAATACAAGAACTTTTTGTGGTTCTTGTCAATTTTTGTTGGTTTTCATCTTATGAACTTATTTCACTCAGCTAGATCTTTCTTCTTCAATGCATAAAGATTTTATCTTCAAATACAAGAACTTTTCGTGGTTTTGTTGATTTTTAGCAAATGTACATATTTCAGCGAGCGAGAAGTTTTTTCTTTAATAGCGTCAGATTTTATCCTAAAATACAAGAACTTTTCGTGGTTCATGTCAATTTTTGTTGGTTTTCATCCAATGAACTTATTTCAGTCAGCTAGATCTTTCTTCTTCAAAGCAAAAAGATTTTATGTTCAAATACAAGAACTTTTCGTGGTTTTGTTGATTTTCAGCAAATGAACATATTTCAGCGAGCGAGAAGTTTTTTCTTTAATAGCGTCAGATTTTATCTTAAAATACAAGAACTTTTCGTGGTTCTTGTCAATTTTTGTTGGTTCTCATCTTATGAACTTATTTCAGTCAGCTAGATATTTCTTCTTCAAAGCAAATAGATTTTATCTTCAAATACAAGAACTTTTCGTGGTTTTGTTCATTTTCAGCAAATGAACATATTTCAGCGAGGGGGAAGTTTTTTCTTTAATAGCGTCAGATTTTATCTTAAAATACATGAACTTTTCGTGGTTCTTGTCAATTTTTGTTGGTTTTCATCCAATGAACTAATTTCAGTCAGCTGGATCTTTCTTCTTCAAAGCAAAAAGATTTTATCTTCAAATACAAGAACTTTTCGTGGTTTTGTTGATTTTCAGCAAATGAACATATTTCAGCGAGCGAGAAGTTTTTTCTTTAATAGCGTCAGATTTTATCTTAAAATACAAGAACTTTTCGTGGTTCTTGTCAATTTTTGTTGGTTTTCATCCAATGAACTTATTTCAGTCAGCTAGATCTTTCTTCTTCAAAGCAAATAGATTTTATCTTCAAATACAAGAACTTTTCGTGGTTTTGTTGATTTTCAGCAAATGAACATATTTCAGCGAGCGAGAACTTTTTTCGTTAAAAGCGTCAGATTTTATCTTAAAATACAAGAACTTTTAGTGATTCTTGTCAATTTTTGTTGGTTTTCATCCAATGAACTTATTTCAGTCAGCAAGATCTTCCTTCTTGAAAGCAAAAAGATTTTATCTTCAAATACAAGAACTTTTCGTGGTTTTGTTGATTTTCAGCAAATGAACATATTTCAGCGAGCTGGAAGTTTTTTCTTTAATAGCGCAATATTTTATCTTAAAATACAAGAACTTTTTGTGGTTCTTGTCAATTTTTGTTGGTTTTCATCTTATGAACTTATTTCACTCAGCTAGATCTTTCTTCTTCAATGCATAAAGATTTTATCTTCAAATACAAGAACTTTTCGTGGTTTTGTTGATTTTTAGCAAATGTACATATTTCAGCGAGCGAGAAGTTTTTTCTTTAATAGCGTCAGATTTTATCCTAAAATACAAGAACTTTTCGTGGTTCATGTCAATTTTTGTTGGTTTTCATCCAATGAACTTATTTCAGTCAGCTAGATCTTTCTTCTTCAAAGCAAATAGATTTTATCTTCAAATACAAGAACTTTTCGTGGTTTTGTTGATTTTCAGCAAATGAACATATTTCAGCGAGCGAGAAGTTTTTTCTTTAATAGCGTCAGATTTTATCTTAAAATACAAGAACTTTTCGTGGTTCTTGTCAATTTTTGTTGGTTTTCATCCAATGAACTTATTTCAGTCAGCAAGATCTTCCTTCTTGAAAGCAAAAAGATTTTATCTTCAAATACAAGAACTTTTCGTGGTTTTGTTGATTTTCAGCAAATGAACATATTTCAGCGAGCTGGAAGTTTTTTCTTTAATAGCACAATATTTTATCTTAAAATACAAGAACTTTTTGTGGTTCTTGTCAATTTTTGTTGGTTTTCATCTTATGAACTTATTTCACTCAGCTAGATCTTTCTTCTTCAATGCATAAAGATTTTATCTTCAAATACAAGAACTTTTCGTGGTTTTGTTGATTTTTAGCAAATGTACATATTTCAGCGAGCGAGAAGTTTTTTCTTTAATAGCGTCAGATTTTATCCTAAAATACAAGAACTTTTCGTGGTTCATGTCAATTTTTGTTGGTTTTCATCCAATGAACTTATTTCAGTCAGCTAGATCTTTCTTCTTCAAAGCAAAAAGATTTTATGTTCAAATACAAGAACTTTTCGTGGTTTTGTTGATTTTCAGCAAATGAACATATTTCAGCGAGCGAGAAGTTTTTTCTTTAATAGCGTCAGATTTTATCTTAAAATACAAGAACTTTTCGTGGTTCTTGTCAATTTTTGTTGGTTCTCATCTTATGAACTTATTTCAGTCAGCTAGATATTTCTTCTTCAAAGCAAATAGATTTTATCTTCAAATACAAGAACTTTTCGTGGTTTTGTTCATTTTCAGCAAATGAACATATTTCAGCGAGGGGGAAGTTTTTTCTTTAATAGCGTCAGATTTTATCTTAAAATACATGAACTTTTCGTGGTTCTTGTCAATTTTTGTTGGTTTTCATCCAATGAACTAATTTCAGTCAGCTGGATCTTTCTTCTTCAAAGCAAAAAGATTTTATCTTCAAATACAAGAAGTTTTCGTGGTTTTGTTGATTTTCAGCAAATGAACATATTTCAGCGAGCGAGAACTTTTTTCTTTAATAGCGTCAGATTTTATCTTAAAATACAAGAACTTTTAGTGATTCTTGTCAATTTTTGTTGGTTTTCATCCAATGAACTTATTTCAGTCAGCAAGATCTTCCTTCTTGAAAGCAAAAAGATTTTATCTTCAAATACAAGAACTTTTCGTGGTTTTGTTGATTTTCAGCAAATGAACATATTTCAGCGAGCTGGAAGTTTTTTCTTTAATAGCGCAATATTTTATCTTAAAATACAAGAACTTTTTGTGGTTCTTGTCAATTTTTGTTGGTTTTCATCTTATGAACTTATTTCACTCAGCTAGATCTTTCTTCTTCAATGCATAAAGATTTTATCTTCAAATACAAGAACTTTTCGTGGTTTTGTTGATTTTTAGCAAATGTACATATTTCAGCGAGCGAGAAGTTTTTTCTTTAATAGCGTCAGATTTTATCCTAAAATACAAGAACTTTTCTTGGTTCATGTCAATTTTTGTTGGTTTTCATCCAATGAACTTATTTCAGTCAGCTAGATCTTTCTTCTTCAAAGCAAAAAGATTTTATGTTCAAATACAAGAACTTTTCGTGGTTTTGTTGATTTTCAGCAAATGAACATATTTCAGCGAGCGAGAAGTTTTTTCTTTAATAGCGTCAGATTTTATCTTAAAATACAAGAACTTTTCGTGGTTCTTGTCAATTTTTGTTGGTTTTCATCCAATGAACTTATTTCAGTCAGCAAGATCTTCCTTCTTGAAAGCAAAAAGATTTTATCTTCAAATACAAGAACTTTTCGTGGTTTTGTTGATTTTCAGCAAATGAACATATTTCAGCGAGCTGGAAGTTTTTTCTTTAATAGCGCAATATTTTATCTTAAAATACAAGAACTTTTTGTGGTTCTTGTCAATTTTTGTTGGTTTTCATCTTATGAACTTATTTCACTCAGCTAGATCTTTCTTCTTCAATGCATAAAGATTTTATCTTCAAATACAAGAACTTTTCGTGGTTTTGTTGATTTTTAGCAAATGTACATATTTCAGCGAGCGAGAATTTTTTCTTTAATAGCGTCAGATTTTATCCTAAAATACAAGAACTTTTCGTGGTTCATGTCAATTTTTGTTGGTTTTCATCCAATGAACTTATTTCAGTCAGCTCGATCTTTCTTCTTCAAAGCAAAAAGATTTTATGTTCAAATACAAGAACTTTTCGTGGTTTTGTTGATTTTCAGCAAATGAACATATTTCAGCGAGCGAGAAGTTTTTTCTTTAATAGCGTCAGATTTTATCTTAAAATACATGAACTTTTCGTGGTTCTTGTCAATTTTTGTTGGTTTTCATCCAATGCACTTATTTCAGTCAGCTGGATCTTTCTTCTTCAAAGCAAAAAGATTTTATCTTCAAATACAAGAACTTTTCGTGGTTTTGTTGATTTTCAGCAAATGAACATATTTCAGCGAGCGAGAAGTTTTTTCGTTAAAAGCGTCAGATTTTATCTTAAAATACAAGAACTTTTCGTGGTTCTTGTCAATTTTTGTTGGTTTTCATCCAATGAACTTATTTCAGTCAGCAAGATCTTCCTTCTTGAAAGCAAAAAGATTTTATCTTCAAATACAAGAACTTTTCGTGGTTTTGTTGATTTTCAGCAATTGAACATATTTCAGCGAGCTGGAAGTTTTTTCTTCAATAGCGCAATATTTTATCTTAAAATACAAGAACTTTTCGTGGTTCTTGTCAATTTTTGTTGGTTTTCATCGTATGAACTTATTTCAGTCAGCCAGATCTTTCTTCTTCAAAGCAAAAAGATTTTATGTTCAAATACAAGAACTTTACGTGGTTTTGTTGATTTTCAGCAAATGAACATATTTCAGCGAGCGAGAAGTTTTTTCTTTAATAGCGTCAGATTTTATCTTAAAATACAAGAACTTTTCGTGGTTCTTGTCAATTTTTGTTGGTTTTCATCCAATGAACTTATTTCAGTCAGCTGGATCTTTCTTCTTCAAAGCAAAAAGATTTTATCTTCAAATACAAGAACTTTTCGTGGTTTTGTTGATTTTCAGCAAATTTACATATTTCAGCGAGCGAGAAGTTTTTTCGTTAAAAGCGTCAGATTTTATCTTAAAATACAAGAACTTTTCGTGGTTCTTGTCAATTTTTGTTGGTTTTCATCCAATGAACTTATTTCAGTCAGCAAGATCTTCCTTCTTGAAAGCAAAAAGATTTTATCTTCAAATACAAGAACTTTTCGTGGTTTTGTTGATTTTCAGCAATTGAACATATTTCAGCGAGCTGGAAGTTTTTTCTTTAATAGCGCAATATTTTATCTTAAAATACAAGAACTTTTCGTGGTTCTTGTCAATTTTTGTTGGTTTTCATCGTATGAACTTATTTCAGTCAGCTAGATCTTTATTCTTCAAAGCAAAAAGATTTTATGTTCAAATACAAGAACTTTACGTGGTTTTGTTGATTTTCAGCAAATGAACATATTTCAGCGAGCGAGAAGTTTTTTCTTTAATAGCGTCAGATTTTATCTTAAAATACAAGAACTTTTCGTGGTTCTTGTCAATTTTTGTTGGTTTTCATCCAATGAACTTATTTCAGTCAGCTAGATCTTTCTTCTTCAAAGCAAAAAGATTTTATGTTCAAATACAAGAACTTTTCGTGGTTTTGTTGATTTTCAGCAAATTAACATATTTCAGCGAGCTGGAAGTTTTTTCTTTAATAGCGCAATATTTTATCTTAAAATACAAGAACTTTTCGTGGTTCTTGTCAATTTTTGTTGGTTTTCATCCAATGAACTTATTTCAGTCAGCTAGATCTTTCTTCTTGAAAGCAAAAAGATTTTATGTTCAAATACAAGAACTTTACGTGGTTTTGTTGATTTTCAGCAAATGAACATATTTCAGCGAGCGAGAAGTTTTTTCTTTAATAGCGTCAGATTTTATCTTAAAATACATGAACTTTTCGTGGTTCTTGTCAATTTTTGTTGGTTTTCATCCAATGAACTTATTTCAGTCAGCTGGATCTTTCTTCTTCAAAGCAAAAAGATTTTATCTTCAAATACAAGAACTTTTCGTGGTTTTGTTGATTTTCAGCAAATGAACATATTTCAGCGAGCGAGAAGTTTTTTCGTTAAAAGCGTCAGATTTTATCTTAAAATACAAGAACTTTTCGTGGTTCTTGTCAATTTTTGTTGGTTTTCATCCAATGAACTTATTTCAGTCAGCAAGATCTTCCTTCTTGAAAGCAAAAAGATTTTATCTTCAAATACAAGAACTTTTCGTGGTTTTGTTGATTTTCAGCAATTGAACATATTTCAGCGAGCTGGAAGTTTTTTCTTTAATAGCGCAATATTTTATCTTAAAATACAAGAACTTTTCGTGGTTCTTGTCAATTTTTGTTGGTTTTCATCGTATGAAGTTATTTCAGTCAGCTAGATCTTTCTTCTTCAAAGCAAAAAGATTTTATGTTCAAATACAAGAACTTTATGTGGTTTTGTTGATTTTCAGCAAATGAACATATTTCAGCGAGCGAGAAGTTTTTTCTTTAATAGCGTCAGATTTTATCTTAAAATACAAGAACTTTTCGTGGTTCTTGTCAATTTTTGTTGGTTTTCATCCAATGAACTTATTTCAGTCAGCTAGATCTTTCTTCCTCAAAGCAAATAGATTTTATCTTCAAATACAAGAACTTTTCGTGGTTTTGTTGATTTTCAGCAAATCAACATATTTCAGCGAGCGAGAAGTTTTTTCGTTAAAAGCGTCAGATTTTATCTTAAAATACAAGAACTTTTCGTGGTTCTTGTCAATTTTTGTTGGTTTTCATCTTATGAACTTATTTCAGTCAGCTGGATCTTTCTTCTTCAAAGCAAATAGATTTTATCTTCAAATACAAGAACTTTTCGTGGTTTTGTTGATTTTCAGCAAATGAACATATTTCAGCGAGGGAGAAGTTTTTTCTTTAATAGAGTCAGATTTTATCTTAAAATACATGAACTTTTCGTGGTTCTTGTCAATTTTTGTTGGTTCTCATCTTATGAACTTATTTCAGTCAGCTAGATATTTCTTCTTCAAAGCAAATAGATTTTATCTTAAAATACATGAACTTTTCGTGGTTCTTGTCAATTTTTGTTGGTTTTCATCCAATGAACTTATTTCAGTCAGCTAGATCTTTCTTCTTCAAAGCAAAAAGATTTTATGTTCAAATACAAGAACTTTACGTGGTTTTGTTGATTTTCAGCAAATGAACATATTTCAGCGAGCGAGAAGTTTTTTCTTTAATAGCGTCAGATTTTATCTTAAAATACAAGAACTTTTCGTGGTTCTTGTCAATTTTTGTTGGTTTTCATCCAATGAACTTATTTCAGTCAGCTGGATCTTTCTTCTTCAAAGCAAATAGATTTTATCTTCAAATACATGAACTTTTCGTGGTTTTGTTGATTTTCAGCAAATGAACATATTTCAGCGAGCGAGAAGTTTTTTCGTTATAAGCGTCAGATTTTATCTTAAAATACAAGAACTTTTCGTGGTTCTTGTCAATTTTTGTTGGTTTTCATCTTATGAACTTATTTCAGTCAGCTGGATCTTTCTTCTTCAAAGCAAATAGATTTTATCTTCAAATACAAGAACTTTTCGTGGTTTTGTTGATTTTCAGCAAATGAACATATTTCAGCGAGGGAGAAGTTTTTTCCTTAATAGCGTCAGATTTTATCTTAAAATACATGAACTTTTCGTGGTTCTTGTCAATTTTTGTTGGTTTTCATCCAATGAACTTATTTCAGTCAGCGAGATCTTTCTTCTTCAAAGCAAAATGATTTTATCTTCAAATACAAGAACTTTTCGTGGTTTTGTTGATTTTCAGCAAATGAACATATTTCAGCGAGCTGGAAGTTTTTTCTTTAATAGCGTCAGATTTTATCTTAAAATACAAGAACTTTTCGTGGTTCTTGTCAATTTTTGTTGGTTTTCATCCAATGAACTTATTTCAGTCAGCTTGATCTTTCTTCTTCAAAGCAAATAGATTTTATCTTCAAATACAAGAACTTTTCGTGGTTTTGTTGATTTTCAGCAAATGAACATATTTCAGCGAGCGAGAAGTTTTTTCGTTAAAAGCGTCAGAATTTATCTTAAAATACAAGAACTTTTCGTGGTTCTTGTCAATTTTTGTTGGTTTTCATCCAATGAACTTATTTCAGTCAGCAAGATCTTCCTTCTTGAAAGCAAAAAGATTTTATCTTCAAATACAAGAACTTTTCGTGGTTTTGTTGATTTTCAGCAAATGAACATATTTCAGCGAGCTTGAAGTTTTTTCTTTAATAGCGCAATATTTTATCTTAAAATACAAGAACTTTTCGTGGTTCTTGTCAATTTTTGTTGGTTTTCATCCAATGAACTTATTTCAGTCAGCAAGATCTTTCTTCTTGAAAGCAAAAAGATTTTATTTTCAAATACAAGAACTTTTCGTGGTTTTGTTGATTTTCAGCAAATGAACATATTTCAGCGAGCGAGAAGTTTTTTCTTTAATAGCGTCAGATTTTATCTTAAAATACAAGAACTTTTCGTGGTTCTTGTCAATTTTTGTTGGTTTTCATCCAATGAACTTATTTCAGTCAGCTAGATCTTTCTTCTTCAAAGCAAATAGATTTTATCTTCAAATACAAGAACCTTTCGTGGTTTTGTTGATTTTCAGCAAATGAACATATTTCAGCGAGCGAGAAGTTTTTTCGTTAAAAGCTTCAGATTTTATCTTGAAATACAAGAACTTTTCGTGTTTCTTGTCAATTTTTGTTGGTTTTCACCTTATGAACTTATTTCAGTCAGCTGGATCTTTCTTCTTCAAAGCAAATAGATTTTATCTTCAAATACAAGAACTTTTCGTGGTTTTGTTGATTTTCAGCAAATGAACATATTTCAGCGAGCGAGAAGTTTTTTCTTTAATAGCGTCAGATTTTATCTTAAAATACATGAACTTTTCGTGGTTCTTGTCAATTTTTGTTGGTTTTCATCCAATGAACTTATTTCAGTCAGCAAGATCTTCCTTCTTGAAAGCAAAAAGATTTTATCTTCAAATACAAGAACTTTTCATGGTTTTGTTGATTTTCAGCAAATGAACATATTTCAGCGAGCTGGAAGTTTTTTCTTTAATAGCGCAATATTTTATCTTAAAATACAAGAACTTTTCGTGGTTCTTGTCAATTTTTGTTGGTTTTCATCTTAGGAACTTATTTCACTCAGCTAGATCTTTCTTCTTCAAAGCATAAAGATTTTATCTTCAAATACAAGAACTTTTCGTGGTTTTGTTGATTTTTAGCAAATGTACATATTTCAGCGAGCGAGAAGTTTTTTCTTTAATAGCGTCAGATTTTATCCTAAAATACAAGAACTTTTCGTGGTTCATGTCAATTTTTGTTGGTTTTCATCCAATGAACTTATTTCAGTCAGCTAGATCTTTCTTCTTCAAAGCAAAAAGATTTTATGTTCAAATACAAGAACTTTTCGTGGTTTTGTTGATTTTCAGCAAATGAACATATTTCAGCGAGCTGGAAGTTTTTTCTTTAATAGCGCAATATTTTATCTTAAAATACTAGAACTTTTCGTGGTTCTTGTCAATTTTTGTTGGTTTTCATCCAATGAACTTATTTCAGTCAGCTAGATCTTTCTTCTTGAAAGCAAAAAGATTTTATGTTCAAATACAAGAACTTTACGTGGTTTTGTTGATTTTCAGCAAATGAACATATTTCAGCGAGCGAGAAGTTTTTTCTTTAATAGCGTCAGATTTTATCTTAAAATACATGAACTTTTCGTGGTTCTTGTCAATTTTTGTTGGTTTTCATCCAATGAACTTATTTCAGTCAGCTGGATCTTTCTTCTTCAAAGCAAAAAGATTTTATCTTCAAATACAAGAACTTTTCGTGGTTTTGTTGATTTTCAGCAAATGAACATATTTCAGCGAGCGAGAAGTTTTTTCGTTAAAAGCGTCAGATTTTATCTTAAAATACAAGAACTTTTCGTGGTTCTTGTCAATTTTTGTTGGTTTTCATCCAATGAACTTATTTCAGTCAGCAAGATCTTCCTTCTTGAAAGCAAAAAGATTTTATCTTCAAATACAAGAACTTTTCGTGGTTTTGTTGATTTTCAGCAATTGAACATATTTCAGCGAGCTGGAAGTTTTTTCTTTAATAGCGCAATATTTTATCTTAAAATACAAGAACTTTTCGTGGTTCTTGTCAATTTTTGTTGGTTTTCATCGTATGAACTTATTTCAGTCAGCTAGATCTTTCTTCTTCAAAGCAAAAAGATTTTATGTTCAAATACAAGAACTTTACGTGGTTTTGTTGATTTTCAGCAAATGAACATATTTCAGCGAGCGAGAAGTTTTTTCTTTAATAGCGTCAGATTTTATCTTAAAATACAAGAACTTTTCGTGGTTCTTGTCAATTTTTGTTGGTTTTCATCTTATGAACTTATTTCAGTCAGCTGGATCTTTCTTCTTCAAAGCAAATAGATTTTATCTTCAAATACAAGAACTTTTCGTGGTTTTGTTGATTTTCAGCAAATGAACATATTTCAGCGAGGGAGAAGTTTTTTCCTTAATAGCGTCAGATTTTATCTTAAAATACATGAACTTTTCGTGGTTCTTGTCAATTTTTGTTGGTTTTCATCCAATGAACTTATTTCAGTCAGCGAGATCTTTCTTCTTCAAAGCAAAATGATTTTATCTTCAAATACAAGAACTTTTCGTGGTTTTGTTGATTTTCAGCAAATGAACATATTTCAGCGAGCTGGAAGTTTTTTCTTTAATAGCGTCAGATTTTATCTTAAAATACAAGAACTTTTCGTGGTTCTTGTCAATTTTTGTTGGTTTTCATCCAATGAACTTATTTCAGTCAGCTTGATCTTTCTTCTTCAAAGCAAATAGATTTTATCTTCAAATACAAGAACTTTTCGTGGTTTTGTTGATTTTCAGCAAATGAACATATTTCAGCGAGCGAGAAGTTTTTTCGTTAAAAGCGTCAGATTTTATCTTAAAATACAAGAACTTTTCGTGGTTCTTGTCAATTTTTGTTGGTTTTCATCCAATGAACTTATTTCAGTCAGCAAGATCTTCCTTCTTGAAAGCAAAAAGATTTTATCTTCAAATACAAGAACTTTTCGTGGTTTTGTTGATTTTCAGCAAATGAACATATTTCAGCGAGCTTGAAGTTTTTTCTTTAATAGCGCAATATTTTATCTTAAAATACAAGAACTTTTCGTGGTTCTTGTCAATTTTTGTTGGTTTTCATCCAATGAACTTATTTCAGTCAGCAAGATCTTTCTTCTTGAAAGCAAAAAGATTTTATCTTCAAATACAAGAACTTTTCGTGGTTTTGTTGATTTTCAGCAAATGAACATATTTCAGCGAGCGAGAAGTTTTTTCGTTAAAAGCGTCAGATTTTATCTTAAAATACAAGAACTTTTCGTGGTTCTTGTCAATTTTTGTTGGTTTTCATCCAATGAACTTATTTCAGTCAGCAAGATCTTCCTTCTTGAAAGCAAAAAGATTTTATCTTCAAATACAAGAACTTTTCGTGGTTTTGTTGATTTTCAGCAATTGAACATATTTCAGCGAGCTGGAAGTTTTTTCTTTAATAGCGCAATATTTTATCTTAAAATACAAGAACTTTTCGTGGTTCTTGTCAATTTTTGTTGGTTTTCATCGTATGAACTTATTTCAGTCAGCTAGATCTTTCTTCTTCAAAGCAAAAAGATTTTATGTTCAAATACAAGAACTTTACGTGGTTTTGTTGATTTTCAGCAAATGAACATATTTCAGCGAGCGAGAAGTTTTTTCTTTAATAGCGTCAGATTTTATCTTAAAATACAAGAACTTTTCGTGGTTCTTGTCAATTTTTGTTGGTTTTCATCTTATGAACTTATTTCAGTCAGCTGGATCTTTCTTCTTCAAAGCAAATAGATTTTATCTTCAAATACAAGAACTTTTCGTGGTTTTGTTGATTTTCAGCAAATGAACATATTTCAGCGAGGGAGAAGTTTTTTCCTTAATAGCGTCAGATTTTATCTTAAAATACATGAACTTTTCGTGGTTCTTGTCAATTTTTGTTGGTTTTCATCCAATGAACTTATTTCAGTCAGCGAGATCTTTCTTCTTCAAAGCAAAATGATTTTATCTTCAAATACAAGAACTTTTCGTGGTTTTGTTGATTTTCAGCAAATGAACATATTTCAGCGAGCTGGAAGTTTTTTCTTTAATAGCGTCAGATTTTATCTTAAAATACAAGAACTTTTCGTGGTTCTTGTCAATTTTTGTTGGTTTTCATCCAATGAACTTATTTCAGTCAGCTTGATCTTTCTTCTTCAAAGCAAATAGATTTTATCTTCAAATACAAGAACTTTTCGTGGTTTTGTTGATTTTCAGCAAATGAACATATTTCAGCGAGCGAGAAGTTTTTTCGTTAAAAGCGTCAGATTTTATCTTAAAATACAAGAACTTTTCGTGGTTCTTGTCAATTTTTGTTGGTTTTCATCCAATGAACTTATTTCAGTCAGCAAGATCTTCCTTCTTGAAAGCAAAAAGATTTTATCTTCAAATACAAGAACTTTTCGTGGTTTTGTTGATTTTCAGCAAATGAACATATTTCAGCGAGCTTGAAGTTTTTTCTTTAATAGCGCAATATTTTATCTTAAAATACAAGAACTTTTCGTGGTTCTTGTCAATTTTTGTTGGTTTTCATCCAATGAACTTATTTCAGTCAGCAAGATCTTTCTTCTTGAAAGCAAAAAGATTTTATCTTCAAATACAAGAACTTTTCGTGGTTTTGTTGATTTTCAGCAAATGAACATATTTCAGCGAGCGAGAAGTTTTTTCTTTAATAGCGTCAGATTTTATCTTAAAATACAAGAACTTTTCGTGGTTCTTGTCAATTTTTGTTGGTTTTCATCCAATGAACTTATTTCAGTCAGCTAGATCTTTCTTCTTCAAAGCAAATAGATTTTATCTTCAAATACAAGAACCTTTCGTGGTTTTGTTGATTTTCAGCAAATGAACATATTTCAGCGAGCGAGAAGTTTTTTCGTTAAAAGCTTCAGATTTTATCTTGAAATACAAGAACTTTTCGTGTTTCTTGTCAATTTTTGTTGGTTTTCACCTTATGAACTTATTTCAGTCAGCTGGATCTTTCTTCTTCAAAGCAAATAGATTTTATCTTCAAATACAAGAACTTTTCGTGGTTTTGTTGATTTTCAGCAAATGAACATATTTCAGCGAGCGAGAAGTTTTTTCTTTAATAGCGTCAGATTTTATCTTAAAATACATGAACTTTTCGTGGTTCTTGTCAATTTTTGTTGGTTTTCATCCAATGAACTTATTTCAGTCAGCTAGATCTTTTTTCTTCAAAGCAAAAAGATTTTATCTTCAAATACAAGAACTTTTCGTGGTTTTGTTGATTTTCAGCAAATGAACATATTTCAGCGAGCGAGAAGTTTTTTCGTTAAAAGCGTCAGATTTTATCTTAAAATACAAGAACTTTTCGTGGTTCTTGTCAATTTTTGTTGGTTTTCATCCAATGAACTTATTTCAGTCAGCAAGATCTTCCTTCTTGAAAGCAAAAAGATTTTATCTTCAAATACAAGAACTTTTCGTGGTTTTGTTGATTTTCAGCAAATGAACATATTTCAGCGAGCTGGAAGTTTTTTCTTTAATAGCGCAATATTTTATCTTAAAATACAAGAACTTTTCGTGGTTCTTGTCAATTTTTGTTGGTTTTCATCTTATGAACTTATTTCACTCAGCTAGATCTTTCTTCTTCAAAGCATAAAGATTTTATCTTCAAATACAAGAACTTTTCGTGGTTTTGTTGATTTTTAGCAAATGTACATATTTCAGCGAGCGAGAAGTTTTTTCTTTAATAGCGTCAGATTTTATCTTAAAATACAAGAACTTTTCGTGGTTCATGTCAATTTTTGTTGGTTTTCATCCAATGAACTTATTTCAGTCAGCTAGATCTTTCTTCTTCAAAGCAAAAAGATTTTATGTTCAAATACAAGAACTTTACGTGGTTTTGTTGATTTTCAGCAAATGAACATATTTCAGCGAGCGAGAAGTTTTTTCTTTAATAGCGTCAGATTTTATCTTAAAATACATGAACTTTTCGTGGTTCTTGTCAATTTTTGTTGGTTTTCATCCAATGAACTTATTTCAGTCAGCTGGATCTTTCTTCTTCAAAGCAAAAAGATTTTATCTTCAAATACAAGAACTTTTCGTGGTTTTGTTGATTTTCAGCAAATGAACATATTTCAGCGAGCGAGAAGTTTTTTCGTTAAAAGCGTCAGATTTTATCTTAAAATACAAGAACTTTTCGTGGTTCTTGTCAATTTTTGTTGGTTTTCATCCAATGAACTTATTTCAGTCAGCAAGATCTTCCTTCTTGAAAGCAAAAAGATTTTATCTTCAAATACAAGAACTTTTCGTGGTTTTGTTGATTTTCAGCAATTGAACATATTTCAGCGAGCTGGAAGTTTTTTCTTTAATAGCGCAATATTTTATCTTAAAATACAAGAACTTTTCGTGGTTCTTGTCAATTTTTGTTGGTTTTCATCGTATGAACTTATTTCAGTCAGCGAGATCTTTCTTCTTCAAAGCAAAAAGGTTTTATGTTCAAATACAAGAACTTTACGTGGTTTTGTTGATTTTCAGCAAATGAACATTTTTCAGCGAGCGAGAAGTTTTTTCTTTAATAGCGTCAGATTTTATCTTAAAATACAAGAACTTTTCGTGGTTCTTGTCAATTTTTGTTGGTTTTCATCCAATGAACTTATTTCAGTCAGCTAGATCTTTCTTCTTCAAAGCAAATAGATTTTATCTTCAAATACAAGAACTTTTCGTGGTTTTGTTGATTTTCAGCAAATGAACATATTTCAGCGAGCGAGAAGTTTTTTCGTTAAAAGCGTCAGATTTTATCTTAAAATACAAGAACTTTTCGTGGTTCTTGTCAATTTTTGTTGGTTTTCATCTTATGAACTTATTTCAGTCAGCTGGATCTTTCTTCTTCAAAGCAAATAGATTTTATCTTCAAATACAAGAACTTTTCGTGGTTTTGTTGATTTTCAGCAAATGAACATATTTCAGCGAGGGAGAAGTTTTTTCTTTAATAGAGTCAGATTTTATCTTAAAATACATGAACTTTTCGTGGTTCTTGTCAATTTTTGTTGGTTTTCATCCAATGAACTTATTTCAGTCAGCTAGAACTTTCTTCTTCAAAGCAAAAAGATTTTATCTTCAAATACAAGAACTTTTCGTGGTTTTGTTGATTTTCAGCAAATGAACATATTTCAGCGAGCTGGAAGTTTTTTCTTTAATAGCGTCAGATTTTATCTTAAAATACAAGAACTTTTCGTGGTTCTTGTCAATTTTTGTTCGTTCTCATCTTATGAACTTATTTCAGTCAGCTAGATATTTCTTCTTCAAAGCAAATAGATTTTATCTTAAAATACATGAACTTTTCGTGGTTCTTGTCAATTTTTGTTGGTTTTCATCCAATGAACTTATTTCAGTCAGCTAGATCTTTCTTCTTCAAAGCAAAAAGATTTTATGTTCAAATACAAGAACTTTACGTGGTTTTGTTGATTTTCAGCAAATGAACATATTTCAGCGAGCGAGAAGTTTTTTCTTTAATAGCGTCAGATTTTATCTTAAAATACAAGAACTTTTCGTGGTTCTTGTCAATTTTTGTTGGTTTTCATCCAATGAACTTATTTCAGTCAGCTGGATCTTTCTTCTTCAAAGCAAATAGATTTTATCTTCAAATACATGAACTTTTCGTGGTTTTGTTGATTTTCAGCAAATGAACATATTTCAGCGAGCGAGAAGTTTTTTCGTTATAAGCGTCAGATTTTATCTTAAAATACAAGAACTTTTCGTGGTTCTTGTCAATTTTTGTTGGTTTTCATCTTATGAACTTATTTCAGTCAGCTGGATCTTTCTTCTTCAAAGCAAATAGATTTTATCTTCAAATACAAGAACTTTTCGTGGTTTTGTTGATTTTCAGCAAATGAACATATTTCAGCGAGCTGGAAGTTTTTTCTTTAATAGCGTCAGATTTTATCTTAAAATACAAGAACTTTTCGTGGTTCTTGTCAATTTTTGTTGGTTTTCATCCAATGAACTTATTTCAGTCAGCTAGATCTTTCTTCTTCAAAGCAAATAGATTTTATCTTCAAATACAAGAACTTTTCGTGGTTTTGTTGATTTTCAGCAAATGAACATATTTCAGCGAGCGAGAAGTTTTTTCGTTAAAAGCGTCAGATTTTATCTTAAAATACAAGAACTTTTCGTGGTTCTTGTCAATTTTTGTTGGTTTTCATCCAATGAACTTATTTCAGTCAGCAAGATCTTCCTTCTTGAAAGCAAAAAGATTTTATCTTCAAATACAAGAACTTTTCGTGGTTTTGTTGATTTTCAGCAAATGAACATATTTCAGCGAGCTGGAAGTTTTTTCTTTAATAGCGCAATATTTTATCTTAAAATACAAGAACTTTTCGTGGTTCTTGTCAATTTTTGTTGGTTTTCATCCAATGAACTTATTTCAGTCAGCTAGATCTTTCTTCTTCAAAGCAAATAGATTTTAACTTCAAATACAAGAACCTTTCGTGGTTTTGTTGATTTTCAGCAAATGAACATATTTCAGCGAGCGAGAAGTTTTTTCGTTAAAAGCTACAGATTTTATCTTGAAATACAAGAACTTTTCGTGTTTCTTGTCAATTTTTGATTGTTTTCATCTTATGAACTTATTTCAGTCAGCTGGATCTTTCTTCTTCAAAGCAAATAGATTTTATCTTCAAATACAAGAACTTTTCGTGGTTTTGTTGATTTTCAGCAAATGAACATATTTCAGCGAGCGAGAAGTTTTTTCTTTAATAGCGTCAGATTTTATCTTAAAATACATGAACTTTTCGTGGTTCTTGTCAATTTTTGTTGGTTTTCATCCAATGAACTTATTTCAGTCAGCTAGATCTTTCTTCTTCAAAGCAAATAGATTTTATCTTCAAATACAAGAACTTTTCGTGGTTTTGTTGATTTTCAGCAAATGAACATATTTCAGCGAGCGAGAAGTTTTTTCTTTAATAGCGTCAGATTTTATCTTAAAATACATGAACTTTTCGTGGTTCTTGTCAATTTTTGTTGGTTTTCATCCAATGAACTTATGTCAGTCAGCAAGATCTTCCTTCTTGAAAGCAAAAAGATTTTATCTTCAAATACAAGAACTTTTCGTGGTTTTGTTGATTTTCAGCAAATGAACATATTTCAGCGAGCTGGAAGTTTTTTCGTTAATAGCGCAATATTTTATCTTAAAATACAAGAACTTTTCGTGGTTCTTGTCAATTTTTGTTGGTTTTCATCCAATGAACTTATTTCAGTCAGCTAGATCTTTCTTCTTCAAAGCAAAAAGATTTTATGTTCAAATACAAGAACTTTACGTGGTTTTGTTGATTTTCAGCAAATGAACATATTTCAGCGAGCGAGAAGTTTTTTCTTTAATAGCGTCAGATTTTATCTTAAAATACAAGAACTTTTCGTGGTTCTTGTCAATTTTTGTTGGTTTTCATCCAATGAACTTATTTCAGTCAGCTGGATCTTTCTTCTTCAAAGCAAATAGATTTTATCTTCAAATACAAGAAACTTTCGTGGTTTTGTTGATTTTCAGCAAATGAACATATTTCAGCGAGCGAGAAGTTTTTTCGTTAAAAGCGTCAGATTTTATCTTAAAATACAAGAACTTTTCGTGTTTCTTGTCAATTTTTGTTGGTTTTCATCTTATGAACTTATTTCAGTCAGCTGGATCTTTCTTCTTCAAAGCAAATAGATTTTATCTTCAAATACAAGAACTTTTCGTGGTTTTGTTGATTTTCAGCAAATGAACATATTTCAGCGAGCGAGAAGGTTTTTCTTTAATAGCGTCAGATTTTATCTTAAAATACATGAACTTTTCGTGGTTCTTGTCAATTTTTGTTGGTTTTCATCCAATGAACTTATTTCAGTCAGCTAGATCTTTTTTCTTCAAAGCAAAAAGATTTTATCTTCAAATACAAGAACTTCTCGTGGTTTTGTTGATTTTCAGCAAATGAACATATTTCAGCGAGCTAGAAGTTTTTTCTTTAATAGCGTCAGATTTTATCTTAAAATACAAGAACTTTTCGTGGTTCTTGTCAATTTTTGTTGGTTCTCATCTTATGAACTTATTTCAGTCAGCTAGATCTTTCTTCTTCAAAGCAAATAGATTTTATCTTCAAATACAAGAACTTTTCGTGGTTTTGTTGATTTTCAGCAAATGAACATATTTCAGCGAGGGGGAAGTTTTTTCTTTAATAGCGTCAGATTTTATCTTAAAATACATGAACTTTTCGTGGTTCTTGTCAATTTTTGTTGGTTTTCATCCAATGAACTTATTTCAGTCAGCTGGATCTTTCTTCTTCAAAGCAAAAAGATTTTATCTTCAAATACAAGAACTTTTCGTGGTTTTGTTGATTTTCAGCAAATGAACATATTTCAGCGAGCGAGAAGTTTTTTCTTTAATAGCGTCAGATTTTATCTTAAAATACAAGAACTTTTCGTGGTTCTTGTCAATTTTTGTTGGTTTTCATCCAATGAACTTATTTCAGTCAGCCAGATCTTTCTTCTTCAAAGCAAAAAGATTTTATGTTCAAATACAAGAACTTTTCGTGGTTTTGTTGATTTTCAGCAAATGAACATATTTCAGCGAGCTGGAAGTTTTTTCTTTAATAGCGCAATATTTTATCTTAAAATACAAGAACTTTTCGTGGTTCTTGTCAATTTTTGTTGGTTTTCATCCAATGAACTTATTTCAGTCAGCTAGATCTTTCTTCTTGAAAGCAAAAAGATTTTATGTTCAAATACAAGAACTTTACGTGGTTTTGTTGATTTTCAGCAAATGAACATATTTCAGCGAGCAAGAAGTTTTTTCTTTAATAGCGTCAGATTTTATCTTAAAATACATGAACTTTTCGTGGTTCTTGTCAATTTTTGTTGGTTTTCATCCAATGAACTTATTTCAGTCAGCTGGATCTTTCTTCTTCAAAGCAAAAAGATTTTATCTTCAAATACAAGAACTTTTCGTGGTTTTGTTGATTTTCAGCAAATGAACATATTTCAGCGAGCGAGAAGTTTTTTCGTTAAAAGCGTCAGATTTTATCTTAAAATACAAGAACTTTTCGTGGTTCTTGTCAATTTTTGTTGGTTTTCATCCAATGAACTTATTTCAGTCAGCAAGATCTTCCTTCTTGAAAGCAAAAAGATTTTATCTTCAAATACAAGAACTTTTCGTGGTTTTGTTGATTTTCAGCAATTGAACATATTTCAGCGAGCTGGAAGTTTTTTCTTTAATAGCGCAATATTTTATCTTAAAATACAAGAACTTTTCGTGGTTCTTGTCAATTTTTGTTGGTTTTCATCGTATGAACTTATTTCAGTCAGCTAGATCTTTCTTCTTCAAAGCAAAAAGATTTTATGTTCAAATACAAGAACTTTACGTGGTTTTGTTGATTTTCAGCAAATGAACATATTTCAGCGAGGGAGAAGTTTTTTCTTTAATAGAGTCAGATTTTATCTTAAAATACATGAACTTTTCGTGGTTCTTGTCAATTTTTGTTGGTTTTCATCCAATGAACTTATTTCAGTCAGCTAGAACTTTCTTCTTCAAAGCAAAAAGATTTTATCTTCAAATACAAGAACTTTTCGTGGTTTTGTTGATTTTCAGCAAATGAACATATTTCAGCGAGCTGGAAGTTTTTTCTTTAATAGCGTCAGATTTTATCTTAAAATACAAGAACTTTTCGTGGTTCTTGTCAATTTTTGTTGGTTCTCATCTTATGAACTTATTTCAGTCAGCTAGATATTTCTTCTTCAAAGCAAATAGATTTTATCTTAAAATACATGAACTTTTCGTGGTTCTTGTCAATTTTTGTTGGTTTTCATCCAATGAACTTATTTCAGTCAGCTGGATCTTTCTTCTTCAAAGCAAATAGATTTTATCTTCAAATACAAGAACTTTTCGTGGTTTTGTTGATTTTCAGCAAATGAACATATTTCAGCGAGCGAGAAGTTTTTTCTTTAATAGCGTCAGATTTTATCTTAAAATACAAGAACTTTTCGTGGTTCTTGTCAATTTTTGTTGGTTTTCATCCAATGAACTTATTTCAGTCAGCTAGATCTTTCTTCTTCAAAGCAAATAGATTTTATCTTCAAATACAAGAAACTTTCGTGGTTTTGTTGATTTTCAGCAAATGAACATATTTCAGCGAGCGAGAAGTTTTTTCGTTAAAAGCGTCAGATTTTATCTTAAAATACAAGAACTTTTCGTGTTTCTTGTCAATTTTTGTTGGTTTTCATCTTATGAACTTATTTCAGTCAGCTGGATCTTTCTTCTTCAAAGCAAATAGATTTTATCTTCAAATACAAGAACTTTTCGTGGTTTTGTTGATTTTCAGCAAATGAACATATTTCAGCGAGCGAGAAGTTTTTTCTTTAATAGCGTCAGATTTTATCTTAAAATACATGAACTTTTCGTGGTTCTTGTCAATTTTTGTTGGTTTTCATCCAATGAACTTATTTCAGTCAGCTAGATCTTTTTTCTTCAAAGCAAAAAGATTTTATCTTCAAATACAAGAACTTCTCGTGGTTTTGTTGATTTTCAGCAAATGAACATATTTCAGCGAGCGAGAAGTTTTTTCTTTAATAGCGTAAGATTTTATCTTAAAATACAAGAACTTTTCGTGGTTCTTGTCAATTTTTGTTGGTTCTCATCTTATGAACTTATTTCAGTCAGCTAGATCTTTCTTCTTCAAAGCAAATAGATTTTATCTTCAAATACAAGAACTTTTCGTGGTTTTATTGATTTTCAGCAAATGAACATATTTCAGCGAGGGGGAAGTTTTTTCTTTAATAGCGTCAGATTTTATCTTAAAATACATGAACTTTTCGTGGTTCTTGTCAATTTTTGTTGGTTTTCATCCAATGAACTTATTTCAGTCAGCTGGATCTTTCTTCTTCAAAGCAAAAAGATTTTATCTTCAAATACAAGAACTTTTCGTGGTTTTGTTGATTTTCAGCAAATGAACATATTTCAGCGAGCGAGAAGTTTTTTCGTTAAAAGCGTCAGATTTTATCTTAAAATACAAGAACTTTTCGTGGTTCTTGTCAATTTTTGTTGGTTTTCATCCAATGAACTTATTTCAGTCAGCAAGATCTTCCTTCTTGAAAGCAAAAAGATTTTATCTTCAAATACAAGAACTTTTCGTGATTTTGTTGATTTTCAGCAAATGAACATATTTCAGCGAGCTGGAAGTTTTTTCTTTAATAGCGCAATATTTTATCTTAAAATACAAGAACTTTTCGTGGTTCTTGTCAATTTTTGTTGGTTTTCATCTTATGAACTTATTTCACTCAGCTAGATCTTTCTTCTTCAAAGCATAAAGATTTTATCTTCAAATACAAGAACTTTTCGTGGTTTTGTTGATTTTTAGCAAATCTACATATTTCAGCGAGCGAGAAGTTTTTTCTTTAATAGCGTCAGATTTTATCCTAAAATACAAGAACTTTTCGTGGTTCATGTCAATTTTTGTTGGTTTTCATCCAATGAACTTATTTCAGTCAGCTAGATCTTCTTCAAAGCAAAAAGATTTTATGTTCAAATACAAGAACTTTTCGTGGTTTTGTTGATTTTCAGCAAATGAACATATTTCAGCGAGCTGGAAGTTTTTTCTTTAATAGCGCAATATTTTATCTTAAAATACAAGAACTTTTCGTGGTTCTTGTCAATTTTTGTTGGTTTTCATCCAATGAACTTATTTCAGTCAGCTAGATCTTTATCTTCAAAGCAAAAAGATTTTATCTTCAAATACAAGAACTTTTCGTGGTTTTGTTGATTTTCAGCAAATGAACATATTTCAGCGAGCGAGAAGTTTTTTCGTTAAAAGCGTCAGATTTTATCTTAAAATACAAGAACTTTTCGTGGTTCTTGTCAATTTTTGTTGGTTTTCATCCAATGAACTTATTTCAGTCAGCAAGATCTTCCTTCTTGAAAGCAAAAAGATTTTATCTTCAAATACAAGAACTTTTCGTGGTTTTGTTGATTTTCAGCAAATGAACATATTTCAGCGAGCTGGAAGTTTTTTCTTTAAAAGCGCAATATTTTATCTTAAAATACAAGAACTTTTCGTGGTTCTTGTCAATTTTTGTTGGTTTTCATCCAATGAACTTATTTCAGTCAGCTAGATCTTTCTTCTTCAAAGCAAATAGATTTTATCTTCAAATACAAGAACTTTTCGTGGTTTTATTGATTTTCAGCAAATGAACATATTTCAGCGAGGGGGAAGTTTTTTCTTTAATAGCGTCAGATTTTATCTTAAAATACATGAACTTTTCGTGGTTCTTGTCAATTTTTGTTGGTTTTCATCCAATGAACTTATTTCAGTCAGCTGGATCTTTCTTCTTCAAAGCAAAAAGATTTTATCTTCAAATACAAGAACTTTTCGTGGTTTTGTTGATTTTCAGCAAATGAACATATTTCAGCGAGCGAGAAGTTTTTTCGTTAAAAGCGTCAGATTTTATCTTAAAATACAAGAACTTTTCGTGGTTCTTGTCAATTTTTGTTGGTTTTCATCCAATGAACTTATTTCAGTCAGCAAGATCTTCCTTCTTGAAAGCAAAAAGATTTTATCTTCAAATACAAGAACTTTTCGTGATTTTGTTGATTTTCAGCAAATGAACATATTTCAGCGAGCTGGAAGTTTTTTCTTTAATAGCGCAATATTTTATCTTAAAATACAAGAACTTTTCGTGGTTCTTGTCAATTTTTGTTGGTTTTCATCTTATGAACTTATTTCACTCAGCTAGATCTTTCTTCTTCAAAGCATAAAGATTTTATCTTCAAATACAAGAACTTTTCGTGGTTTTGTTGATTTTTAGCAAATCTACATATTTCAGCGAGCGAGAAGTTTTTTCTTTAATAGCGTCAGATTTTATCCTAAAATACAAGAACTTTTCGTGGTTCATGTCAATTTTTGTTGGTTTTCATCCAATGAACTTATTTCAGTCAGCTAGATCTTCTTCAAAGCAAAAAGATTTTATGTTCAAATACAAGAACTTTTCGTGGTTTTGTTGATTTTCAGCAAATTAACATATTTCAGCGAGCTGGAAGTTTTTTCTTTAATAGCGCAATATTTTATCTTAAAATACAAGAACTTTTCGTGGTTCTTGTCAATTTTTGTTGGTTTTCATCCAATGAACTTATTTCAGTCAGCTAGATCTTTATCTTCAAAGCAAAAAGATTTTATCTTCAAATACAAGAACTTTTCGTGGTTTTGTAGATTTTCAGCAAATGAACATATTTCAGCGAGCGAGAAGTTTTTTCGTTAAAAGCGTCAGATTTTATCTTAAAATACAAGAACTTTTCGTGGTTCTTGTCAATTTTTGTTGGTTTTCATCCAATGAACTTATTTCAGTCAGCAAGATCTTCCTTCTTGAAAGCAAAAAGATTTTATCTTCAAATACAAGAACTTTTCGTGGTTTTGTTGATTTTCAGCAAATGAACATATTTCAGCGAGCTGGAAGTTTTTTCTTTAAAAGCGCAATATTTTATCTTAAAATACAAGAACTTTTCGTGGTTCTTGTCAATTTTTGTTGGTTTTCATCCAATGAACTTATTTCAGTCAGCTAGATCTTTCTTCTTCAAAGCAAATAGATTTTATCTTCAAATACAAGAACTTTTCGTGGTTTTGTTGATTTTCAGCAAATGAACATATTTCAGCGAGGGGGAAGTTTTTTCTTTAATAGCGTCAGATTTTATCTTAAAATACATGAACTTTTCGTGGTTCTTGTCAATTTTTGTTGGTTTTCATCCAATGAACTTATTTCAGTCAGCTGGATCTTTCTTCTTCAAAGCAAAAAGATTTTATCTTCAAATACAAGAACTTTTCGTGGTTTTGTTGATTTTCAGCAAATGTACATATTTCAGCGAGCGAGAAGTTTTTTCTTTAATAGCGTCAGATTTTATCCTAAAATACAAGAACTTTTCGTGGTTCATGTCAATTTTTGTTGGTTTTCATCCAATGAACTTATTTCAGTCAGCTGGATCTTTCTTCTTCAAAGCAAAAAGATTTTATCTTCAAATACAAGAAATTTTTGTGGTTTTGTTGATTTTCAGCAAATGAACATATTTCAGCGAGCGAGAATTTTTTTCTTTAATAGCGTCAGATTTTATCTTAAAATACAAGAACTTTTCCTGGTTCTTGTCAATTTTTGTTGGTTTTCATCCAATGAACTTATTTCAGTCAGCTAGATCTTTCGTCTTCAAAGCAAATAGATTTTATCTTCAAATACAAGAACTTTTCGTGGTTTTGTTGATTTTCAGCAAATGAACATATTTCAGCGAGCGAGAAGTTTTTTCGTTAAAAGCGTCAGATTTTATCTTAAAATACAAGAACTTTTCGTGGTTCTTGTCAATTTTTGTTGGTTTTCATCTTATGAACTTATTTCAGTCAGCTAGATCTTTCTTCTTCAAAGCATAAAGATTTTATCTTCAAATACAAGAACTTTTCGTGGTTTTGTTGATTTTTAGCAAATGTACATATTTCAGCGAGCGAGAAGTTTTTTCTTTAATAGCGTCAGATTTTATCCTAAAATACAAGAACTTTTCGTGGTTCTTGTCAATTTTTGTTGGTTTTCATCCAATGAACTTATTTCAGTCAGCTGGATCTTTCTTCTTCAAAGCAAAAAGATTTTATCTTCAAATACAAGAACTTTTCGTGGTTTTGTTGATTTTCAGCAAATGAACATATTTCAGCGAGCGAGAAGTTTTTTCTTTAATAGCGTCAGATTTTATCTTAAAATACAAGAACTTTTCGTGGTTCTTGTCAATTTTTGTTGGTTTTCATCCAATGAACTTATTTCAGTCAGCTGGATCTTTCTTCTTCAAAGCAAATAGATTTTATCTTCAAATACAAGAACTTTTCGTGGTTTTGTTGATTTTCAGCAAATGAACATATTTCAGCGAGCGAGAAGTTTTTTCGTTAAAAGCGTCAGATTTTATCTTAAAATACAAGAACTTTTCGTGGTTCTTGTCAATTTTTGTTGGTTTTCATCCAATGAACTTATTTCAGTCAGCAAGATCTTCCTTCTTGAAAGCAAAAAGATTTTATCTTCAAATACAAGAACTTTTCGTGGTTTTGTTGATTTTCAGCAAATGAACATATTTCAGCGAGCTGGAAGTTTTTTCTTTAATAGCGCAATATTTTATCTTAAAATACAAGAACTTTTCGTGGTTCTTGTCAATTTTTGTTGGTTTTCATCTAATGAACTTATTTCAGTCAGCTGGATCTTTCTTCTTCAAAGCAAAAAGATTTTATCTTCAAATACAAGAACTTTTCGTGGTTTTGTTGATTTTTAGCAAATGTACATATTTCAGCGAGCGAGAAGTTTTTTCTTTAATAGCGTCAGATTTTATCCTAAAATACAAGAACTTTTCGTGGTTCATGTCAATTTTTGTTGGTTTTCATCCAATGAACTTATTTCAGTCAGCTGGATCTTTCTTCTTCAAAGCAAAAAGATTTTATCTTCAAATACAAGAAATTTTTGTGGTTTTGTTGATTTTCAGCAAATGAACATATTTCAGCGAGCGAGAATTTTTTTCTTTAATAGCGTCAGATTTTATCTTAAAATACAAGAACTTTTCGTGGTTCTTGTCAATTTTTGTTGGTTTTCATCCAATGAACTTATTTCAGTCAGCTAGATCTTTCGTCTTCAAAGCAAATAGATTTTATCTTCAAATACAAGAACTTTTCGTGGTTTTGTTGATTTTCAGCAAATGAACATATTTCAGCGAGCGAGAAGTTTTTTCGTTAAAAGCGTCAGATTTTATCTTAAAATACAAGAACTTTTCGTGGTTCTTGTCAATTTTTGTTGGTTTTCATCTTATGAACTTATTTCAGTCAGCTAGATCTTTCTTCTTCAAAGCATAAAGATTTTATCTTCAAATACAAGAACTTTTCGTGGTTTTGTTGATTTTTAGCAAATGTACATATTTCAGCGAGCGAGAAGTTTTTTCTTTAATAGCGTCAGATTTTATCCTAAAATACAAGAACTTTTCGTGGTTCATGTCAATTTTTGTTGGTTTTCATCCAATGAACTTATTTCAGTCAGCAAGATCTTTCTTCTTCAAAGCAAAAAGATTTTATGTTCAAACACAAGAACTTTTCGTGGTTTTGTTGATTTTCAGCAAATGAACATATTTCAGCGAGCTGGAAGTTTTTTCTTTAATAGCGCAATATTTTATCTTAAAATACAAGAACTTTTCGTGGTTCTTGTCAATTTTTGTTGGTTTTCATCCAATGAACTTATTTCAGTCAGCTAGATCTTTCTTCTTGAAAGCAAAAAGATTTTATGTTCAAATACAAGAACTTTACTTGGTTTTGTTGATTTTCAGCAAATGAACATATTTCAGCGAGCGAGAAGTTTTTTCTTTAATAGCGTCAGATTTTATCTTAAAATACATGAACTTTTCGTGGTTCTTGTCAATTTTTGTTGGTTTTCATCCAATGAACTTATTTCAGTCAGCTAGATCTTTCTTCTTCAAAGCAAAAAGATTTTATCTTCAAATACAAGAACTTTTCGTGGCTTTGTTGATTTTCAGCAAATGAACATATTTCAGCGAGCGAGAAGTTTTTTCGTTAAAAGCGTCAGATTTTATCTTAAAATACAAGAACTTTTCGTGGTTCTTGTCAATTTTTGTTGGTTTTCATCCAATGAACTTATTTCAGTCAGCAAGATCTTCCTTCTTGAAAGCAAAAAGATTTTATCTTCAAATACAAGAACGTTTCGTGGTTTTGTTGATTTTCAGCAAATGAACATATTTCAGCGAGCTGGAAGTTTTTTCTTTAAAAGCGCAATATTTTATCTTAAAATACAAGAACTTTTCGTGGTTCTTGTCAATTTTTGTTGGTTTTCATCCAATGAACTTATTTCAGTCAGCTAGATCTTTCTTCTTCAAAGCAAAAAGATTTTATCTTCAAATACAAGAACTTTACGTGGTTTTGTTGATTTTCAGCAAATGAACATATTTCAGCGAGCGAGAAGTTTTTTCTTTAATCGCGTCAGATTTTATCTTAAAATACATGAACTTTTCGTGGTTCTTGTCAATTTTTGTTGGTTTTCATCCAATGAACTTATTTCAGTCAGCTGGATCTTTTTTCTTCAAAGCAAAAAGATTTTATCTTCAAATACAAGAACTTCTCGTGGTTTTGTTGATTTTCAGCAAATGAACATATTTCAGCGAGCTAGAAGTTTTTTCTTTAATAGCGTAAGATTTTATCTTAAAATACAAGAACTTTTCGTGGTTCTTGTCAATTTTTGTTGGTTCTCATCTTATGAACTTATTTCAGTCAGCTAGATATTTCTTCTTCAAAGCAAATAGCTTTTATCTTCAAATGCAAGAACTTTTCGTGGTTTTGTTGATTTTCAGCAAATGAACATATTTCAGCGAGGGGGAAGTTTTTTCTTTAATAGCGTCAGATTTTATCTTAAAATACATGAACTTTTCGTGGTTCTTGTCAATTTTTGTTGGTTTTCATCCAATGAACTTATTTCAGTCAGCTGGATCTTTCGTCTTCAAAGCAAATAGATTTTATCTTCAAATACAAGAACTTTTCGTGGTTTTGTTGATTTTTAGCAAATGTACATATTTCAGCGAGCGAGAAGTTTTTTCTTTAATAGCGTCAGATTTTATCCTAAAATACAAGAACTTTTCGTGGTTCATGTCAATTTTTGTTGGTTTTCATCCAATGAACTTATTTCAGTCAGCTAGATCTTTCTTCTTCAAAGCAAAAAGATTTTATGTTCAAACACAAGAACTTTTCGTGGTTTTGTTGATTTTCAGCAAATGAACATATTTCAGCGAGCTGGAAGTTTTTTCTTTAATAGCGCAATATTTTATCTTAAAATACAAGAAATTTTCGTGGTTCTTGTCAATTTTTGTTGGTTTTCATCCAATGAACTTATTTCAGTCAGCTAGATCTTTCTTCTTGAAAGCAAAAAGATTTTATGTTCAAATACAAGAACTTTACGTGGTTTTGTTGATTTTCAGCAAATGAACATATTTCAGCGAGCGAGAAGTTTTTTCGTTAAAAGCGTCAGATTTTATCTTAAAATACAAGAACTTTTCGTGGTTCTTGTCAATTTTTGTTGGTTTTCATCCAATGAACTTATTTCAGTCAGCAAGATCTTCCTTCTTGAAAGCAAAAAGATTTTATCTTCAAATACAAGAACGTTTCGTGGTTTTGTTGATTTTCAGCAAATGAACATATTTCAGCGAGCTGGAAGTTTTTTCTTTAAAAGCGCAATATTTTATCTTAAAATACAAGAACTTTTCGTGGTTCTTGTCAATTTTTGTTGGTTTTCATCCAATGAACTTATTTCAGTCAGCTAGATCTTTCTTCTTCAAAGCAAAAAGATTTTATCTTCAAATACAAGAACTTTACGTGGTTTTGTTGATTTTCAGCAAATGAACATATTTCAGCGAGCGAGAAGTTTTTTCTTTAATCGCGTCAGATTTTATCTTAAAATACATGAACTTTTCGTGGTTCTTGTCAATTTTTGTTGGTTTTCATCCAATGAACTTATTTCAGTCAGCTAGATCTTTTTTCTTCAAAGCAAAAAGATTTTATCTTCAAATACAAGAACTTCTCGTGGTTTTCTTGATTTTCAGCAAATGAACATATTTCAGCGAGCTAGAAGTTTTTTCTTTAATAGCGTAAGATTTTATCTTAAAATACAAGAACTTTTCGTGGTTCTTGTCAATTTTTGTTGGTTCTCATCTTATGAACTTATTTCAGTCAGCTAGATATTTCTTCTTCAAAGCAAATAGATTTTATCTTCAAATACAAGAACTTTTCGTGGTTTTGTTGATTTTCAGCAAATGAACATATTTCAGCGAGGGGGAAGTTTTTTCTTTAATAGCGTCAGATTTTATCTTAAAATACATGAACTTTTCGTGGTTCTTGTCAATTTTTGTTGGTTTTCATCCAATGAACTTATTTCAGTCAGCTGGATCTTTCTTCTTCAAAGCAAAAAGATTTTATCTTCAAATACAAGAACTTTTCGTGGTTTTGTTGATTTTCAGCAAATGAACATATTTCAGCGAGCGAGAAGTTTTTTCTTTAATAGCGTCAGATTTTATCTTAAAATACAAGAACTTTTCGTGGTTCTTGTCAATTTTTGTTGGTTTTCATCCAATGAACTTATTTCAGTCAGCTAGATCTTTCTTCTTCAAAGCAAATAGATTTTATCTTCAAATACAAGAACTTTTCGTGGTTTTGTTGATTTTCAGCAAATGAACATATTTCAGCGAGCGAGAAGTTTTTTCGTTAAAAGCGTCAGATTTTATCTTAAAATACAAGAACTTTTCGTGGTTCTTGTCAATTTTTGTTGGTTTTCATCCAATGAACTTATTTCAGTCAGCAAGATCTTCCTTCTTGAAAGCAAAAAGATTTTATCTTCAAATACAAGAACTTTTCGTGGTTTTGTTGATTTTCAGCAAATGAACATATTTCAGCGAGCTGGAAGTTTTTTCTTTAATAGCGCAATATTTTATCTTAAAATACAAGAACTTTTCGTGGTTCTTGTCAATTTTTGTTGGTTTTCATCTAATGAACTTATTTCAGTCAGCTGGATCTTTCTTCTTCAAAGCAAAAAGATTTTATCTTCAAATACAAGAACTTTTCGTGGTTTTGTTGATTTTCAGCAAATGAACATATTTCAGCGAGCGAGAAGTTTTTTCGTTAAAAGCGTCAGATTTTATCTTAAAATACAAGAACTTTTCGTGGTTCTTGTCAATTTTTGTTGGTTTTCATCCAATGAACTTATTTCAGTCAGCAAGATCTTCCTTCTTGAAAGCAAAAAGATTTTATCTTCAAATACAAGAACTTTTCGTGGTTTTGTTGATTTTCAGCAAATGAACATATTTCAGCGAGCTGGAAGTTTTTTCTTTAATAGCGCAATATTTTATCTTAAAATACAAGAACTTTTCGTGGTTCTTGTCAATTTTTGTTGGTTTTCATCTTATGAACTTATTTCACTCAGCTAGATCTTTCTTCTTCAAAGCATAAAGATTTTATCTTCAAATACAAGAACTTTTCGTGGTTTTGTTGATTTTTAGCAAATGTACATATTTCAGCGAGCGAGAAGTTTTTTCCTTAGTAGCGTCAGATTTTATCTTAAAATACAAGAACTTTTCGTGGTTCATGTCAATTTTTGTTGGTTTTCATCCAATGAACTTATTTCAGTCAGCTAGATCTTTCTTCTTCAAAGCAAAAAGATTTTATGTTCAAATACAAGAACTTTTCGTGGTTTGGTTGATTTTCAGCAAATGAACATATTTCAGCGAGCGAGAAGTTTTTTCTTTAATAGCGTCAGATTTTATCTTAAAATACAAGAACTTTTCGTGGTTCTTGTCAATTTTTGTTGGTTTTCATCCAATGAACTTATTTCAGTCAGCGAGATCTTTCTTCTTCAAAGCAAATAGATTTTATCTTCAAATACAAGAACTTTTCGTGGTTTTGTTGATTTTCAGCAAATGAACATATTTCAGCGAGCGAGAAGTTTTTTCTTTAATCGCGTCAGATTTTATCTTAAAATACATGAACTTTTCGTGGTTCTTGTCAATTTTTGTTGGTTTTCATCCAATGAACTTATTTCAGTCAGCTAGATCTTTTTTCTTCAAAGCAAAAAGATTTTATCTTCAAATACAAGAACTTCTCGTGGTTTTGTTGATTTTCAGCAAATGAACATATTTCAGCGAGCTAGAAGTTTTTTCTTTAATAGCGTAAGATTTTATCTTAAAATACAAGAACTTTTCGTGGTTCTTGTCAATTTTTGTTGGTTCTCATCTTATGAACTTATTTCAGTCAGCTAGATATTTCTTCTTCAAAGCAAATAGCTTTTATCTTCAAATGCAAGAACTTTTCGTGGTTTTGTTGATTTTCAGCAAATGAACATATTTCAGCGAGGGGGAAGTTTTTTCTTTAATAGCGTCAGATTTTATCTTAAAATACATGAACTTTTCGTGGTTCTTGTCAATTTTTGTTGGTTTTCATCCAATGAACTTATTTCAGTCAGCTGGATCTTTCGTCTTCAAAGCAAATAGATTTTATCTTCAAATACAAGAACTTTTCGTGGTTTTGTTGATTTTTAGCAAATGTACATATTTCAGCGAGCGAGAAGTTTTTTCTTTAATAGCGTCAGATTTTATCCTAAAATACAAGAACTTTTCGTGGTTCATGTCAATTTTTGTTGGTTTTCATCCAATGAACTTATTTCAGTCAGCTAGATCTTTCTTCTTCAAAGCAAAAAGATTTTATGTTCAAACACAAGAACTTTTCGTGGTTTTGTTGATTTTCAGCAAATGAACATATTTCAGCGAGCTGGAAGTTTTTTCTTTAATAGCGCAATATTTTATCTTAAAATACAAGAAATTTTCGTGGTTCTTGTCAATTTTTGTTGGTTTTCATCCAATGAACTTATTTCAGTCAGCTAGATCTTTCTTCTTGAAAGCAAAAAGATTTTATGTTCAAATACAAGAACTTTACGTGGTTTTGTTGATTTTCAGCAAATGAACATATTTCAGCGAGCGAGAAGTTTTTTCGTTAAAAGCGTCAGATTTTATCTTAAAATACAAGAACTTTTCGTGGTTCTTGTCAATTTTTGTTGGTTTTCATCCAATGAACTTATTTCAGTCAGCAAGATCTTCCTTCTTGAAAGCAAAAAGATTTTATCTTCAAATACAAGAACGTTTCGTGGTTTTGTTGATTTTCAGCAAATGAACATATTTCAGCGAGCTGGAAGTTTTTTCTTTAAAAGCGCAATATTTTATCTTAAAATACAAGAACTTTTCGTGGTTCTTGTCAATTTTTGTTGGTTTTCATCCAATGAACTTATTTCAGTCAGCTAGATCTTTCTTCTTCAAAGCAAAAAGATTTTATCTTCAAATACAAGAACTTTACGTGGTTTTGTTGATTTTCAGCAAATGAACATATTTCAGCGAGCGAGAAGTTTTTTCTTTAATCGCGTCAGATTTTATCTTAAAATACATGAACTTTTCGTGGTTCTTGTCAATTTTTGTTGGTTTTCATCCAATGAACTTATTTCAGTCAGCTTGATCTTTTTTCTTCAAAGCAAAAAGATTTTATCTTCAAATACAAGAACTTCTCGTGGTTTTCTTGATTTTCAGCAAATGAACATATTTCAGCGAGCTAGAAGTTTTTTCTTTAATAGCGTAAGATTTTATCTTAAAATACAAGAACTTTTCGTGGTTCTTGTCAATTTTTGTTGGTTCTCATCTTATGAACTTATTTCAGTCAGCTAGATATTTCTTCTTCAAAGCAAATAGATTTTATCTTCAAATACAAGAACTTTTCGTGGTTTTGTTGATTTTCAGCAAATGAACATATTTCAGCGAGGGGGAAGTTTTTTCTTTAATAGCGTCAGATTTTATCTTAAAATACATGAACTTTTCGTGGTTCTTGTCAATTTTTGTTGGTTTTCATCCAATGAACTTATTTCAGTCAGCTGGATCTTTCTTCTTCAAAGCAAAAAGATTTTATCTTCAAATACAAGAACTTTTCGTGGTTTTGTTGATTTTCAGCAAATGAACATATTTCAGCGAGCGAGAAGTTTTTTCTTTAATAGCGTCAGATTTTATCTTAAAATACAAGAACTTTTCGTGGTTCTTGTCAATTTTTGTTGGTTTTCATCCAATGAACTTATTTCAGTCAGCTAGATCTTTCTTCTTCAAAGCAAATAGATTTTATCTTCAAATACAAGAACTTTTCGTGGTTTTGTTGATTTTCAGCAAATGAACATATTTCAGCGAGCGAGAAGTTTTTTCGTTAAAAGCGTCAGATTTTATCTTAAAATACAAGAACTTTTCGTGGTTCTTGTCAATTTTTGTTGGTTTTCATCCAATGAACTTATTTCAGTCAGCAAGATCTTCCTTCGTGAAAGCAAAAAGATTTTATCTTCAAATACAAGAACTTTTCGTGGTTTTGTTGATTTTCAGCAAATGAACATATTTCAGCGAGCTGGAAGTTTTTTCTTTAATAGCGCAATATTTTATCTTAAAATACAAGAACTTTTCGTGGTTCTTGTCAATTTTTGTTGGTTTTCATCTAATGAACTTATTTCAGTCAGCCGGATCTTTCTTCTTCAAAGCAAAAAGATTTTATCTTCAAATACAAGAACTTTTCGTGGTTTTGTTGATTTTTAGCAAATGTACATATTTCAGCGAGCGAGAAGTTTTTTCTTTAATAGCGTCAGATTTTATCCTAAAATACAAGAACTTTTCGTGGTTCATGTCAATTTTTGTTGGTTTTCATCCAATGAACTTATTTCAGTCAGCTGGATCTTTCTTCTTCAAAGCAAAAAGATTTTATCTTCAAATACAAGAACTTTTTGTGGTTTTGTTGATTTTCAGCAAATGAACATATTTCAGCGAGCGAGAATTTTTTTCTTTAATAGCGTCAGATTTTATCTTAAAATACAAGAACTTTTCGTGGTTCTTGTCAATTTTTGTTGGTTTTCATCCAATGAACTTATTTCAGTCAGCTAGATCTTTCGTCTTCAAAGCAAATAGATTTTATCTTCAAATACAAGAACTTTTCGTGGTTTTGTTGATTTTCAGCAAATGAACATATTTCAGCGAGCGAGAAGTTTTTTCGTTAAAAGCGTCAGATTTTATCTTAAAATACAAGAACTTTTCGTGGTTCTTGTCAATTTTTGTTGGTTTTCATCCAATGAACTTATTTCAGTCAGCTAGATCTTTCTTCTTCAAAGCAAATAGATTTTATCTTCAAATACAAGAACTCTTCGTGGTTTTGTTGATTTTCAGCAAATTAACATATTTCAGCGAGCGAGAAGTTTTTTCGTTAAAAGCGTCAGATTTTATCTTAAAATACAAGAACTTTTCGTGGTTCTTGTCAATTTTTGTTGGTTTTCATCCAATGAACTTATTTCAGTCAGCAAGATCTTCCTTCTTGAAAGCAAAAAGATTTTATCTTCAAATACAAGAACTTTTCGTGGTTTTGTTGATTTTCAGCAAATGAACATATTTCAGCGAGCTGGAAGTTTTTTCTTTAATAGCGCAATATTTTATCTTAAAATACAAGAACTTTTCGTGGTTCTTGTCAATTTTTGTTGGTTTTCATCTTATGAACTTATTTCACTCAGCTAGATCTTTCTTCTTCAAAGCATAAAGATTTTATCTTCAAATACAAGAACTTTTCGTGGTTTTGTTGATTTTTAGCAAATGTACATATTTCAGCGAGCGAGAAGTTTTTTCCTTAGTAGCGTCAGATTTTATCTTAAAATACAAGAACTTTTCGTGGTTCATGTCAATTTTTGTTGGTTTTCATCCAATGAACTTATTTCAGTCAGCTAGATCTTTCTTCTTCAAAGCAAAAAGATTTTATGTTCAAATACAAGAACTTTTCGTGGTTTGGTTGATTTTCAGCAAATGAACATATTTCAGCGAGCGAGAAGTTTTTTCTTTAATAGCGTCAGATTTTATCTTAAAATACAAGAACTTTTCGTGGTTCTTGTCAATTTTTGTTGGTTTTCATCCAATGAACTTATTTCAGTCAGCGAGATCTTTCTTCTTCAAAGCAAATAGATTTTATCTTCAAATACAAGAACTTTTCGTGGTTTTGTTGATTTTCAGCAAATGAACATATTTCAGCGAGGGAGAAGTTTTTTCTTTAATAGCGTCAGATTTTATCTTAAAATACAAGAACTTTTCGTGGTTCTTGTCAATTTTTGTTGGTTTTCATCCAATGAACTTATTTCAGTCAGCTGGATCTTTCTTCTTCAAAGCAACAAGATTTTATCTTCAAATACAAGAACTTTTCGTGTTTTTGTTGATTTTCAGCAAATGAACATATTTCAGCGAGCTGGAAGTTTTTTCTTTAATAGCATCAGATTTTATCTTAAAATACAAGAACTTTTCGTGGTTCTTGTCAATTTTTGTTGGTTTTCATCCAATGAACTTATTTCAGTCAGCAAGATCTTTCTTCTTGAAAGCAAAAAGATTTTATCTTCAAATACAAGAACTTTTCGTGGTTTGGTTGATTTTCAGCAAATGAACATATTTCAGCGAGCGAGAAGTTTTTTCTTTAATAGCGTCAGATTTTATCTTAAAATACAAGAACTTTTCGTGGTTCTTCTCAATTTTTGTTGGTTTTCATCCAATGAACTTATTTCAGTCAGCTAGATCTTTCTTCTTCAAAGCAAATAGATTTTATCTTCAAATACAAGAACTTTTCGTGGTTTTGTTGATTTTCAGCAAATGAACATATTTCAGCGAGGGGGAAGTTTTTTCTTTAATAGCGCAATATTTTATCTTAAAATACAAGAACTTTTCGTGGTTCTTGTCAATTTTTGTTGGTTTTCATCTTATGAACTTATTTCACTCAGCTAGATCTTTCTTCTTCAAAGCATAAAGATTTTATCTTCAAATACAAGAACTTTTCGTGGTTTTGTTGATTTTTAGCAAATGTACATATTTCAGCGAGCGAGAAGTTTTTTCCTTAATAGCGTCAGATTTTATCCTAAAATACAAGAACTTTTCGTGGTTCATGTCAATTTTTGTTGGTTTTCATCCAATGAACTTATTTCAGTCAGCTAGATCTTTCTTCTTCAAAGCAAAAAGATTTTATGTTCAAATACAAGAACTTTTCGTGGTTTGGTTGATTTTCAGCAAATGAACATATTTCAGCGAGCGAGAAGTTTTTTCTTTAATAGCGTCAGATTTTATCTTAAAATACAAGAACTTTTCGTGGTTCTTGTCAATTTTTGTTGGTTTTCATCCAATGAACTTATTTCAGTCAGCGAGATCTTTCTTCTTCAAAGCAAATAGATTTTATCTTCAAATACAAGAACTTTTCGTGGTTTTGTTGATTTTCAGCAAATGAACATATTTCAGCGAGGGAGAAGTTTTTTCTTTAATAGCGTCAGATTTTATCTTAAAATACAAGAACTTTTCGTGGTTCTTGTCAATTTTTGTTGGTTTTCATCCAATGAACTTATTTCAGTCAGCTGGATCTTTCTTCTTCAAAGCAAAAAGATTTTATCTTCAAATACAAGAACTTTTCGTGTTTTTGTTGATTTTCAGCAAATGAACATATTTCAGCGAGCTGGAAGTTTTTTCTTTAATAGCGTCAGATTTTATCTTAAAATACAAGAACTTTTCGTGGTTCTTGTCAATTTTTGTTGGTTTTCATCCAATGAACTTATTTCAGTCAGCAAGATCTTTCTTCTTGAAAGCAAAAAGATTTTATCTTCAAATGCAAGAACTTTTCGTGGTTTTGTTGATTTTCAGCAAATGAACATATTTCAGCGAGCGAGAAGTTTTTTCGTTAAAAGCGTCAGATTTTATCTTAAAATACAAGAACTTTTCGTGGTTCTTGTCAATTTTTGTTGGTTTTCATCCAATAAACTTATTTCAGTCAGCAAGATCTTCCTTCTTGAAAGCAAAAAGATTTTATCTTCAAATACAAGAACTTTTCGTGGTTTTGTTGATTTTCAGCAAATGAACATATTTCAGCGAGCTGGAAGTTTTTTCTTTAATAGCGCAATATTTTATCTTAAAATACAAGAACTTTTCGTGGTTCTTGTCAATTTTTGTTGTTTTTCATCTTATGAACTTATTTCACTCAGCTAGATCTTTCTTCTTCAAAGCATAAAGATTTTATCTTCAAATACAAGAACTTTTCGTGGTTTGGTTGATTTTCAGCAAATGAACATATTTCAGCGAGCGAGAAGTTTTTTCTTTAATAGCGTCAGATTTTATCTTAAAATACAAGAACTTTTCGTGGTTCTTGTCAATTTTTGTTGGTTTTCATCCAATGAACTTATTTCAGTCAGCGAGATCTTTCTTCTTCAAAGCAAATAGATTTTATCTTCAAATACAAGAACTTTTCGTGGTTTTGTTGATTTTCAGCAAATGAACATATTTCAGCGAGGGAGAAGTTTTTTCTTTAATAGCGTCAGATTTTATCTTAAAATACAAGAACTTTTCGTGGTTCTTGTCAATTTTTGTTGGTTTTCATCCAATGAACTTATTTCAGTCAGCGAGATCTTTCTTCTTCAAAGCAAATAGATTTTATCTTCAAATACAAGAACTTTTCGTGGTTCTTGTCAATTTTTGTTGGTTTTCATCCAATGAACTTATTTCAGTCAGCTGGATCTTTCTTCTTCAAAGCAAAAAGATTTTATCTTCAAATACATGAACTTTTCGTGGTTTTGTTGATTTTCAGCAAATGAACATATTTCAGCGAGCGAGAAGTTTTTTCGTTAAAAGCGTCAGATTTTATCTTAAAATACAAGAACTTTTCGTGGTTCTTGTCAATTTTTGTTGGTTTTCATCCAATGAACTTATTTCAGTCAGCTAGATCTTTCTTCTTCAAAGCAAATAGATTTTATCTTCAAATACAAGAACTCTTCGTGGTTTTGTTGATTTTCAGCAAATGAACATATTTCAGCGAGCGAGAAGTTTTTTCGTTAAAAGCGTCAGATTTTATCTTAAAATACAAGAACTTTTCGTGGTTCTTGTCAATTTTTGTTGGTTTTCATCCAATGAACTTATTTCAGTCAGCAAGATCTTCCTTCTTGAAAGCAAAAAGATTTTATCTTCAAATACAAGAACTTTTCGTGGTTTTGTTGATTTTCAGCAAATGAACATATTTCAGCGAGCTGGAAGTTTTTTCTTTAATAGCGCAATATTTTATCTTAAAATACAAGAACTTTTCGTGGTTCTTGTCAATTTTTGTTGGTTTTCATCTTATGAACTTATTTCACTCAGCTAGATCTTTCTTCTTCAAAGCATAAAGATTTTATCTTCAAATACAAGAACTTTTCGTGGTTTTGTTGATTTTTAGCAAATGTACATATTTCAGCGAGCGAGAAGTTTTTTCCTTAATAGCGTCAGATTTTATCCTAAAATACAAGAACTTTTCGTGGTTCATGTCAATTTTTGTTGGTTTTCATCCAATGAACTTATTTCAGTCAGCTAGATCTTTCTTCTTCAAAGCAAAAAGATTTTATGTTCAAATACAAGAACTTTTCGTGGTTTGGTTGATTTTCAGCAAATGAACATATTTCAGCGAGCGAGAAGTTTTTTCTTTAATAGCGTCAGATTTTATCTTAAAATACAAGAACTTTTCGTGGTTCTTGTCAATTTTTGTTGGTTTTCATCCAATGAACTTATTTCAGTCAGCGAGATCTTTCTTCTTCAAAGCAAATAGATTTTATCTTCAAATACAAGAACTTTTCGTGGTTTTGTTGATTTTCAGCAAATGAACATATTTCAGCGAGGGAGAAGTTTTTTCTTTAATAGCGTCAGATTTTATCTTAAAATACAAGAACTTTTCGTGGTTCTTGTCAATTTTTGTTGGTTTTCATCCAATGAACTTATTTCAGTCAGCTGGATCTTTCTTCTTCAAAGCAAAAAGATTTTATCTTCAAATACAAGAACTTTTCGTGTTTTTGTTGATTTTCAGCAAATGAACATATTTCAGCGAGCTGGAAGTTTTTTCTTTAATAGCGTCAGATTTTATCTTAAAATACAAGAACTTTTCGTGGTTCTTGTCAATTTTTGTTGGTTTTCATCCAATGAACTTATTTCAGTCAGCAAGATCTTTCTTCTTGAAAGCAAAAAGATTTTATCTTCAAATGCAAGAACTTTTCGTGGTTTGGTTGATTTTCAGCAAATGAACATATTTCAGCGAGCAAGAAGTTTTTTCTTTAATAGCGTCAGATTTTATCTTAAAATACAAGAACTTTTCGTGGTTCTTCTCATTTTTTGTTGGTTTTCATCCAATGAACTTATTTCAGTCAGCTGGATCTTTCTTCTTCAAAGCAAATAGATTTTATCTTCAAATACAACAACTTTTCGTGGTTTTGTTGATTTTCAGCAAATGAACATATTTCAGCGAGGGGGAAGTTTTTTCTTTAATAGCGTCAGATTTTATCTTAAAATACAAGAACTTTTCGTGGTTCTTGTCAATTTTTGTTGGTTTTCATCCAATGAACTTATTTCAGTCAGCTGGATCTTTCTTCTTCAAAGCAAAAAGATTTTATCTTCAAATACATGAACTTTTCGTGGTTTTGTTGATTTTCAGCAAATGAACATATTTCAGCGAGCGAGAAGTTTTTTCGTTAAAAGCGTCAGATTTTATCTTAAAATACAAGAACTTTTCGTGGTTCTTGTCAATTTTTGTTGGTTTTCATCCAATGAACTTATTTCAGTCAGCTAGATCTTTCTTCTTCAAAGCAAATAGATTTTATCTTCAAATACAAGAACTCTTCGTGGTTTTGTTGATTTTCAGCAAATGAACATATTTCAGCGAGCGAGAAGTTTTTTCGTTAAAAGCGTCAGATTTTATCTTAAAATACAAGAACTTTTCGTGGTTCTTGTCAATTTTTGTTGGTTTTCATCCAATGAACTTATTTCAGTCAGCAAGATCTTCCTTCTTGAAAGCAAAAAGATTTTATCTTCAAATACAAGAACTTTTCGTGGTTTTGTTGATTTTCAGCAAATGAACATATTTCAGCGAGCTGGAAGTTTTTTCTTTAATAGCGCAATATTTTATCTTAAAATACAAGAACTTTTCGTGGTTCTTGTCAATTTTTGTTGGTTTTCATCTTATGAACTTATTTCACTCAGCTAGATCTTTCTTCTTCAAAGCATAAAGATTTTATCTTCAAATACAAGAACTTTTCGTGGTTTTGTTGATTTTTAGCAAATGTACATATTTCAGCGAGCGAGAAGTTTTTTCCTGAGTAGCGTCAGATTTTATCTTAAAATACAAGAACTTTTCGTGGTTCATGTCAATTTTTGTTGGTTTTCATCCAATGAACTTATTTCAGTCAGCTAGATCTTTCTTCTTCAAAGCAAAAAGATTTTATGTTCAAATACAAGAACTTTTCGTGGTTTGGATGATTTTCAGCAAATGAACATATTTCAGCGAGCGAGAAGTTTTTTCTTTAATAGCGTCAGATTTTATCTTAAAATACAAGAACTTTTCGTGGTTCTTGTCAATTTTTGTTGGTTTTCATCCAATGAACTTATTTCAGTCAGCGAGATCTTTCTTCTTCAAAGCAAATAGATTTTATCTTCAAATACAAGAACTTTTCGTGGTTTTGTTGATTTTCAGCAAATGAACATATTTCAGCGAGGGAGAAGTTTTTTCTTTAATAGCGTCAGATTTTATCTTAAAATACAAGAACTTTTCGTGGTTCTTGTCAATTTTTGTTGGTTTTCATCCAATGAACTTATTTCAGTCAGCTGGATCTTTCTTCTTCAAAGCAAAAAGATTTTATCTTCAAATACAAGAACTTTTCGTGTTTTTGTTGATTTTCAGCAAATGAACATATTTCAGCGAGCTGGAAGTTTTTTCTTTAATAGCGTCAGATTTTATCTTAAAATACAAGAACTTTTCGTGGTTCTTGTCAATTTTTGTTGGTTTTCATCCAATGAACTTATTTCAGTCAGCAAGATCTTTCTTCTTGAAAGCAAAAAGATTTTATCTTCAAATACAAGAACTTTTCGTGGTTTGGTTGATTTTCAGCAAATGAACATATTTCAGCGAGCGAGAAGTTTTTTCTTTAATAGCGTCAGATTTTATCTTAAAATACAAGAACTTTTCGTGGTTCTTCTCAATTTTTGTTGGTTTTCATCCAATGAACTTATTTCAGTCAGCTAGATCTTTCTTCTTCAAAGCAAATAGATTTTATCTTCAAATACAAGAACTTTTCGTGGTTTTGTTGATTTTCAGCAAATGAACATATTTCAGCGAGGGGGAAGTTTTTTCTTTAATAGCGTCAGATTTTATCTTAAAATACAAGAACTTTTCGTGGTTCTTGTCAATTTTTGTTGGTTTTCATCCAATGAACTTATTTCAGTCAGCTGGATCTTTCTTCTTCAAAGCAAAAAGATTTTATCTTCAAATACATGAACTTTTCGTGGTTTTGTTGATTTTCAGCAAATGAACATATTTCAGCGAGCGAGAAGTTTTTTCGTTAAAAGCGTCAGATTTTATCTTAAAATACAAGAACTTTTCGTGGTTCTTGTCAATTTTTGTTGGTTTTCATCCAATAAACTTATTTCAGTCAGCAAGATCTTCCTTCTTGAAAGCAAAAAGATTTTATCTTCAAATACAAGAACTTTTCGTGGTTTTGTTGATTTTCAGCAAATGAACATATTTCAGCGAGCTGGAAGTTTTTTCTTTAATAGCGCAATATTTTATCTTAAAATACAAGAACTTTTCGTGGTTCTTGTCAATTTTTGTTGTTTTTCATCTTATGAACTTATTTCACTCAGCTAGATCTTTCTTCTTCAAAGCATAAAGATTTTATCTTCAAATACAAGAACTTTTCGTGGTTTGGTTGATTTTCAGCAAATGAACATATTTCAGCGAGCGAGAAGTTTTTTCTTTAATAGCGTCAGATTTTATCTTAAAATACAAGAACTTTTCGTGGTTCTTGTCAATTTTTGTTGGTTTTCATCCAATGAACTTATTTCAGTCAGCGAGATCTTTCTTCTTCAAAGCAAATAGATTTTATCTTCAAATACAAGAACTTTTCGTGGTTTTGTTGATTTTCAGCAAATGAACATATTTCAGCGAGGGAGAAGTTTTTTCTTTAATAGCGTCAGATTTTATCTTAAAATACAAGAACTTTTCGTGGTTCTTGTCAATTTTTGTTGGTTTTCATCCAATGAACTTATTTCAGTCAGCTGGATCTTTCTTCTTCAAAGCAAAAAGATTTTATCTTCAAATACAAGAACTTTTCGTGTTTTTGTTGATTTTCGGAAATTTAACATATTTCAGCGAGCTGGAAGTTTTTTCTTTAATAGCGTCAGATTTTATCTTAAAATACAAGAACTTTTCGTGGTTCTTGTCAATTTTTGTTGGTTTTCATCCAATGAACTTATTTCAGTCAGCTAGATCTTTCTTCTTCAAAGCAAATAGATTTTATCTTCAAATACAAGAACTTTTCGTGGTTTTGTTGATTTTCAGCAAATGAACATATTTCAGCGTGCGAGAAGTTTTTTCGTTAAAAGCGTCAGATTTTATCTTAAAATACAAGATCTTTTCATGGTTCTTGTCAATTTTTGTTGGTTTTCATCTTAAGCACTTATTTCAGTCAGCTGGATCTTTCTTCTTCAAAGCAAATAGATTTTATCTTCAAATACAAGAACTTTTCGTGATTTTGTTGATTTTCAGCAAATGAACATATTTCAGCGAGGGAGAAGTTTTTTCTTTAATAGCGTCAGATTTTATCTTAAAATACATGAACTTTTCGTGGTTCTTGTCAATTTTTGTTGGTTTTCATCCAATGAACTTATTTCAGTCAGCTAGATCTTTCTTCTTCAAAGCAAAAAGATTTTATGTTCAAATACAAGAACTTTTCGTGGTTTGGTTGATTTTCAGCAAATGAACATATTTCAGCGAGCGAGAAGTTTTTTCTTTAATAGCGTCAGATTTTATCTTAAAATACAAGAACTTTTCGTGGTTCTTGTCAACTTTTGTTGGTTTTCATCCAATGAACTTATTTCAGTCAGCTAGATCTTTCTTCTTCAAAGCAAATAGATTTTATCTTCAAATACAAGAACTTTTCGTGGTTTTGTTGATTTTCAGCAAATGAACATATTTCAGCGAGCTGGAAGTTTTTTCTTTAATAGCGCAATATTTTATCTTAAAATACAAGAACTTTTCGTGGTTCTTGTCAATTTTTGTTGGTTTTCATCCAATGAACTTATTTCAGTCAGCAAGATCTTCCTTCTTGAAAGCAAAAAGATTTTATCTTCAAATACAAGAACTTTTCGTGGTTTTGTTGATTTTCAGCAAATGAACATATTTCAGCGAGCTGGAAGTTTTTTCTTTAATAGCGCAATATTTTATCTTAAAATACAAGAACTTTTCGTGGTTCTTGTCAATTTTTGTTGGTTTTCATCCAATGAACTTATTTCAGTCAGCAAGATCTTTCTTCTTGAAAGCAAAAAGATTTTATCTTCAAATACAAGAACTTTTCGTGGTTTTGTTGATTTTCAGCAAATGAACATATTTCAGCGAGCGAGAAGTTTTTTCTTTAATAGCGTCAGATTTTATCCTAAAATACAAGAACTTTTCGTGGTTCATGTCAATTTTTGTTGGTTTTCATCCAATAAACTTATTTCAGTCAGCTAGATCTTTTTTCTTCAAAGCAAAAAGATTTTATCTTCAAATACAAGAACTTTTCGTGGTTTTGTTGATTTTTAGCAAATGTACATATTTCAGCGAGCGAGAAGTTTTTTCCTTAGTAGCGTCAGATTTTATCTTAAAATACAAGAACTTTTCGTGGTTCATGTCAATTTTTGTTGGTTTTCATCCAATGAACTTATTTCAGTCAGCTAGATCTTTCTTCTTCAAAGCAAAAAGATTTTATGTTCAAATACAAGAACTTTTCGTGGTTTGGTTGATTTTCAGCAAATGAACATATTTCAGCGAGCGAGAAGTTTTTTCTTTAATAGCGTCAGATTTTATCTTAAAATACAAGAACTTTTCGTGGTTCTTGTCAATTTTTGTTGGTTTTCATCCAATGAACTTATTTCAGTCAGCGAGATCTTTCTTCTTCAAAGCAAATAGATTTTATCTTCAAATACAAGAACTTTTCGTGGTTTTGTTGATTTTCAGCAAATGAACATATTTCAGCGAGGGAGAAGTTTTTTCTTTAATAGCGTCAGATTTTATCTTAAAATACAAGAACTTTTCGTGGTTCTTGTCAATTTTTGTTGGTTTTCATCCAATGAACTTATTTCAGTCAGCTGGATCTTTCTTCTTCAAAGCAACAAGATTTTATCTTCAAATACAAGAACTTTTCGTGTTTTTGTTGATTTTCAGCAAATGAACATATTTCAGCGAGCTGGAAGTTTTTTCTTTAATAGCATCAGATTTTATCTTAAAATACAAGAACTTTTCGTGGTTCTTGTCAATTTTTGTTGGTTTTCATCCAATGAACTTATTTCAGTCAGCAAGATCTTTCTTCTTGAAAGCAAAAAGATTTTATCTTCAAATACAAGAACTTTTCGTGGTTTGGTTGATTTTCAGCAAATGAACATATTTCAGCGAGCGAGAAGTTTTTTCTTTAATAGCGTCAGATTTTATCTTAAAATACAAGAACTTTTCGTGGTTCTTCTCAATTTTTGTTGGTTTTCATCCAATGAACTTATTTCAGTCAGCTAGATCTTTCTTCTTCAAAGCAAATAGATTTTATCTTCAAATACAAGAACTTTTCGTGGTTTTGTTGATTTTCAGCAAATGAACATATTTCAGCGAGGGGGAAGTTTTTTCTTTAATAGCGCAATATTTTATCTTAAAATACAAGAACTTTTCGTGGTTCTTGTCAATTTTTGTTGGTTTTCATCTTATGAACTTATTTCACTCAGCTAGATCTTTCTTCTTCAAAGCATAAAGATTTTATCTTCAAATACAAGAACTTTTCGTGGTTTTGTTGATTTTTAGCAAATGTACATATTTCAGCGAGCGAGAAGTTTTTTCCTTAATAGCGTCAGATTTTATCCTAAAATACAAGAACTTTTCGTGGTTCATGTCAATTTTTGTTGGTTTTCATCCAATGAACTTATTTCAGTCAGCTAGATCTTTCTTCTTCAAAGCAAAAAGATTTTATGTTCAAATACAAGAACTTTTCGTGGTTTGGTTGATTTTCAGCAAATGAACATATTTCAGCGAGCGAGAAGTTTTTTCTTTAATAGCGTCAGATTTTATCTTAAAATACAAGAACTTTTCGTGGTTCTTGTCAATTTTTGTTGGTTTTCATCCAATGAACTTATTTCAGTCAGCGAGATCTTTCTTCTTCAAAGCAAATAGATTTTATCTTCAAATACAAGAACTTTTCGTGGTTTTGTTGATTTTCAGCAAATGAACATATTTCAGCGAGGGAGAAGTTTTTTCTTTAATAGCGTCAGATTTTATCTTAAAATACAAGAACTTTTCGTGGTTCTTGTCAATTTTTGTTGGTTTTCATCCAATGAACTTATTTCAGTCAGCTGGATCTTTCTTCTTCAAAGCAAAAAGATTTTATCTTCAAATACAAGAACTTTTCGTGTTTTTGTTGATTTTCAGCAAATGAACATATTTCAGCGAGCTGGAAGTTTTTTCTTTAATAGCGTCAGATTTTATCTTAAAATACAAGAACTTTTCGTGGTTCTTGTCAATTTTTGTTGGTTTTCATCCAATGAACTTATTTCAGTCAGCAAGATCTTTCTTCTTGAAAGCAAAAAGATTTTATCTTCAAATGCAAGAACTTTTCGTGGTTTTGTTGATTTTCAGCAAATGAACATATTTCAGCGAGCGAGAAGTTTTTTCGTTAAAAGCGTCAGATTTTATCTTAAAATACAAGAACTTTTCGTGGTTCTTGTCAATTTTTGTTGGTTTTCATCCAATAAACTTATTTCAGTCAGCAAGATCTTCCTTCTTGAAAGCAAAAAGATTTTATCTTCAAATACAAGAACTTTTCGTGGTTTTGTTGATTTTCAGCAAATGAACATATTTCAGCGAGCTGGAAGTTTTTTCTTTAATAGCGCAATATTTTATCTTAAAATACAAGAACTTTTCGTGGTTCTTGTCAATTTTTGTTGTTTTTCATCTTATGAACTTATTTCACTCAGCTAGATCTTTCTTCTTCAAAGCATAAAGATTTTATCTTCAAATACAAGAACTTTTCGTGGTTTGGTTGATTTTCAGCAAATGAACATATTTCAGCGAGCGAGAAGTTTTTTCTTTAATAGCGTCAGATTTTATCTTAAAATACAAGAACTTTTCGTGGTTCTTGTCAATTTTTGTTGGTTTTCATCCAATGAACTTATTTCAGTCAGCGAGATCTTTCTTCTTCAAAGCAAATAGATTTTATCTTCAAATACAAGAACTTTTCGTGGTTTTGTTGATTTTCAGCAAATGAACATATTTCAGCGAGGGAGAAGTTTTTTCTTTAATAGCGTCAGATTTTATCTTAAAATACAAGAACTTTTCGTGGTTCTTGTCAATTTTTGTTGGTTTTCATCCAATGAACTTATTTCAGTCAGCGAGATCTTTCTTCTTCAAAGCAAATAGATTTTATCTTCAAATACAAGAACTTTTCGTGGTTCTTGTCAATTTTTGTTGGTTTTCATCCAATGAACTTATTTCAGTCAGCTGGATCTTTCTTCTTCAAAGCAAAAAGATTTTATCTTCAAATACATGAACTTTTCGTGGTTTTGTTGATTTTCAGCAAATGAACATATTTCAGCGAGCGAGAAGTTTTTTCGTTAAAAGCGTCAGATTTTATCTTAAAATACAAGAACTTTTCGTGGTTCTTGTCAATTTTTGTTGGTTTTCATCCAATGAACTTATTTCAGTCAGCTAGATCTTTCTTCTTCAAAGCAAATAGATTTTATCTTCAAATACAAGAACTCTTCGTGGTTTTGTTGATTTTCAGCAAATGAACATATTTCAGCGAGCGAGAAGTTTTTTCGTTAAAAGCGTCAGATTTTATCTTAAAATACAAGAACTTTTCGTGGTTCTTGTCAATTTTTGTTGGTTTTCATCCAATGAACTTATTTCAGTCAGCAAGATCTTCCTTCTTGAAAGCAAAAAGATTTTATCTTCAAATACAAGAACTTTTCGTGGTTTTGTTGATTTTCAGCAAATGAACATATTTCAGCGAGCTGGAAGTTTTTTCTTTAATAGCGCAATATTTTATCTTAAAATACAAGAACTTTTCGTGGTTCTTGTCAATTTTTGTTGGTTTTCATCTTATGAACTTATTTCACTCAGCTAGATCTTTCTTCTTCAAAGCATAAAGATTTTATCTTCAAATACAAGAACTTTTCGTGGTTTTGTTGATTTTTAGCAAATGTACATATTTCAGCGAGCGAGAAGTTTTTTCCTTAATAGCGTCAGATTTTATCCTAAAATACAAGAACTTTTCGTGGTTCATGTCAATTTTTGTTGGTTTTCATCCAATGAACTTATTTCAGTCAGCTAGATCTTTCTTCTTCAAAGCAAAAAGATTTTATGTTCAAATACAAGAACTTTTCGTGGTTTGGTTGATTTTCAGCAAATGAACATATTTCAGCGAGCGAGAAGTTTTTTCTTTAATAGCGTCAGATTTTATCTTAAAATACAAGAACTTTTCGTGGTTCTTGTCAATTTTTGTTGGTTTTCATCCAATGAACTTATTTCAGTCAGCGAGATCTTTCTTCTTCAAAGCAAATAGATTTTATCTTCAAATACAAGAACTTTTCGTGGTTTTGTTGATTTTCAGCAAATGAACATATTTCAGCGAGGGAGAAGTTTTTTCTTTAATAGCGTCAGATTTTATCTTAAAATACAAGAACTTTTCGTGGTTCTTGTCAATTTTTGTTGGTTTTCATCCAATGAACTTATTTCAGTCAGCTGGATCTTTCTTCTTCAAAGCAAAAAGATTTTATCTTCAAATACAAGAACTTTTCGTGTTTTTGTTGATTTTCAGCAAATGAACATATTTCAGCGAGCTGGAAGTTTTTTCTTTAATAGCGTCAGATTTTATCTTAAAATACAAGAACTTTTCGTGGTTCTTGTCAATTTTTGTTGGTTTTCATCCAATGAACTTATTTCAGTCAGCAAGATCTTTCTTCTTGAAAGCAAAAAGATTTTATCTTCAAATGCAAGAACTTTTCGTGGTTTGGTTGATTTTCAGCAAATGAACATATTTCAGCGAGCGAGAAGTTTTTTCTTTAATAGCGTCAGATTTTATCTTAAAATACAAGAACTTTTCGTGGTTCTTCTCATTTTTTGTTGGTTTTCATCCAATGAACTTATTTCAGTCAGCTGGATCTTTCTTCTTCAAAGCAAATAGATTTTATCTTCAAATACAACAACTTTTCGTGGTTTTGTTGATTTTCAGCAAATGAACATATTTCAGCGAGGGGGAAGTTTTTTCTTTAATAGCGTCAGATTTTATCTTAAAATACAAGAACTTTTCGTGGTTCTTGTCAATTTTTGTTGGTTTTCATCCAATGAACTTATTTCAGTCAGCTGGATCTTTCTTCTTCAAAGCAAAAAGATTTTATCTTCAAATACATGAACTTTTCGTGGTTTTGTTGATTTTCAGCAAATGAACATATTTCAGCGAGCGAGAAGTTTTTTCGTTAAAAGCGTCAGATTTTATCTTAAAATACAAGAACTTTTCGTGGTTCTTGTCAATTTTTGTTGGTTTTCATCCAATGAACTTATTTCAGTCAGCTAGATCTTTCTTCTTCAAAGCAAATAGATTTTATCTTCAAATACAAGAACTCTTCGTGGTTTTGTTGATTTTCAGCAAATGAACATATTTCAGCGAGCGAGAAGTTTTTTCGTTAAAAGCGTCAGATTTTATCTTAAAATACAAGAACTTTTCGTGGTTCTTGTCAATTTTTGTTGGTTTTCATCCAATGAACTTATTTCAGTCAGCAAGATCTTCCTTCTTGAAAGCAAAAAGATTTTATCTTCAAATACAAGAACTTTTCGTGGTTTTGTTGATTTTCAGCAAATGAACATATTTCAGCGAGCTGGAAGTTTTTTCTTTAATAGCGCAATATTTTATCTTAAAATACAAGAACTTTTCGTGGTTCTTGTCAATTTTTGTTGGTTTTCATCTTATGAACTTATTTCACTCAGCTAGATCTTTCTTCTTCAAAGCATAAAGATTTTATCTTCAAATACAAGAACTTTTCGTGGTTTTGTTGATTTTTAGCAAATGTACATATTTCAGCGAGCGAGAAGTTTTTTCCTGAGTAGCGTCAGATTTTATCTTAAAATACAAGAACTTTTCGTGGTTCATGTCAATTTTTGTTGGTTTTCATCCAATGAACTTATTTCAGTCAGCTAGATCTTTCTTCTTCAAAGCAAAAAGATTTTATGTTCAAATACAAGAACTTTTCGTGGTTTGGATGATTTTCAGCAAATGAACATATTTCAGCGAGCGAGAAGTTTTTTCTTTAATAGCGTCAGATTTTATCTTAAAATACAAGAACTTTTCGTGGTTCTTGTCAATTTTTGTTGGTTTTCATCCAATGAACTTATTTCAGTCAGCGAGATCTTTCTTCTTCAAAGCAAATAGATTTTATCTTCAAATACAAGAACTTTTCGTGGTTTTGTTGATTTTCAGCAAATGAACATATTTCAGCGAGGGAGAAGTTTTTTCTTTAATAGCGTCAGATTTTATCTTAAAATACAAGAACTTTTCGTGGTTCTTGTCAATTTTTGTTGGTTTTCATCCAATGAACTTATTTCAGTCAGCTGGATCTTTCTTCTTCAAAGCAAAAAGATTTTATCTTCAAATACAAGAACTTTTCGTGTTTTTGTTGATTTTCAGCAAATGAACATATTTCAGCGAGGGGGAAGTTTTTTCTTTAATAGCGTCAGATTTTATCTTAAAATACAAGAACTTTTCGTGGTTCTTGTCAATTTTTGTTGGTTTTCATCCAATGAACTTATTTCAGTCAGCTGGATCTTTCTTCTTCAAAGCAAAAAGATTTTATCTTCAAATACAAGAACTTTTCGTGGTTTGGTTGATTTTCAGCAAATGAACATATTTCAGCGAGCGAGAAGTTTTTTCTTTAATAGCGTCAGATTTTATCTTAAAATACAAGAACTTTTCGTGGTTCTTCTCAATTTTTGTTGGTTTTCATCCAATGAACTTATTTCAGTCAGCTAGATCTTTCTTCTTCAAAGCAAATAGATTTTATCTTCAAATACAAGAACTTTTCGTGGTTTTGTTGATTTTCAGCAAATGAACATATTTCAGCGAGGGGGAAGTTTTTTCTTTAATAGCGTCAGATTTTATCTTAAAATACAAGAACTTTTCGTGGTTCTTGTCAATTTTTGTTGGTTTTCATCCAATGAACTTATTTCAGTCAGCTGGATCTTTCTTCTTCAAAGCAAAAAGATTTTATCTTCAAATACATGAACTTTTCGTGGTTTTGTTGATTTTCAGCAAATGAACATATTTCAGCGAGCGAGAAGTTTTTTCGTTAAAAGCGTCAGATTTTATCTTAAAATACAAGAACTTTTCGTGGTTCTTGTCAATTTTTGTTGGTTTTCATCCAATAAACTTATTTCAGTCAGCAAGATCTTCCTTCTTGAAAGCAAAAAGATTTTATCTTCAAATACAAGAACTTTTCGTGGTTTTGTTGATTTTCAGCAAATGAACATATTTCAGCGAGCTGGAAGTTTTTTCTTTAATAGCGCAATATTTTATCTTAAAATACAAGAACTTTTCGTGGTTCTTGTCAATTTTTGTTGTTTTTCATCTTATGAACTTATTTCACTCAGCTAGATCTTTCTTCTTCAAAGCATAAAGATTTTATCTTCAAATACAAGAACTTTTCGTGGTTTGGTTGATTTTCAGCAAATGAACATATTTCAGCGAGCGAGAAGTTTTTTCTTTAATAGCGTCAGATTTTATCTTAAAATACAAGAACTTTTCGTGGTTCTTGTCAATTTTTGTTGGTTTTCATCCAATGAACTTATTTCAGTCAGCGAGATCTTTCTTCTTCAAAGCAAATAGATTTTATCTTCAAATACAAGAACTTTTCGTGGTTTTGTTGATTTTCAGCAAATGAACATATTTCAGCGAGGGAGAAGTTTTTTCTTTAATAGCGTCAGATTTTATCTTAAAATACAAGAACTTTTCGTGGTTCTTGTCAATTTTTGTTGGTTTTCATCCAATGAACTTATTTCAGTCAGCTGGATCTTTCTTCTTCAAAGCAAAAAGATTTTATCTTCAAATACAAGAACTTTTCGTGTTTTTGTTGATTTTCGGAAATTTAACATATTTCAGCGAGCTGGAAGTTTTTTCTTTAATAGCGTCAGATTTTATCTTAAAATACAAGAACTTTTCGTGGTTCTTGTCAATTTTTGTTGGTTTTCATCCAATGAACTTATTTCAGTCAGCTAGATCTTTCTTCTTCAAAGCAAATAGATTTTATCTTCAAATACAAGAACTTTTCGTGGTTTTGTTGATTTTCAGCAAATGAACATATTTCAGCGTGCGAGAAGTTTTTTCGTTAAAAGCGTCAGATTTTATCTTAAAATACAAGATCTTTTCATGGTTCTTGTCAATTTTTGTTGGTTTTCATCTTAAGCACTTATTTCAGTCAGCTGGATCTTTCTTCTTCAAAGCAAATAGATTTTATCTTCAAATACAAGAACTTTTCGTGATTTTGTTGATTTTCAGCAAATGAACATATTTCAGCGAGGGAGAAGTTTTTTCTTTAATAGCGTCAGATTTTATCTTAAAATACATGAACTTTTCGTGGTTCTTGTCAATTTTTGTTGGTTTTCATCCAATGAACTTATTTCAGTCAGCTAGATCTTTCTTCTTCAAAGCAAAAAGATTTTATGTTCAAATACAAGAACTTTTCGTGGTTTGGTTGATTTTCAGCAAATGAACATATTTCAGCGAGCGAGAAGTTTTTTCTTTAATAGCGTCAGATTTTATCTTAAAATACAAGAACTTTTCGTGGTTCTTGTCAACTTTTGTTGGTTTTCATCCAATGAACTTATTTCAGTCAGCTAGATCTTTCTTCTTCAAAGCAAATAGATTTTATCTTCAAATACAAGAACTTTTCGTGGTTTTGTTGATTTTCAGCAAATGAACATATTTCAGCGAGCTGGAAGTTTTTTCTTTAATAGCGCAATATTTTATCTTAAAATACAAGAACTTTTCGTGGTTCTTGTCAATTTTTGTTGGTTTTCATCCAATGAACTTATTTCAGTCAGCAAGATCTTCCTTCTTGAAAGCAAAAAGATTTTATCTTCAAATACAAGAACTTTTCGTGGTTTTGTTGATTTTCAGCAAATGAACATATTTCAGCGAGCTGGAAGTTTTTTCTTTAATAGCGCAATATTTTATCTTAAAATACAAGAACTTTTCGTGGTTCTTGTCAATTTTTGTTGGTTTTCATCCAATGAACTTATTTCAGTCAGCAAGATCTTTCTTCTTGAAAGCAAAAAGATTTTATCTTCAAATACAAGAACTTTTCGTGGTTTTGTTGATTTTCAGCAAATGAACATATTTCAGCGAGCGAGAAGTTTTTTCTTTAATAGCGTCAGATTTTATCCTAAAATACAAGAACTTTTCGTGGTTCATGTCAATTTTTGTTGGTTTTCATCCAATAAACTTATTTCAGTCAGCTAGATCTTTTTTCTTCAAAGCAAAAAGATTTTATCTTCAAATACAAGAACTTCTCGTGGTTTTGTTGATTTTCAGCAAATGAACATATTTCAGCGAGCTAGAAGTTTTTTCTTTAATAGCGTCAGATTTTATCTTAAAATACAAGAACTTTTCGTGGTTCTTGTCAATTTTTGTTGGTTTTCATCTTATGAACTTATTTCAGTCAGCTAGATATTTCTTCTTCAAAGCAAATAGATTTTATCTTCAAATACAACAACTTTTCGTGGTTTTGTTGATTTTCAGCAAATGAACATATTTCAGCGAGGGGGAAGTTTTTTCCTTAATAGCGTCAGATTTTATCTTCAAATGCAAGAACTTTTCGTGGTTTTGTTGATTTTCAGCAAATGAACATATTTCAGCGAGCTGGAAGTTTTTTCTTTAATAGCGCAATATTTTATCTTAAAATACAAGAACTTTTCGTGGTTCTTGTCAATTTTTGTTGGTTTTCATCTTATGAACTTATTTCACTCAGCTAGATCTTTCTTCTTCAAAGCATAAAGATTTTATCTTCAAATACAAGAACTTTTCGTGGTTTTGTTGATTTTTAGCAAATGTACATATTTCAGCGAGCGAGAAGTTTTTTCTTTAATAGCGTCAGATTTTATCCTAAAATACAAGAACTTTTCGTGGTTCATGTCAATTTTTGTTGTTTTTCATCCAATGAACTTATTTCAGTCAGCTAGATCTCTCTTCTTCAAAGCAAAAAGATTTTATGTTCAAATACAAGAACTTTTCGTGGTTTTGTTGAATTTCAGCAAATGAACATATTTCAGCGAGCGAGAAGTTTTTTCTTTAATAGCGTCAGATTTTATCTTAAAATACAAGAACTTTTCGTGGTTCTTGTCAATTTTTGTTGGTTTTCATCCAATGAACTTATTTCAGTCAGCTAGATCTTTCTTCTTCAAAGCAAATAGATTTTATCTTCAAAGACAAGAACTTTTCGTGGTTTTGTTGATTTTCAGCAAATGAACATATTTCAGCGAGGGAGAAGTTTTTTCTTTAATAGCGTCAGATTTTATCTTAAAATACAAGAACTTTTCGTGGTTCTTGTCAATTTTTGTTGGTTTTCATCCAATGAACTTATTTCAGTCAGCTAGATCTTTCTTCTTCAAAGCAAATAGATTTTATCTTCAAATACAAGAACTTTTCGTGGTTTTGTTGATTTTCAGCAAATGAACATATTTCAGCGAGCGAGAAGTTTTTTCGTTAAAGCGTCAGATTTTATCTTAAAATACAAGAAATTTTCATGGTTCTTGTCAATTTTTGTTGGTTTTCATCCAATGAACTTATTTCAGTCAGCAAGATCTTCCTTCTTGAAAGCAAAAAGATTTTATCTTCAAATACAAGAACTTTTCGTGGTTTTGTTGATTTTCAGCAAATGAACATATTTCAGTGAGCTGGAAGTTTTTTCTTTAATAGCGCAATATTTTATCTTAAAATACAAGAACTTTTCGTGGTTCTTGTCAATTTTTGTTGGTTTTCATCTTATGAACTTATTTCACTCAGCGAGATCTTTCTTCTTCAAAGCAAAAAGATTTTATTTTCAAATACAAGAACTTTTCGTGGTTTTGTTGATTTTTAGCAAATGTACATATTTCAGCGAGCGAGAAGTTTTTTCTTTAATAGCGTCAGATTTTATCCTAAAATACAAGAACTTTTCGTGGTTCATGTCAATTTTTGTTGGTTTTCATCCAATGAACTTATTTCAGTCAGCTAGATCTTTCTTCTTCAAAGCAAAAAGATTTTATGTTCAAATACAAGAACTTTTCGTGGTTTTGTTGATTTTCAGCAAATGAACATATTTCAGCGAGGGAGAAGTTTTTTCTTTAATAGCGTCAGATTTTATCTTAAAATACAAGAACTTTTCGTGGTTCTTGTCAATATTTGTTGGTTTTCATCTTATGAACTTATTTCAGTCAGCTCGATCTTTCTTCTTCAAAGCAAAAAGATTTTATCTTCAAATACAAGAACTTTACGTGGTTTTGTTGATTTTCAGCAAATGAACATATTTCGGCGAGCTGGAAGTTTTTTCTTTAATAGCGTCAGATTTTATCTTAAAATACAAGAACTTTTCGTGGTTCTTGTCAATTTTTGTTGGTTTTCATCCAATCAACTTATTTCAGTCAGCTAGATCTTTCTTCTTCAAAGCAAAAAGATTTTATCTTCAAATACAAGAACTTTTCGTGTTTTTGTTGATTTTCAGCAAATGAACATATTTCAGCGAGCGAGAAGTTTTTTCTTTAATAGCGTCAGATTTTATCTTAAAATACAAGAACTTTTCGTGGTTCTTGTCAATTTTTGTTGGTTTTCATCCAATGAACTTATTTCAGTCAGCTAGATCTTTCTTCTTCAAAGCAAATAGATTTTATCTTCAAATACAAGAACTTTTCGTGGTTTTGTTGATTTTCAGCAAATGAACATATTTCAGCGAGGGAGAAGTTTTTTCTTTAATAGCGTCAGATTTTATCTTAAAATACAAGAACTTTTCGTGGTTCTTGTCAATTTTTGTTGGTTTTCATCCAATGAACTTATTTCAGTCAGCTAGATCTTTCTTCTTCAAAGCAAAAAGATTTTATCTTCAAATACAAGAACTTTTCGTGTTTTTGTTGATTTTCAGCAAATGAACATATTTCAGCGAGCGAGAAGTTTTTTCTTTAATAGCGTCAGATTTTATCTTAAAATACAAGAATTTTTCGTGGTTCTTGTCAATTTTTGTTGGTTTTCATCCAATGAACTTATTTCAGTCAGCAAGATCTTTCTTCTTGAAAGCAAAAAGATTTTATCTTCAAATACAAGAACTTTTCGTGGTTTTGTTGATTTTCAGCAAATGAACATATTTCAGCGAGGGAGAAGTTTTTTCTTTAATAGCGTCAGATTTTATCTTAAAATACAAGAACTTTTCGTGGTTCTTGTCAATTTTTGTTGGTTTTCATCCAATGAACTTATTTCAGTCAGCTAGATCTTTCTTCTTCAAAGCAAATAGATTTTATCTTCAAATACAAGAACTTTTCGTGGTTTTGTTGATTTTCAGCAAATGAACATATTTCAGCGAGCGAGAAGTTTTTTCGTTAAAAGCGTCAGATTTTATCTTAAAATACAAGAAATTTTCATGGTTCTTGTCAATTTTTGTTGGTTTTCATCCAATGAACTTATTTCAGTCAGCAAGATCTTCCTTCTTGAAAGCAAAAAGATTTTATCTTCAAATACAAGAACTTTTCGTGGTTTGTTGATTTTCAGCAAATGAACATATTTCAGCGAGCTGGAAGTTTTTTCTTTAATAGCGCAATATTTTATCTTAAAATACAAGAACGTTTCGTGGTTCTTGTCAATTTTTGTTGGTTTTCATCCAATGAACTTATTTCAGTCAGCTTGATCTTTCTTCTTCAAAGCAAAAAGATTTTATGTTCAAATACAAGAACTTTTCGTGGTTTTGTTGATTTTCATCAAATGAACATATTTCAGCGAGGGAGAAGTTTTTTCTTTAACAGCGTCAGATTTTATCTTAAAATACAAGAACTTTTCGTGGTTCTTGTCAATATTTGTTGGTTTTCATCTTATGAACTTATTTCAGTCAGCTCGATCTTTCTTCTTCAAAGCAAAAACATTTTATCTTCAAATACAAGAACTTTTCGTGGTTTTGTTGATTTTCAGCAAATGAACATATTTCAGCGAGGGAGAAGTTTTTTCTTTAATAGCGTCAGATTTTATCTTAAAATACAAGAACTTTTCGTGGTTCTTGTCAATTTTTGTTGGTTTTCATCCAATGAACTTATTTCAGTCAGCTCGATCTTTCTTCTTGAAAGCAAAAAGATTTTATCTTCAAATACAAGAACTTTTCATGGTTTTGTTGATTTTCAGCAAATGAACATATTTCAGCGAGCTGGAAGTTTTTTCTTTAATAGCATAAGATTTTATCTTAATATACAAGAACTTTTCGTGGTTCTTGTCAATTTTTGTTGGTTTTCATCTTATGAACTTATTTCAGTCAGCAAGATCTTTCTTCTTCAAAGCAAATAGATATTATCTTCAAATACAAGAACTTTTCGTGGTTTTGTTGATTTTCAGCAAATGAATATATTTCAGCGAGGGGGAAGTTTTTTCTTTAATAGCGTCAGATTTTATCCTAAAATACAAGAACTTTTCGTGTTTCATGTCAATTTTTGTTGGTTTTCATCCAATGAACTTATTTCAGTCAGCTGGATCTTTCTTCTTCAAAGCAAAAAGATTTTATCTTCAAATACAAGAACTTTTCGTGTTTTTGTTGATTTTCAGCAAATGAACATATTTCAGCGAGCGAGAAGTTTTTTCTTTCATCGCGTCAGATTTTATCTTAAAATACAAGAACTTTTCGTGGTTCATGTCAATTTTTGTTGGTTTTCATCCAATGAAATTATTACAGTCAGCTAGATCTTTCTTCTTCAAAGCAAAAAGATTTTATGTTCAAATACAAGAACTTTTCGTGGTTTTTTTGAATTTCAGCAAATGAACATATTTCAGCGAGCGAGAAGTTTTTTCTTTAATAGCGTCAGATTTTATCTTAAAATACAAGAACTTTTCGTGGTTCTTGTCAATTTTTGTTGGTTTTCATCCAATGAACTTATTTCAGTCAGCAAGATCTTTCTTCTTGAAAGCAAAAAGATTTTATCTTCAAATACAAGAACTTTTCGTGGTTTTGTTGATTTTCAGCAAATGAACATATTTCAGCGAGCGAGAAGTTTTTTCTTTAATAGCGTCAGATTTTATCTTAAAATACAAGAACTTTTCGTGGTTCTTGTCAATTTTTGTTGGTTTTCATCCAATGAACTTATTTCAGTCAGCTAGATCTTTCTTCTTCAAAGCAAAAAGATTTCATGTTCAAATACAAGAACTTTTCGTGGTTTTGTTGAATTTCAGCAAATGAACATATTTCAGCGAGCGAGAAGTTTTTTCTTTAATAGCGTCAGATTTTATCTTAAAATACAAGAACTTTTCGTGGTTCTTGTCAATTTTTGTTGGTTTTCATCCAATGAACTTATTTCAGTCAGCAAGATCTTTCTTCTTGAAAGCAAAAAGATTTTATCTTAAAATACAAGAACTTTTCGTGGTTCTTGTCAATTTTTGTTGGTTTTCATCCAATGAACTTATTTCAGTCAGCAAGATCTTTCTTCTTGAAAGCAAAAAGATTTTATCTTCAAATACAAGAACTTTTCGTGGTTTTGTTGATTTTCAGCAAATGAACATATTTCAGCGAGCGAGAAGTTTTTTCTTTAATAGCGTCAGATTTTATCTTAAAATACAAGAACTTTTCGTGGTTCTTGTCAATTTTTGTTGGTTTTCATCCAATGAACTTATTTCAGTCAGCTAGATCTTTCTTCTTCAAAGCAAAAAGATTTTATGTTCAAATACAAGAACTTTTCGTGGTTTTGTTGAATTTCAGCAAATGAACATATTTCAGCGAGCGAGAAGTTTTTTCTTTAATAGCGTCAGATTTTATCTTAAAATACAAGAACTTTTCGTGGTTCTTGTCAATTTTTGTTGGTTTTCATCCAATGAACTTATTTCAGTCAGCAAGATCTTTCTTCTTGAAAGCAAAAAGATTTTATCTTAAAATACAAGAACTTTTCGTGGTTCTTGTCAATTTTTGTTGGTTTTCATCCAATGAACTTATTTCAGTCAGCGAGATCTTTCTTCTTCAAAGCAAATAGATTTTATCTTCAAATACAAGATCTTTTCGTGGTTTTGTTGATTTTCAGCAAATGAACATATTTCAGCGAGCGAGAAGTTTTTTCGTTAAAAGCGTCAGATTTTATCTTAAAATACAAGAAATTTTCATGGTTCTTGTCAATTTTTGTTGGTTTTCATCCAATGAACTTATTTCAGTCAGCAAGATCTTCCTTCTTGAAAGCAAAAAGATTTTATCTTCAAATACAAGAACTTTTCGTGGTTTGTTGATTTTCAGCAAATGAACATATTTCAGCGAGCTGGAAGTTTTTTCTTTAATAGCGCAATATTTTATCTTAAAATACAAGAACTTTTCGTGGTTCTTGTCAATTTTTGTTGGTTTTCATCCAATGAACTTATTTCAGTCAGCTCGATCTTTCTTCTTCAAAGCAAAAAGATTTTATGTTCAAATACAAGAACTTTTCGTGGTTTTGTTGATTTTCAGCAAATGAACATATTTCAGCGAGGGAGAAGTTTTTTCTTTAATAGCGTCAGATTTTATCTTAAAATACAAGAACTTTTCGTGGTTCTTGTCAATATTTGTTGGTTTTCATCTTATGAACTTATTTCAGTCAGCTCGATCTTTCTTCTTCAAAGCAAAAACATTTTATCTTCAAATACAAGAACTTTTCGTGGTTTTGTTGATTTTCAGCAAATGAACATATTTCAGCGAGCGAGAAGTTTTTTCTTTAATAGCGTCAGATTTTATCTTAAAATACAAGAAATTTTCATGGTTCTTGTCAATTTTTGTTGGTTTTCATCCAATGAACTTATTTCAGTCAGCAAGATCTTCCTTCTTCAAAGCAAATAGATTTTATCTTCAAATACAAGAACTTTTCGTGGTTTTGTTGATTTTCAGCAAATGAACATATTTCAGCGAGCGAGAAGTTTTTTCTTCAAAAGCGTCAGATTTTATCTTAAAATACAAGAAGTTTTCGTGGTTCTTGTCAATCTTTGTTGGTTTTCATCTTATGAACTTATTTCAGTCAGCTAGATCTTTCTTCTTCAAAGGAAAAAGATTTTATCTTCAAATACAAGAACTTTTCGTGGTTTTGTTAATTTTTAGCAAATGTACATATTTCAGCGAGCGAGAAGTTTTTTCTTTAATAGCGTCAGATGTTATCTTAAAGTACAAGAACTTTTCGTGGTTCTTGTCAATTTTTGTTGGTTTTCATCCAATGAACTTATTTCAGTCAGCTAGATCTTTCTTCTTCAAAGCAAAAAGATTTTATCTTCAAATACAAGAACCTTTCGTGGTTTTGTTGATTTTCAGCAAATGAACATATTTCAGCGAGCTGGAAGTTTTTTCTTTAATAGCGTAAGATTTTATCTTAAAATACAAGAACTTTTCGTGGTTCTTGTCAATTTTTGTTGGTTTTCATCTTATGAACTTATTTCGGTCAGCTAGATCTTTCTTCTTCAAAGCAAATAGATTTTATCTTCAAATACAAGAACTTTTCGTGGTTTTGTTGATTTTCAGCAAATGAACATATTTCAGCGAGCGAGAAGTTTTGTTTTTAATAGCGTCATATTTTATCCTAAAATATAAGAAGTTTTCGTGGTTCTTGTCAATTCTTGTTGATTTTCATCTCATGAACTTATTTCAGTCAGCAAGAACTTTCTTCTTCAAAGCAAAAAGATTTTATCTTCAAATACAAGAACTTTTCGTGGTTTTGTTGATTTTCAGCAAATGAACATATTTCAGCGAGGGAGAAGTTTTTTCTTTAATAGCGTCAGATTTTATCTTAAAATAGAAGAACTTTTCGTGGTTCTTGTCAATTTTTGTTGGTTTTCATCCAATGAACTTATTTCAGTCAGCTGGATCTTTCTTCTTCAAAGCAAAAAGATTTTATCTTCAAATACAAGAACTTTTCGTGGTTTTGTTGATTTTCAGCAAATGAACATATTTCAGCGAGCGAGAAGTTTTTTCTTTAATAGCGTAAGATTTTATCTTAAAATACAAGAACTTTTCGTGGTTCTTGTCAATTTTTGTTGGTTTTCATGTTATGAACTTATTTCAGTCAGCTAGATCTTTCTACTTCAAAGCAAATAGATTTTATCTTCAAATACAAGAACTTTTCGTGGTTTTGTTGATTTTCAGCAAATGAACATATTTCAGCGAACGAGAAGTTTTTTCTTTAATAGCGTCAGATGTTATCTTAAAATGCAAGAACTTTTCGTGGTTCTTGTCAATTTTTGTTGGTTTTCATCCAATGAACTTATTTCAGTCAGCGAGATCTTTCTTCTTCAAAGCAAAAAGATTTTTATCTTCAAATACAAGAACTTTTCGTGGTTTTGTTGATTTTTAGCAAATGAACATATTTCAGAGAGCGAGAAGTTTTTTCTTTAAAAGCGTCAGATTTTATCTTAAAATACAAGAACTTTTCGTGGATCTTGTCAATTTTTGTTGGTTTTCATCCAATGGACTTATTTCAGTCAGCTTGATCTTTCTTCTTCAAAGCAAAAAGATTTTATCTTCAAATACAAGAACTTTTCGTGGTTTTGTTGATTTTCAGCAAATGAACATATTTCAGCGAGCGAGAAGTTTTTTCTTTAAAAGCGTCAGATTTTATCTTAAAATACAAGAACTTTTCGTGGTTCTTGTCAATTTTTGTTGGTTTTCATCCAATGAACTTATTTCAGTCAGCTCGATCTTTCTTCTTGAAAGCAAAAAGATTTTATCTTCAAATACAAGAACCTTGCGTGGTTTTGTTGATTTTCAGCAAATGAACATATTTCAGCGAGCTGGAAGTTTTTTTTTTAATAGCGTTAGATTTTATCTTAAAATACAAGAACGTTTCGTGGTTCTTCTCAATTTTTGTTGGTTTTCATCTTATGAACTTATTTCAGTCAGCGAGATCTTTCTTCTTCAAAGCAAAAAGATTTTATCTTCAAATACAAGAACTTTTCGTGGTTTTGTTGATTTTCAGCAAATTAACATATTTCAGCGAGCTAGAAGTTTTTTCTTTAATAGCGTAAGATTTTATCTTAAAATAGAAGAACTTTTCGTGGTTCTTGTCAATTTTTGTTGGTTTTCATCCAATGAACTTATTTCAGTCAGCTGGATCTTTCTTCTTCAAAGCAAAAAGATTTTATCTTCAAATACAAGAACTTTTCGTGGTTTTGTTGATTTTCAGCAAATGAACATATTTCAGCGAGCGAGAAGTTTTATCTTTAATACCGTCAGATTTTGTCTTAAAATACAAGAACTTTTCGTGGTTCTTGTCAATTTTTGTTGGTTTTCATCCAATGAACTTATTTCAGTCAGCTGGATCTTTCTTCTTGAAAGCAAAAAGATTTTATCTTCAAATACATGAACTTTTCGTGGTTTTGTTGATTTTCAGCAAATGAACATATTTCAGCGAGCTCGAAGTTTTTTCTTTAATAGGGTAAGATTTTATCTTAAAATACAAGAACTTTTCGTGGTTCTTGTCAATTTTTGTTGGTTTTCATGTTATGAACTTATTTCGGTCAGCTCGATCTTTCTTCTTCAAAGCAAATAGATTTTATCTTCAAATACAAGAACTTTTCGTGGTTTTGTTGATTTTCAGCAAATGAACATATTTCAGCGAGCGAGAAGTTTTGTTTTTAATAGCGTCAGATTTTATCCTAAAATATAAGAAGTTTTCGTGGTTCTTGTCAATTCTTGTTGATTTTCATCTCATGAACTTATTTCAGTCAGCAAGAACTTTCTTCTTCAAAGCAAAAAGATTTTATCTTCAAATACAAGAACTTTTCGTGGTTTTGTTGATTTTCAGCAAATGAACATATTTCAGCGAGGGAGAAGTTTTTTCTTTAATAGCGTCAGATTTTATCTTAAAATAGAAGAACTTTTCGTGGTTCTTGTCAATTTTTGTTGGTTTTCATCCAATGAACTTATTTCAGTCAGCTGGATCTTTCTTCTTCAAAGCAAAAAGATTTTATCTTCAAATACAAGAACTTTTCGTGGTTTTGTTGATTTTCAGCAAATGAACATATTTCAGCGAGCTGGAAGTTTTTTTTTAATAGCGTTAGATTTTATCTTAAAATACAAGAACGTTTCGTGGTTCTTCTCAATTTTTGTTGGTTTTCATCTTATGAACTTATTTCAGTCAGCTAGATCTTTCTTCTTCAAAGCAAATAGATTTTATCTTCAAATACAAGAACTTTTCGTGGTTTTGTTGATTTTCAGCAAATGAACATATTTCAGCGAGGGAGAAGTTTTTTCTTTAATAGCGTCAGATTTTATCTTAAAATACAAGAACTTTTCGTGGTTCTTGTCAATTTTTGTTGGTTTTCATCCATTGAACTTATTTCAGTCAGCTAGATCTTTCTTCCTCAAAGCAAAAAGATTTTATCTTCAAATACAAGAACTTTTCGTGGTTTTGTTGATTATCAGCAAATGAACATATTTCAGCGAGCGAGAAGTTTTTTCTTTAAAAGCGTCAGATTTTATCTTAAAATACAAGAAGTTTTCGTGGTTCTTGTCAATCTTTGTTGGTTTTCATCTTATGAACTTATTTCAGTCAGCTAGATCTTTCTTCTTCAAAGGAAAAAGATTTTATCTTCAAATACAAGAACTTTTCGTGGTTTTGTTGATTTTTAGCAAATGCGAGCGAGAAGTTTTTTCTTTAATAGCGTCAGATTTTATCCTAAAGTACAAGAACTTTTCGTGGTTCTTGTCAATTTTTGTTGGTTTTCATCCAATGAACTTATTTCAGTCAGCTGGATCTTTCTTCTTCAAAGCAAAAAGATTTTATCTTCAAATACAAGAACTTTTCGTGGTTTTGTTGATTTTCAGCAAATGAACATATTTCAGCGAGCGAGAAGTTTTATCTTTAATACCGTCAGATTTTGTCTTAAAATACAAGAACTTTTCGTGGTTCTTGTCAATTTTTGTTGGTTTTCATCCAATGAACTTATTTCAGTCAGCTGGATCTTTCTTCTTGAAAGCAAAAAGATTTTATCTTCAAATACATGAACTTTTCGTGGTTTTGTTGATTTTCAGCAAATGAACATATTTCAGCGAGCTCGAAGTTTTTTCTTTAATAGGGTAAGATTTTATCTTAAAATACAAGAACTTTTCGTGGTTCTTGTCAATTTTTGTTGGTTTTCATGTTATGAACTTATTTCGGTCAGCTCGATCTTTCTTCTTCAAAGCAAATAGATTTTATCTTCAAATACAAGAACTTTTCGTGGTTTTGTTGATTTTCAGCAAATGAACATATTTCAGCGAGCGAGAAGTTTTGTTTTTAATAGCGTCAGATTTTATCCTAAAATATAAGAAGTTTTCGTGGTTCTTGTCAATTCTTGTTGATTTTCATCTCATGAACTTATTTCAGTCAGCAAGAACTTTCTTCTTCAAAGCAAAAAGATTTTATCTTCAAATACAAGAACTTTTCGTGGTTTTGTTGATTTTCAGCAAATGAACATATTTCAGCGAGGGAGAAGTTTTTTCTTTAATAGCGTCAGATTTTATCTTAAAATAGAAGAACTTTTCGTGGTTCTTGTCAATTTTTGTTGGTTTTCATCCAATGAACTTATTTCAGTCAGCTGGATCTTTCTTCTTCAAAGCAAAAAGATTTTATCTTCAAATACAAGAACTTTTCGTGGTTTTGTTGATTTTCAGCAAATGAACATATTTCAGCGAGCTGGAAGTTTTTTTTTAATAGCGTTAGATTTTATCTTAAAATACAAGAACGTTTCGTGGTTCTTCTCAATTTTTGTTGGTTTTCATCTTATGAACTTATTTCAGTCAGCTAGATCTTTCTTCTTCAAAGCAAATAGATTTTATCTTCAAATACAAGAACTTTTCGTGGTTTTGTTGATTTTCAGCAAATGAACATATTTCAGCGAGGGAGAAGTTTTTTCTTTAATAGCGTCAGATTTTATCTTAAAATACAAGAACTTTTCGTGGTTCTTGTCAATTTTTGTTGGTTTTCATCCATTGAACTTATTTCAGTCAGCTAGATCTTTCTTCCTCAAAGCAAAAAGATTTTATCTTCAAATACAAGAACTTTTCGTGGTTTTGTTGATTATCAGCAAATGAACATATTTCAGCGAGCGAGAAGTTTTTTCTTTAAAAGCGTCAGATTTTATCTTAAAATACAAGAAGTTTTCGTGGTTCTTGTCAATCTTTGTTGGTTTTCATCTTATGAACTTATTTCAGTCAGCTAGATCTTTCTTCTTCAAAGGAAAAAGATTTTATCTTCAAATACAAGAACTTTTCGTGGTTTTGTTGATTTTTAGCAAATGCGAGCGAGAAGTTTTTTCTTTAATAGCGTCAGATGTTATCTTAAAATGCAAGAACTTTTCGTGGTTCTTGTCAATTTTTGTTGGTTTTCATCCAATGAACTTATTTCAGTCAGCGAGATCTTTCTTCTTCAAAGCAAAAAGATTTTTATCTTCAAATACAAGAACTTTTCGTGGTTTTGTTGATTTTTAGCAAATGAACATATTTCAGAGAGCGAGAAGTTTTTTCTTTAAAAGCGTCAGATTTTATCTTAAAATACAAGAACTTTTCGTGGATCTTGTCAATTTTTGTTGGTTTTCATCCAATGGACTTATTTCAGTCAGCTTGATCTTTCTTCTTCAAAGCAAAAAGATTTTATCTTCAAATACAAGAACTTTTCGTGGTTTTGTTGATTTTCAGCAAATGAACATATTTCAGCGAGCGAGAAGTTTTTTCTTTAAAAGCGTCAGATTTTATCTTAAAATACAAGAACTTTTCGTGGTTCTTGTCAATTTTTGTTGGTTTTCATCCAATGAACTTATTTCAGTCAGCTCGATCTTTCTTCTTGAAAGCAAAAAGATTTTATCTTCAAATACAAGAACCTTGCGTGGTTTTGTTGATTTTCAGCAAATGAACATATTTCAGCGAGCTGGAAGTTTTTTTTTTAATAGCGTTAGATTTTATCTTAAAATACAAGAACGTTTCGTGGTTCTTCTCAATTTTTGTTGGTTTTCATCTTATGAACTTATTTCAGTCAGCGAGATCTTTCTTCTTCAAAGCAAAAAGATTTTATCTTCAAATACAAGAACTTTTCGTGGTTTTGTTGATTTTCAGCAAATGAACATATTTCAGCGAGCTAGAAGTTTTTTCTTTAATAGCGTAAGATTTTATCTTAAAATAGAAGAACTTTTCGTGGTTCTTGTCAATTTTTGTTGGTTTTCATCCAATGAACTTATTTCAGTCAGCTGGATCTTTCTTCTTCAAAGCAAAAAGATTTTATCTTCAAATACAAGAACTTTTCGTGGTTTTGTTGATTTTCAGCAAATGAACATATTTCAGCGAGCGAGAAGTTTTATCTTTAATACCGTCAGATTTTGTCTTAAAATACAAGAACTTTTCGTGGTTCTTGTCAATTTTTGTTGGTTTTCATCCAATGAACTTATTTCAGTCAGCTGGATCTTTCTTCTTGAAAGCAAAAAGATTTTATCTTCAAATACATGAACTTTTCGTGGTTTTGTTGATTTTCAGCAAATGAACATATTTCAGCGAGCTCGAAGTTTTTTCTTTAATAGGGTAAGATTTTATCTTAAAATACAAGAACTTTTCGTGGTTCTTGTCAATTTTTGTTGGTTTTCATGTTATGAACTTATTTCGGTCAGCTCGATCTTTCTTCTTCAAAGCAAATAGATTTTATCTTCAAATACAAGAACTTTTCGTGGTTTTGTTGATTTTCAGCAAATGAACATATTTCAGCGAGCGAGAAGTTTTGTTTTTAATAGCGTCAGATTTTATCCTAAAATATAAGAAGTTTTCGTGGTTCTTGTCAATTCTTGTTGATTTTCATCTCATGAACTTATTTCAGTCAGCAAGAACTTTCTTCTTCAAAGCAAAAAGATTTTATCTTCAAATACAAGAACTTTTCGTGGTTTTGTTGATTTTCAGCAAATGAACATATTTCAGCGAGGGAGAAGTTTTTTCTTTAATAGCGTCAGATTTTATCTTAAAATAGAAGAACTTTTCGTGGTTCTTGTCAATTTTTGTTGGTTTTCATCCAATGAACTTATTTCAGTCAGCTGGATCTTTCTTCTTCAAAGCAAAAAGATTTTATCTTCAAATACAAGAACTTTTCGTGGTTTTGTTGATTTTCAGCAAATGAACATATTTCAGCGAGCTGGAAGTTTTTTTTTAATAGCGTTAGATTTTATCTTAAAATACAAGAACGTTTCGTGGTTCTTCTCAATTTTTGTTGGTTTTCATCTTATGAACTTATTTCAGTCAGCTAGATCTTTCTTCTTCAAAGCAAATAGATTTTATCTTCAAATACAAGAACTTTTCGTGGTTTTGTTGATTTTCAGCAAATGAACATATTTCAGCGAGGGAGAAGTTTTTTCTTTAATAGCGTCAGATTTTATCTTAAAATACAAGAACTTTTCGTGGTTCTTGTCAATTTTTGTTGGTTTTCATCCATTGAACTTATTTCAGTCAGCTAGATCTTTCTTCCTCAAAGCAAAAAGATTTTATCTTCAAATACAAGAACTTTTCGTGGTTTTGTTGATTATCAGCAAATGAACATATTTCAGCGAGCGAGAAGTTTTTTCTTTAAAAGCGTCAGATTTTATCTTAAAATACAAGAAGTTTTCGTGGTTCTTGTCAATCTTTGTTGGTTTTCATCTTATGAACTTATTTCAGTCAGCTAGATCTTTCTTCTTCAAAGGAAAAAGATTTTATCTTCAAATACAAGAACTTTTCGTGGTTTTGTTGATTTTTAGCAAATGCGAGCGAGAAGTTTTTTCTTTAATAGCGTCAGATTTTATCCTAAAGTACAAGAACTTTTCGTGGTTCTTGTCAATTTTTGTTGGTTTTCATCCAATGAACTTATTTCAGTCAGCTGGATCTTTCTTCTTCAAAGCAAAAAGATTTTATCTTCAAATACAAGAACTTTTCGTGGTTTTGTTGATTTTCAGCAAATGAACATATTTCAGCGAGCGAGAAGTTTTATCTTTAATACCGTCAGATTTTGTCTTAAAATACAAGAACTTTTCGTGGTTCTTGTCAATTTTTGTTGGTTTTCATCCAATGAACTTATTTCAGTCAGCTGGATCTTTCTTCTTGAAAGCAAAAAGATTTTATCTTCAAATACATGAACTTTTCGTGGTTTTGTTGATTTTCAGCAAATGAACATATTTCAGCGAGCTCGAAGTTTTTTCTTTAATAGGGTAAGATTTTATCTTAAAATACAAGAACTTTTCGTGGTTCTTGTCAATTTTTGTTGGTTTTCATGTTATGAACTTATTTCGGTCAGCTCGATCTTTCTTCTTCAAAGCAAATAGATTTTATCTTCAAATACAAGAACTTTTCGTGGTTTTGTTGATTTTCAGCAAATGAACATATTTCAGCGAGCGAGAAGTTTTGTTTTTAATAGCGTCAGATTTTATCCTAAAATATAAGAAGTTTTCGTGGTTCTTGTCAATTCTTGTTGATTTTCATCTCATGAACTTATTTCAGTCAGCAAGAACTTTCTTCTTCAAAGCAAAAAGATTTTATCTTCAAATACAAGAACTTTTCGTGGTTTTGTTGATTTTCAGCAAATGAACATATTTCAGCGAGGGAGAAGTTTTTTCTTTAATAGCGTCAGATTTTATCTTAAAATAGAAGAACTTTTCGTGGTTCTTGTCAATTTTTGTTGGTTTTCATCCAATGAACTTATTTCAGTCAGCTGGATCTTTCTTCTTCAAAGCAAAAAGATTTTATCTTCAAATACAAGAACTTTTCGTGGTTTTGTTGATTTTCAGCAAATGAACATATTTCAGCGAGCTGGAAGTTTTTTTTTAATAGCGTTAGATTTTATCTTAAAATACAAGAACGTTTCGTGGTTCTTCTCAATTTTTGTTGGTTTTCATCTTATGAACTTATTTCAGTCAGCTAGATCTTTCTTCTTCAAAGCAAATAGATTTTATCTTCAAATACAAGAACTTTTCGTGGTTTTGTTGATTTTCAGCAAATGAACATATTTCAGCGAGGGAGAAGTTTTTTCTTTAATAGCGTCAGATTTTATCTTAAAATACAAGAACTTTTCGTGGTTCTTGTCAATTTTTGTTGGTTTTCATCCATTGAACTTATTTCAGTCAGCTAGATCTTTCTTCCTCAAAGCAAAAAGATTTTATCTTCAAATACAAGAACTTTTCGTGGTTTTGTTGATTATCAGCAAATGAACATATTTCAGCGAGCGAGAAGTTTTTTCTTTAAAAGCGTCAGATTTTATCTTAAAATACAAGAAGTTTTCGTGGTTCTTGTCAATCTTTGTTGGTTTTCATCTTATGAACTTATTTCAGTCAGCTAGATCTTTCTTCTTCAAAGGAAAAAGATTTTATCTTCAAATACAAGAACTTTTCGTGGTTTTGTTGATTTTTAGCAAATGCGAGCGAGAAGTTTTTTCTTTAATAGCGTCAGATTTTATCCTAAAGTACAAGAACTTTTCGTGGTTCTTGTCAATTTTTGTTGGTTTTCATCCAATGAACTTATTTCAGTCAGCTGGATCTTTCTTCTTCAAAGCAAAAAGATTTTATCTTCAAATACAAGAACTTTTCGTGGTTTTGTTGATTTTCAGCAAATGAACATATTTCAGCGAGCGAGAAGTTTTATCTTTAATACCGTCAGATTTTGTCTTAAAATACAAGAACTTTTCGTGGTTCTTGTCAATTTTTGTTGGTTTTCATCCAATGAACTTATTTCAGTCAGCTGGATCTTTCTTCTTGAAAGCAAAAAGATTTTATCTTCAAATACATGAACTTTTCGTGGTTTTGTTGATTTTCAGCAAATGAACATATTTCAGCGAGCTCGAAGTTTTTTCTTTAATAGGGTAAGATTTTATCTTAAAATACAAGAACTTTTCGTGGTTCTTGTCAATTTTTGTTGGTTTTCATGTTATGAACTTATTTCGGTCAGCTCGATCTTTCTTCTTCAAAGCAAATAGATTTTATCTTCAAATACAAGAACTTTTCGTGGTTTTGTTGATTTTCAGCAAATGAACATATTTCAGCGAGCGAGAAGTTTTGTTTTTAATAGCGTCAGATTTTATCCTAAAATATAAGAAGTTTTCGTGGTTCTTGTCAATTCTTGTTGATTTTCATCTCATGAACTTATTTCAGTCAGCAAGAACTTTCTTCTTCAAAGCAAAAAGATTTTATCTTCAAATACAAGAACTTTTCGTGGTTTTGTTGATTTTCAGCAAATGAACATATTTCAGCGAGGGAGAAGTTTTTTCTTTAATAGCGTCAGATTTTATCTTAAAATAGAAGAACTTTTCGTGGTTCTTGTCAATTTTTGTTGGTTTTCATCCAATGAACTTATTTCAGTCAGCTGGATCTTTCTTCTTCAAAGCAAAAAGATTTTATCTTCAAATACAAGAACTTTTCGTGGTTTTGTTGATTTTCAGCAAATGAACATATTTCAGCGAGCTGGAAGTTTTTTTTTAATAGCGTTAGATTTTATCTTAAAATACAAGAACGTTTCGTGGTTCTTCTCAATTTTTGTTGGTTTTCATCTTATGAACTTATTTCAGTCAGCTAGATCTTTCTTCTTCAAAGCAAATAGATTTTATCTTCAAATACAAGAACTTTTCGTGGTTTTGTTGATTTTCAGCAAATGAACATATTTCAGCGAGGGAGAAGTTTTTTCTTTAATAGCGTCAGATTTTATCTTAAAATACAAGAACTTTTCGTGGTTCTTGTCAATTTTTGTTGGTTTTCATCCATTGAACTTATTTCAGTCAGCTAGATCTTTCTTCCTCAAAGCAAAAAGATTTTATCTTCAAATACAAGAACTTTTCGTGGTTTTGTTGATTATCAGCAAATGAACATATTTCAGCGAGCGAGAAGTTTTTTCTTTAAAAGCGTCAGATTTTATCTTAAAATACAAGAAGTTTTCGTGGTTCTTGTCAATCTTTGTTGGTTTTCATCTTATGAACTTATTTCAGTCAGCTAGATCTTTCTTCTTCAAAGGAAAAAGATTTTATCTTCAAATACAAGAACTTTTCGTGGTTTTGTTGATTTTTAGCAAATGCGAGCGAGAAGTTTTTTCTTTAATAGCGTCAGATTTTATCCTAAAGTACAAGAACTTTTCGTGGTTCTTGTCAATTTTTGTTGGTTTTCATCCAATGAACTTATTTCAGTCAGCTAGATCTTTCTTCTTCAAAGCAAAAAGATTTTATCTTCAAATACAAGAACTTTTCGTGGTTTTGTTGATTATCAGCAAATGAACATATTTCAGCGAGCGAGAAGTTTTTTCTTTAATAGCGGAAGATTTTATCTTAAAATACAAGAACTTTTCGTGGTTCTTGTCAATTTTTGTTGGTTTTCATCTTATGAACTTATTTCGGTCAGCTAGATCTTTCTTCTTCAAAGCAAATAGATTTTATCTTCAAATACAAGAACTTTTCGTGGTTTTGTTGATTTTCAGCAAATGAACATATTTCAGCGAGCGAGAAGTTTTGTTTTTAATAGCGTCATATTTTATCCTAAAATATAAGAAGTTTTCGTGGTTCTTGTCAATTCTTGTTGATTTTCATCTCATGAACTTATTTCAGTCAGCAAGAACTTTCTTCTTCAAAGCAAAAAGATTTTATCTTCAAATACAAGAACTTTTCGTGGTTTTGTTGATTTTCAGCAAATGAACATATTTCAGCGAGGGAGAAGTTTTTTCTTTAAAAGCGTCAGATTTTATCTTAAAATAGAAGAACTTTTCGTGGTTCTTGTCAATTTCTGTTGGTTTTCATCCAATGAACTTATTTCAGTCAGCTGGATCTTTCTTCTTCAAAGCAAAAAGATTTTATCTTCAAATACAAGAACTTTTCGTGGTTTTGTTGATTTTCAGCAAATGAACATATTTCAGCGAGCGAGAAGTTTTTTCTTTAAAAGCGTCAGATTTTATCTTAAAATACAAGAACTTTTCGTGGTTCTTGTCAATTTTTGTTGGTTTTCATCCAATGAACTTATTTCAGTCAGCTGGATCTTTCTTCTTCAAAGCAAAAAGATTTTATCTTCAAATACAAGAACTTTTCGTGGTTTTGTTGATTTTCAGCAAATGAACATATTTCAGCGAGCGAGAAGGTTTTTCTTTAATAGCGTCAGATTTTATCCTAAAATACAAGAACTTTTTGTGGTTCTTGTCAATTTTTGTTGGTTTTCATCCAATGAACTTATTTCAGTCAGCTCGATCTTTCTTCTTGAAAGCAAAAAGATTTTATCTTCAAATACAAGAACTTTTCGTGGTTTTGTTGATTTTCAGCAAATGAACATATTTCAGCGAGCTGGAAGTTTTTTTTTAATAGCGTTAGATTTTATCTTAAAATACAAGAACGTTTCGTGGTTCTTCTCAATTTTTGTTGGTTTTCATCTTATGAACTTATTTCAGTCAGCTAGATCTTTCTTCTTCAAAGCAAATAGATTTTATCTTCAAATACAAGAACTTTTCGTGGTTTTGTTGATTTTCAGCAAATGAACATATTTCAGCGAGGGAGAAGTTTTTTCTTTAATAGCGTCAGATTTTATCTTAAAATACAAGAACTTTTCGTGGTTCTTGTCAATTTTTGTTGGTTTTCATCCATTGAACTTATTTCAGTCAGCTAGATCTTTCTTCCTCAAAGCAAAAAGATTTTATCTTCAAATACAAGAACTTTTCGTGGTTTTGTTGATTATCAGCAAATGAACATATTTCAGCGAGCGAGAAGTTTTTTCTTTAAAAGCGTCAGATTTTATCTTAAAATACAAGAAGTTTTCGTGGTTCTTGTCAATCTTTGTTGGTTTTCATCTTATGAACTTATTTCAGTCAGCTAGATCTTTCTTCTTCAAAGGAAAAAGATTTTATCTTCAAATACAAGAACTTTTCGTGGTTTTGTTGATTTTTAGCAAATGCGAGCGAGAAGTTTTTTCTTTAATAGCGTCAGATTTTATCCTAAAGTACAAGAACTTTTCGTGGTTCTTGTCAATTTTTGTTGGTTTTCATCCAATGAACTTATTTCAGTCAGCTAGATCTTTCTTCTTCAAAGCAAAAAGATTTTATCTTCAAATACAAGAACTTTTCGTGGTTTTGTTGATTATCAGCAAATGAACATATTTCAGCGAGGGAGAAGTTTTTTCTTTAATAGCGGAAGATTTTATCTTAAAATACAAGAACTTTTCGTGGTTCTTGTCAATTTTTGTTGGTTTTCATCTTATGAACTTATTTCGGTCAGCTAGATCTTTCTTCTTCAAAGCAAATAGATTTTATCTTCAAATACAAGAACTTTTCGTGGTTTTGTTGATTTTCAGCAAATGAACATATTTCAGCGAGCGAGAAGTTTTGTTTTTAATAGCGTCAGATTTTATCCTAAAATATAAGAAGTTTTCGTGGTTCTTGTCAATTCTTGTTGATTTTCATCTCATGAACTTATTTCAGTCAGCAAGAACTTTCTTCTTCAAAGCAAAAAGATTTTATCTTCAAATACAAGAACTTTTCGTGGTTTTGTTGATTTTCAGCAAATGAACATATTTCAGCGAGGGAGAAGTTTTTTCTTTAATAGCGTCAGATTTTATCTTAAAATAGAAGAACTTTTCGTGGTTCTTGTCAATTTCTGTTGGTTTTCATCCAATGAACTTATTTCAGTCAGCTGGATCTTTCTTCTTCAAAGCAAAAAGATTTTATCTTCAAATACAAGAACTTTTCGTGGTTTTGTTGATTTTCAGCAAATGAACATCTTTCAGCGAGCTAGAAGTTTTTTCTTTAATAGCGTAAGATTTTATCTTAAAATACAAGAACTTTTCGTGGTTCTCGTCAATTTTTGTTGGTTTTCATGTTATGAACTTATTTCAGTCAGCCAGATCTTTCTACTTCAAAGCAAATAGATTTTATCTTCAAATACATGAACTTTTCGTGGTTTTGTTGATTTTCAGCAAATGAACATATTTCAGCGAGCTGGAAGTTTTTTTTTAATAGCGTTAGATTTTATCTTAAAATACAAGAACGTTTCGTGGTTCTTCTCAATTTTTGTTGGTTTTCATCTTATGAACTTATTTCAGTCAGCTAGATCTTTCTTCTTCAAAGCAAATAGATTTTATCTTCAAATACAAGAACTTTTCGTGGTTTTGTTGATTTTCAGCAAATGAACATATTTCAGCGAGGGAGAAGTTTTTTCTTTAATAGCGTCAGATTTTATCTTAAAATACAAGAACTTTTCGTGGTTCTTGTCAATTTTTGTTGGTTTTCATCCATTGAACTTATTTCAGTCAGCTAGATCTTTCTTCCTCAAAGCAAAAAGATTTTATCTTCAAATACAAGAACTTTTCGTGGTTTTGTTGATTATCAGCAAATGAACATATTTCAGCGAGCGAGAAGTTTTTTCTTTAAAAGCGTCAGATTTTATCTTAAAATACAAGAAGTTTTCGTGGTTCTTGTCAATCTTTGTTGGTTTTCATCTTAGGAACTTATTTCAGTCAGCTAGATCTTTCTTCTTCAAAGGAAAAAGATTTTATCTTCAAATACAAGAACTTTTCGTGGTTTTGTTGATTTTTAGCAAATGCGAGCGAGAAGTTTTTTCTTTAATAGCGTCAGATTTTATCCTAAAGTACAAGAACTTTTCGTGGTTCTTGTCAATTTTTGTTGGTTTTCATCCAATGAACTTATTTCAGTCAGCTGGATCTTTCTTCTTCAAAGCAAAAAGATTTTATCTTCAAATACAAGAACTTTTCGTGGTTTTGTTGATTTTCAGCAAATGAACATATTTCAGCGAGCGAGAAGTTTTATCTTTAATACCGTCAGATTTTGTCTTAAAATACAAGAACTTTTCGTGGTTCTTGTCAATTTTTGTTGGTTTTCATCCAATGAACTTATTTCAGTCAGCTGGATCTTTCTTCTTGAAAGCAAAAAGATTTTATCTTCAAATACATGAACTTTTCGTGGTTTTGTTGATTTTCAGCAAATGAACATATTTCAGCGAGCTCGAAGTTTTTTCTTTAATAGGGTAAGATTTTATCTTAAAATACAAGAACTTTTCGTGGTTCTTGTCAATTTTTGTTGGTTTTCATGTTATGAACTTATTTCGGTCAGCTCGATCTTTCTTCTTCAAAGCAAATAGATTTTATCTTCAAATACAAGAACTTTTCGTGGTTTTGTTGATTTTCAGCAAATGAACATATTTCAGCGAGCGAGAAGTTTTGTTTTTAATAGCGTCAGATTTTATCCTAAAATATAAGAAGTTTTCGTGGTTCTTGTCAATTCTTGTTGATTTTCATCTCATGAACTTATTTCAGTCAGCAAGAACTTTCTTCTTCAAAGCAAAAAGATTTTATCTTCAAATACAAGAACTTTTCGTGGTTTTGTTGATTTTCAGCAAATGAACATATTTCAGCGAGGGAGAAGTTTTTTCTTTAATAGCGTCAGATTTTATCTTAAAATAGAAGAACTTTTCGTGGTTCTTGTCAATTTTTGTTGGTTTTCATCCAATGAACTTATTTCAGTCAGCTGGATCTTTCTTCTTCAAAGCAAAAAGATTTTATCTTCAAATACAAGAACTTTTCGTGGTTTTGTTGATTTTCAGCAAATGAACATATTTCAGCGAGCTGGAAGTTTTTTTTTAATAGCGTTAGATTTTATCTTAAAATACAAGAACGTTTCGTGGTTCTTCTCAATTTTTGTTGGTTTTCATCTTATGAACTTATTTCAGTCAGCTAGATCTTTCTTCTTCAAAGCAAATAGATTTTATCTTCAAATACAAGAACTTTTCGTGGTTTTGTTGATTTTCAGCAAATGAACATATTTCAGCGAGGGAGAAGTTTTTTCTTTAATAGCGTCAGATTTTATCTTAAAATACAAGAACTTTTCGTGGTTCTTGTCAATTTTTGTTGGTTTTCATCCATTGAACTTATTTCAGTCAGCTAGATCTTTCTTCCTCAAAGCAAAAAGATTTTATCTTCAAATACAAGAACTTTTCGTGGTTTTGTTGATTATCAGCAAATGAACATATTTCAGCGAGCGAGAAGTTTTTTCTTTAAAAGCGTCAGATTTTATCTTAAAATACAAGAAGTTTTCGTGGTTCTTGTCAATCTTTGTTGGTTTTCATCTTATGAACTTATTTCAGTCAGCTAGATCTTTCTTCTTCAAAGGAAAAAGATTTTATCTTCAAATACAAGAACTTTTCGTGGTTTTGTTGATTTTTAGCAAATGCGAGCGAGAAGTTTTTTCTTTAATAGCGTCAGATTTTATCCTAAAGTACAAGAACTTTTCGTGGTTCTTGTCAATTTTTGTTGGTTTTCATCCAATGAACTTATTTCAGTCAGCTAGATCTTTCTTCTTCAAAGCAAAAAGATTTTATCTTCAAATACAAGAACTTTTCGTGGTTTTGTTGATTATCAGCAAATGAACATATTTCAGCGAGCGAGAAGTTTTTTCTTTAATAGCGGAAGATTTTATCTTAAAATACAAGAACTTTTCGTGGTTCTTGTCAATTTTTGTTGGTTTTCATCTTATGAACTTATTTCGGTCAGCTAGATCTTTCTTCTTCAAAGCAAATAGATTTTATCTTCAAATACAAGAACTTTTCGTGGTTTTGTTGATTTTCAGCAAATGAACATATTTCAGCGAGCGAGAAGTTTTGTTTTTAATAGCGTCATATTTTATCCTAAAATATAAGAAGTTTTCGTGGTTCTTGTCAATTCTTGTTGATTTTCATCTCATGAACTTATTTCAGTCAGCAAGAACTTTCTTCTTCAAAGCAAAAAGATTTTATCTTCAAATACAAGAACTTTTCGTGGTTTTGTTGATTTTCAGCAAATGAACATATTTCAGCGAGGGAGAAGTTTTTTCTTTAATAGCGTCAGATTTTATCTTAAAATAGAAGAACTTTTCGTGGTTCTTGTCAATTTCTGTTGGTTTTCATCCAATGAACTTATTTCAGTCAGCTGGATCTTTCTTCTTCAAAGCAAAAAGATTTTATCTTCAAATACAAGAACTTTTCGTGGTTTTGTTGATTTTCAGCAAATGAACATATTTCAGCGAGCGAGAAGTTTTTTCTTTAAAAGCGTCAGATTTTATCTTAAAATACAAGAACTTTTCGTGGTTCTTGTCAATTTTTGTTGGTTTTCATCCAATGAACTTATTTCAGTCAGCTGGATCTTTCTTCTTCAAAGCAAAAAGATTTTATCTTCAAATACAAGAACTTTTCGTGGTTTTGTTGATTTTCAGCAAATGAACATATTTCAGCGAGCGAGAAGGTTTTTCTTTAATAGCGTCAGATTTTATCCTAAAATACAAGAACTTTTTGTGGTTCTTGTCAATTTTTGTTGGTTTTCATCCAATGAACTTATTTCAGTCAGCTCGATCTTTCTTCTTGAAAGCAAAAAGATTTTATCTTCAAATACAAGAACTTTTCGTGGTTTTGTTGATTTTCAGCAAATGAACATATTTCAGCGAGCTGGAAGTTTTTTTTTAATAGCGTTAGATTTTATCTTAAAATACAAGAACGTTTCGTGGTTCTTCTCAATTTTTGTTGGTTTTCATCTTATGAACTTATTTCAGTCAGCTAGATCTTTCTTCTTCAAAGCAAATAGATTTTATCTTCAAATACAAGAACTTTTCGTGGTTTTGTTGATTTTCAGCAAATGAACATATTTCAGCGAGGGAGAAGTTTTTTCTTTAATAGCGTCAGATTTTATCTTAAAATACAAGAACTTTTCGTGGTTCTTGTCAATTTTTGTTGGTTTTCATCCATTGAACTTATTTCAGTCAGCTAGATCTTTCTTCCTCAAAGCAAAAAGATTTTATCTTCAAATACAAGAACTTTTCGTGGTTTTGTTGATTATCAGCAAATGAACATATTTCAGCGAGCGAGAAGTTTTTTCTTTAAAAGCGTCAGATTTTATCTTAAAATACAAGAAGTTTTCGTGGTTCTTGTCAATCTTTGTTGGTTTTCATCTTATGAACTTATTTCAGTCAGCTAGATCTTTCTTCTTCAAAGGAAAAAGATTTTATCTTCAAATACAAGAACTTTTCGTGGTTTTGTTGATTTTTAGCAAATGCGAGCGAGAAGTTTTTTCTTTAATAGCGTCAGATTTTATCCTAAAGTACAAGAACTTTTCGTGGTTCTTGTCAATTTTTGTTGGTTTTCATCCAATGAACTTATTTCAGTCAGCTAGATCTTTCTTCTTCAAAGCAAAAAGATTTTATCTTCAAATACAAGAACTTTTCGTGGTTTTGTTGATTTTCAGCAAATGAACATATTTCAGCGAGGGAGAAGTTTTTTCTTTAATAGCGTCAGATTTTATCCTAAAATATAAGAAGTTTTCGTGGTTCTTGTCAATTCTTGTTGATTTTCATCTCATGAACTTATTTCAGTCAGCAAGAACTTTCTTCTTCAAAGCAAAAAGATTTTATCTTCAAATACAAGAACTTTTCGTGGTTTTGTTGATTTTCAGCAAATGAACATATTTCAGCGAGGGAGAAGTTTTTTCTTTAATAGCGTCAGATTTTATCTTAAAATAGAAGAACTTTTCGTGGTTCTTGTCAATTTCTGTTGGTTTTCATCCAATGAACTTATTTCAGTCAGCGAGATCTTTCTTCTTCAAAGCAAAAAGATTTTATCTTCAAACACAAGAACTTTTCGTGGTTTTGTTGATTTTTAGCAAATGAACATATTTCAGCGAGCGAGAAGTTTTTTCTTTAAAAGCGTCAGATTTTATCTTAAAATACAAGAACTTTTCGTGGTTCTTGTCAATTTTTGTTGGTTTTCATCCAATGGACTTATTTCAGTCAGCTTGATCTTTCTTCTTCAAAGCAAAAAGATTTTATCTTCAAATACAAGAACTTTTCGTGGTTTTGTTGATTTTCAGCAAATGAACATATTTCAGCGAGCTGGAAGTTTTTTTTTAATAGCGTTAGATTTTATCTTAAAATACAAGAACGTTTCGAGGTTCTTCTCAATTTTTGTTGGTTTTCATCTTATGAACTTATTTCAGTCAGCTAGATCTTTCTTCTTCAAAGCAAATAGATTTTATCTTCAAATACAAGAACTTTTCGTGGTTTTGTTGATTTTCAGCAAATGAACATATTTCAGCGAGGGAGAAGTTTTTTCTTTAATAGCGTCAGATTTTATCTCAAAATACATGAACTTTTCGTGGTTCTTGTCAATTTTTGTTGGTTTTCATCCAAATGGACTTATTTCAGTCAGCTTGATCTTTCTTCTTCAAAGCAAAAAGATTTTATCTTCAAATAGAAGAACTTTTCGTGGTTTTGTTGATTTTCAGCAAATGAACATATTTCAGTGAGCGAGAAGTTTTTTCTTTAATAGCGTCAGATTTTATCTTAAAATACAAGAACTTTTCGTGGTTCTTGTCAATTTTTGTTGGTTTTCATCCATTGAACTTATTTCAGTCAGCTAGATCTTTCTTCTTCAAAGCAAAAAGATTTTATCTTCAAATACAAGAACTTTTCGTGGTTTTGTTGATTTTCAGCAAATGAACATATTTCAGCGAGCGAGAAGTTTTTTCTTTAAAAGCGTCAGATTTTATCTTAAAATACAAGAAGTTTTCGTGGTTCTTGTCAATTTTTGTTGGTTTTCATCTCATGAACTTATTTCAGTCAGCGAGATCTTTCTTCTTCAAAGGAAAAAGATTTTATCTTCAAATACAAGAACTTTTCGTGGTTTTGTTGATTTTTAGCAAATGTACATATTTCAGCGAGCGAGAAGTTTTTTCTTTAATAGCGTCAGATTTTATCCTAAAGTACAAGAACTTTTCGTGGTTCTTGTCAATTTTTGTTGGTTTTCATCCAATGAACTTATTTCAGTCAGCTGGATCTTTCTTCTTCAAAGCAAAAAGATTTTATCTTCAAATACAAGAACTTTTCGTGGTTTTGTTGATTTTCAGCAAATGAACATATTTCAGCGAGCTAGAAGTTTTTTCTTTAATAGCGTAAGATTTTATCTTAAAATACAAGAACTTTTCGTGGTTCTTGTCAATTTTTGTTGGTTTTCATGTTATGAACTTATTTCAGTCAGCTAGATCTTTCTACGTCAAAGCAAATAGATTTTATCTTCAAATACAAGAACTTTTCGTGGTTTTGTTGATTTTCAGCAAATGAAAATATTTCAGCGAGCGAGAAGTTTTTTCTTTAATAGCTTCAGATGTTATCTTAAAATGCAAGAACTTTTCGTGGTTCTTGTCAATTTTTGTTGGTTTTCATCCAATGAACTTATTTCAGTCAGCGAGATCTTTCTTCTTCAAAGCAAAAAGATTTTATCTTCAAATACAAGAACTTTTCGTGGTTTTGTTGATTTTTAGCAAATGAACATATTTCAGCGAGCGAGAAGTTTTTTCTTTAAAAGCGTCAGATTTTATCTTAAAATACAAGAACTTTTCGTGGTTCTTGTCAATTTTTGTTGGTTTTCATCCAATGGACTTATTTCAGTCAGCTTGATCTTTATTCTTCAAAGCAAAAAGATTTTATCTTCAAATACAAGAACTTTTCGTGGTTTTGTTGATTTTCAGCAAATGAACATATTTCAGCGAGCGAGAAGTTTTTTCTTTAAAAGCATCAGATTTTATCTTAAAATACAAGAAGTTTTCGTGGTTCTTGTCAATTTTTGTTGGTTTTCATCCAATGAACTTATTTCAGTCAGCTGGATCTTTCTTCTTCAAAGCAAAAAGATTTTATCTTCAAATACAAGAACTTTTCGTGGTTTTGTTGATTTTCAGCAAATGAACATATTTCAGCGAGCGAGAAGTTTTGTTTTTAATAGCGTCAGATTTTATCCTAAAATACAAGAAGTTTTCGTGGTTCTTGTCAATTCTTGTTGATTTTCATCTCATGAACTTATTTCAGTCAGCAAGAACTTTCTTCTTCAAAGCAAAAAGATTTTATCTTCAAATACAAGAACTTTTCGTGGTTTTGTTGATTTTCAGCAAATGAACATATTTCAGCGAGGGAGAAGTTTTTTCTTTAATAGCGTCAGATTTTATCTTAAAATAGAAGAACTTTTCGTGGTTCTTGTCAATTTTTGTTGGTTTTCATCCAATGAACTTATTTCAGTCAGCTGGATCTTTCTTCTTCAAAGCAAAAAGATTTTATCTTCAAATACAAGAACTTTTCGTGGTTTTGTTGATTTTCAGCAAATGAACATATTTCAGCGAGCTGGAAGTTTTTTTTTTAATAGCGTTAGATTTTATCTTAAAATACAAGAACGTTTCGTGGTTCTTCTCAATTTTTGTTGGTTTTCATCTTATGAACTTATTTCAGTCAGCTGGATCTTTCTTCTTCAAAGCAAATAGATTTTATCTTCAAATACAAGAACTTTTCGTGGTTTTGTTGATTTTCAGCAAATGAACATATTTCAGCGAGGGAGAAGTTTTTTCTTTAATAGCGTCAGATTTTATCTCAAAATACATGAACTTTTCGTGGTTCTTGTCAATTTTTGTTGGTTTTCATCCAAATGGACTTATTTCAGTCAGCTTGATCTTTCTTCTTCAAAGCAAAAAGATTTTATCTTCAAATACAAGAACTTTTCGTGGTTTTGTTGATTTTCAGCAAATGAACATATTTCAGCGAGCGAGAAGTTTTGTTTTTAATAGCGTCAGATTTTATCCTAAAATATAAGAAGTTTTCGTGGTTCTTGTCAATTCTTGTTGATTTTCATCTCATGAACTTATTTCAGTCAGCAAGAACTTTCTTCTTCAAAGCAAAAAGATTTTATCTTCAAATACAAGAACTTTTCGTGGTTTTGATGGTTTTCAGCAAATGAACATATTTCAGCGAGGGAGAAGTTTTTTCTTTAATAGCGTCAGATTTTATCTTAAAATAGAAGAACGTTTCGTGGTTCTTGTCAATTTTTGTTGGTTTTCATCCAATGAACTTATTTCAGTCAGCTGGATCTTTCTTCTTCAAAGCAAAAAGATTTTATCTTCAAATACAAGAACTTTTCGTGGTTTTGTTGATTTTCAGCAAATGAACATATTTCAGCGAGCTCGAAGTTTTTTCTTTAATAGCGTAAGATTTTATCTTAAAATACAAGAAATTTTCGTGGTTCTTGTCAATTTTTGTTGGTTTTCATGTTATGAACTTATTTCAGTCAGCTAGATCTTTCCACGTCAAAGCAAATAGATTTTATCTTCAAATACAAGAACTTTTCGTGGTTTTGTTGATTTTCAGCAAATGAACATATTTCAGCGAGCGAGAAGTTTTTTCTTTAATAGCTTCAGATGTTATCTTAAAATGCAAGAACTTTTCGTGGTTCTTGTCAATTTTTGTTGGTTTTCATCCAATGGACTTATTTCAGTCAGCGAGATCTTTCTTCTTCAAAGCAAAAAGATTTTATCTTCAAATACAAGAACTTTTCGTGGTTTTGTTGATTTTCAGCAAATGAACATATTTCAGCGAGCGAGAAGTTTTTTCTTTAAAAGCATCAGATTTTATCTTAAAATACAAGAAGTTTTCGTGGTTCTTGTCAATTTTTGTTGGTTTTCATCCATTGAACTTATTTCAGTCAGCTAGATCTTTCTTCTTCAAAGCAAAAAGATGTTATCTTCAAATACAAGAACTTTTCGTGGTTTTGTTGATTTTCAGCAAATGAACATATTTCAGCGAGCGAGAAGTTTTTTCTTCAATAGCGTCAGATGTTATCTTAAAATGCAAGAACTTTTCGTGGTTCTTGTCAATTTTTGTTGGTTTTCATCCAATGAACTTATTTGAGTCAGCGAGATCTTTCTTCTTCAAAGCAAAAAGATTTTATCTTCAAATACAAGAACTTTTCGTGGTTTTGTTGATTTTCAGCAAATGAACATATTTCAGCGAGCGAGAAGTTTTGTTTTTAATAGCGTCAGATTTTATCCTAAAATATAAGAAGTTTTCGTGGTTCTTGTCAATTCTTGTTGATTTTCATCTCATGAACTTATTTCAGTCAGCAAGAACTTTCTTCTTCAAAGCAAAAAGATTTTATCTTCAAATACAAGAACTTTTCGTGGTTTTGATGGTTTTCAGCAAATGAACATATTTCAGCGAGGGAGAAGTTTTTTCTTTAATAGCGTCAGATTTTATCTTAAAATAGAAGAACGTTTCGTGGTTCTTGTCAATTTTTGTTGGTTTTCATCCAATGAACTTATTTCAGTCAGCTGGATCTTTCTTCTTCAAAGCAAAAAGATTTTATCTTCAAATACAAGAACTTTTCGTGGTTTTGTTGATTTTCAGCAAATGAACATATTTCAGCGAGCTCGAAGTTTTGTTTTTAATAGCGTCAGATTTTATCCTAAAATACAAGAAGTTTTCGTGGTTCTTGTCAATTCTTGTTGATTTTCATCTCATGAACTTATTTCAGTCAGCAAGAACTTTCTTCTTCAAAGCAAAAAGATTTTATCTTCAAATACAAGAACTTTTCGTGGTTTTGTTGATTTTTAGCAAATGAACATATTTCAGCGAGCGAGAAGTTTTTTCTTTAAAAGCGTCAGATTTTATCTTAAAATACAAGAAGTTTTCGTGGTTCTTGTCAATTTTTGTTGGTTTTCATCCAATGAACTTATTTCAGTCAGCTCGATCTTTCTTCTTGAAAGCAAAAAGATTTTATCTTCAAATACAAGAACTTTTCGTGGTTTTGTTGATTTTCAGCAAATGAACATATTTCAGCGAGCTGGAAGTTTTTTTTTTAATAGCGTTAGATTTTATCTTAAAATACAAGAACGTTTCGTGGTTCTTCTCAATTTTTGTTGGTTTTCATCTTATGAACTTATTTCAGTCAGCAAGATCTTTCTTCTTCAAAGCAAATAGATTTTATCTTCAAATACAAGAACTTTTCGTGGTTTTGTTGATTTTCAGCAAATGAACATATTTCAGCGAGGGAGAAGTTTTTTCTTTCATAGCGTCAGATTTTATCTCAAAATACATGAACTTTTCGTGGTTCTTGTCAATTTTTGTTGGTTTTCATCCAAATGGACTTATTTCAGTCAGCTTGATCTTTCTTCTTCAAAGCAAAAAGATTTTATCTTCAAATACAAGAACTTTTCGTGGTTTTGTTGATTTTCAGCAAATGAACATATTTCAGTGAGCGAGAAGTTTTTTCTTTAATAGCGTCAGATTTTATCTTAAAATACAAGAACTTTTCGTGGTTCTTGTCAATTTTTGTTGGTTTTCATCCATTGAACTTATTTCAGTCAGCTAGATCTTTCTTCTTCAAAGCAAAAAGATTTTATCTTCAAATACAAGAACTTTTCGTGGTTTTGTTGATTTTCAGCAAATGAACATATTTCAGCGAGCGAGAAGTTTTTTCTTTAAAAGCGTCAGATTTTATCTAAAAATACAAGAAGTTTTCGTGGTTCTTGTCAATTTTTGTTCGTTTTCATCTTATGAACTTATTTCAGTCAGCGAGATCTTTCTTCTTCAAAGGAAAAAGATTTTATCTTCAAATACAAGAACTTTTCGTGGTTTTGTTGATTTTCAGCAAATGAACATATTTCAGCGAGGGAGAAGTTTTTTCTTTAATAGCGTCAGATTTTATCTTAAAATAGAAGAACTTTTCGTGGTTCTTGTCAATTTTTGTTGGTTTTCATCCAATGAACTTATTTCAGTCAGCTGGATCTTTCTTCTTCAAAGCAAAAAGATTTTATCTTCAAATACAAGAACTTTTCGTGGTTTTGTTGATTTTCAGCAAATGAACATATTTCAGCGAGCGAGAAGTTTTTTCTTTAAAAGCGTCAGATTTTATCTTAAAATACAAGAAGTTTTCGTGGTTCTTGTCAATTTTTGTTGGTTTTCATCCAATGAACTTATTTCAGTCAGCTCGATCTTTCTTCTTCAAAGCAAAAAGATTTTATCTTCAAATACAAGAACTTTTCGTGGTTTTGTTGATTTTCAGCAAATGAACATATTTCAGCGAGCGAGAAGTTTTTTCTTTAATAGCTTCAGATGTTATCTTAAAATGCAAGAACTTTTCGTGGTTCTTGTCAATTTTTGTTGGTTTTCATCCAATGGACTTATTTCAGTCAGCGAGATCTTTCTTCTTCAAAGCAAAAAGATTTTATCTTCAAATACAAGAACTTTTCGTGGTTTTGTTGATTTTCAGCAAATGAACATATTTCAGCGAGCGAGAAGTTTTTTCTTTAAAAGCATCAGATTTTATCTTAAAATACAAGAAGTTTTCGTGGTTCTTGTCAATTTTTGTTGGTTTTCATCCAATGAACTTATTTCAGTCAGCTGGATCTTTCTTCTTCAAAGCAAAAAGATTTTATCTTCAAATACAAGAACTTTTCGTGGTTTTGTTGATTTTCAGCAAATGAACATATTTCAGCGAGCGAGAAGTTTTGTTTTTAATAGCGTCAGATTTTATCCTAAAATACAAGAAGTTTTCGTGGTTCTTGTCAATTCTTGTTGATTTTCATCTCATGAACTTATTTCAGTCAGCAAGAACTTTCTTCTTCAAAGCAAAAAGATTTTATCTTCAAATACAAGAACTTTTCGTGGTTTTGTTGATTTTTAGCAAATGAACATATTTCAGCGAGCGAGAAGTTTTTTCTTTAAAAGCGTCAGATTTTATCTTAAAATACAAGAAGTTTTCGTGGTTCTTGTCAATTTTTGTTGGTTTTCATCCAATGAACTTATTTCAGTCAGCTCGATCTTTCTTCTTGAAAGCAAAAAGATTTTATCTTCAAATACAAGAACTTTTCGTGGTTTTGTTGATTTTCAGCAAATGAACATATTTCAGCGAGCTGGAAGTTTTTTTTTTAATAGCGTTAGATTTTATCTTAAAATACAAGAACGTTTCGTGGTTCTTCTCAATTTTTGTTGGTTTTCATCTTATGAACTTATTTCAGTCAGCAAGATCTTTCTTCTTCAAAGCAAATAGATTTTATCTTCAAATACAAGAACTTTTCGTGGTTTTGTTGATTTTCAGCAAATGAACATATTTCAGCGAGGGAGAAGTTTTTTCTTTCATCGCGTCAGATTTTATCTCAAAATTCATGAACTTTTCGTGGTTCTTGTCAATTTTTGTTGGTTTTCATCCAAATGGACTTATTTCAGTCAGCTTGATCTTTCTTCTTCAAAGCAAAAAGATTTTATCTTCAAATACAAGAACTTTTCGTGGTTTTGTTGATTTTCAGCAAATGAACATATTTCAGTGAGCGAGAAGTTTTTTCTTTAATAGCGTCAGATTTTATCTTAAAATACAAGAACTTTTCGTGGTTCTTGTCAATTTTTGTTGGTTTTCATCCATTGAACTTATTTCAGTCAGCTAGATCTTTCTTCTTCAAAGCAAAAAGATTTTATCTTCAAATACAAGAACTTTTCGTGGTTTTGTTGATTTTCAGCAAATGAACATATTTCAGCGAGCGAGAAGTTTTTTCTTTAAAAGCGTCAGATTTTATCTTAAAATACAAGAAGTTTTCGTGGTTCTTGTCAATTTTTGTTCGTTTTCATCTTATGAACTTATTTCAGTCAGCGAGATCTTTCTTCTTCAAAGGAAAAAGATTTTATCTTCAAATACAAGAACTTTTCGTGGTTTTGTTGATTTTCAGCAAATGAACATATTTCAGCGAGGGAGAAGTTTTTTCTTTAATAGCGTCAGATTTTATCTTAAAATAGAAGAACTTTTCGTGGTTCTTGTCAATTTTTGTTGGTTTTCATCCAATGAACTTATTTCAGTCAGCTGGATCTTTCTTCTTCAAAGCAAAAAGATTTTATCTTCAAATACAAGAACTTTTCGTGGTTTTGTTGATTTTCAGCAAATGAACATATTTCAGCGAGCGAGAAGTTTTTTCTTTAAAAGCGTCAGATTTTATCTTAAAATACAAGAAGTTTTCGTGGTTCTTGTCAATTTTTGTTGGTTTTCATCCAATGAACTTATTTCAGTCAGCTCGATCTTTCTTCTTCAAAGCAAAAAGATTTTATCTTCAAATACAAGAACTTTTCGTGGTTTTGTTGATTTTCAGCAAATGAACATATTTCAGCGAGCGAGAAGTTTTGTTTTTAATAGCGTCAGATTTTATCCTAAAATACAAGAAGTTTTCGTGGTTCTTGTCAATTCTTGTTGATTTTCATCTCATGAACTTATTTCAGTCAGCAAGAACTTTCTTCTTCAAAGCAAAAAGATTTTATCTTCAAATACAAGAACTTTTCGTGGTTTTGTTGATTTTTAGCAAATGAACATATTTCAGCGAGCGAGAAGTTTTTTCTTTAAAAGCGTCAGATTTTATCTTAAAATACAAGAAGTTTTCGTGGTTCTTGTCAATTTTTGTTGGTTTTCATCCAATGAACTTATTTCAGTCAGCTCGATCTTTCTTCTTCAAAGCAAAAAGATTTTATCTTCAAATACAAGAACTTTTCGTGGTTTTGTTGATTTTCAGCAAATGAACATATTTCAGCGAGCGAGAAGTTTTGTTTTTAATAGCGTCAGATTTTATCCTAAAATACAAGAAGTTTTCGTGGTTCTTGTCAATTCTTGTTGATTTTCATCTCATGAACTTATTTCAGTCAGCAAGAACTTTCTTCTTCAAAGCAAAAAGATTTTATCTTCAAATACAAGAACTTTTCGTGGTTTTGTTGATTTTCAGCAAATGAACATATTTCAGCGAGCGAGAAGTTTTGTTTTTAATAGCGTCAGATTTTATCCTAAAATACAAGAAGTTTTCGTGGTTCTTGTCAATTCTTGTTGATTTTCATCTCATGAACTTATTTCAGTCAGCAAGAACTTTCTTCTTCAAAGCAAAAAGATTTTATCTTCAAATACAAGAACTTTTCGTGGTTTTGTTGATTTTTAGCAAATGAACATATTTCAGCGAGCGAGAAGTTTTTTCTTTAAAAGCGTCAGATTTTATCTTAAAATACAAGAAGTTTTCGTGGTTCTTGTCAATTTTTGTTGGTTTTCATCCAATGAACTTATTTCAGTCAGCTCGATCTTTCTTCTTGAAAGCAAAAAGATTTTATCTTCAAATACAAGAACTTTTCGTGGTTTTGTTGATTTTCAGCAAATGAACATATTTCAGCGAGCTGGAAGTTTTTTTTTTAATAGCGTTAGATTTTATCTTAAAATACAAGAACGTTTCGTGGTTCTTCTCAATTTTTGTTGGTTTTCATCTTATGAACTTATTTCAGTCAGCAAGATCTTTCTTCTTCAAAGCAAATAGATTTTATCTTCAAATACAAGAACTTTTCGTGGTTTTGTTGATTTTCAGCAAATGAACATATTTCAGCGAGGGAGAAGTTTTTTCTTTCATAGCGTCAGATTTTATCTCAAAATACATGAACTTTTCGTGGTTCTTGTCAATTTTTGTTGGTTTTCATCCAAATGGACTTATTTCAGTCAGCTTGATCTTTCTTCTTCAAAGCAAAAAGATTTTATCTTCAAATACAAGAACTTTTCGTGGTTTTGTTGATTTTCAGCAAATGAACATATTTCAGTGAGCGAGAAGTTTTTTCTTTAAGAGCGTCAGATTTTATCTTAAAATACAAGAACTTTTCGTGGTTCTTGTCAATTTTTGTTGGTTTTCATCCATTGAACTTATTTCAGTCAGCTAGATCTTTCTTCTTCAAAGCAAAAAGATTTTATCTTCAAATACAAGAACTTTTCGTGGTTTTGTTGATTTTCAGCAAATGAACATATTTCAGCGAGCGAGAAGTTTTTTCTTTAAAAGCGTCAGATTTTATCTTAAAATACAAGAAGTTTTCGTGGTTCTTGTCAATTTTTGTTCGTTTTCATCTTATGAACTTATTTCAGTCAGCGAGATCTTTCTTCTTCAAAGGAAAAAGATTTTATCTTCAAATACAAGAACTTTTCGTGGTTTTGTTGATTTTCAGCAAATGAACATATTTCAGCGAGGGAGAAGTTTTTTCTTTAATAGCGTCAGATTTTATCTTAAAATAGAAGAACTTTTCGTGGTTCTTGTCAATTTTTGTTGGTTTTCATCCAATGAACTTATTTCAGTCAGCTGGATCTTTCTTCTTCAAAGCAAAAAGATTTTATCTTCAAATACAAGAACTTTTCGTGGTTTTGTTGATTTTCAGCAAATGAACATATTTCAGCGAGCGAGAAGTTTTTTCTTTAAAAGCGTCAGATTTTATCTTAAAATACAAGAAGTTTTCGTGGTTCTTGTCAATTTTTGTTGGTTTTCATCCAATGAACTTATTTCAGTCAGCTGGATCTTTCTTCTTCAAAGCAAAAAGATTTTATCTTCAAATACAAGAACTTTTCGTGGTTTTGTTGATTTTCAGCAAATGAACATATTTCAGCGAGCGAGAAGTTTTGTTTTTAATAGCGTCAGATTTTATCCTAAAATATAAGAAGTTTTCGTGGTTCTTGTCAATTCTTGTTGATTTTCATCTCATGAACTTATTTCAGTCAGCAAGAACTTTCTTCTTCAAAGCAAAAAGATTTTATCTTCAAATACAAGAACTTTTCGTGGTTTTGTTGATTTTTAGCAAATGAACATATTTCAGCGAGCGAGAAGTTTTTTCTTTAAAAGCGTCAGATTTTATCTTAAAATACAAGAAGTTTTCGTGGTTCTTGTCAATTTTTGTTGGTTTTCATCCAATGAACTTATTTCAGTCAGCTCGATCTTTCTTCTTGAAAGCAAAAAGATTTTATCTTCAAATACAAGAACTTTTCGTGGTTTTGTTGATTTTCAGCAAATGAACATATTTCAGCGAGCTGGAAGTTTTTTTTTTAATAGCGTTAGATTTTATCTTAAAATACAAGAACGTTTCGTGGTTCTTCTCAATTTTTGTTGGTTTTCATCTTATGAACTTATTTCAGTCAGCAAGATCTTTCTTCTTCAAAGCAAATAGATTTTATCTTCAAATACAAGAACTTTTCGTGGTTTTGTTGATTTTCAGCAAATGAACATATTTCAGCGAGGGAGAAGTTTTTTCTTTCATAGCGTCAGATTTTATCTCAAAATACATGAACTTTTCGTGGTTCTTGTCAATTTTTGTTGGTTTTCATCCAAATGGACTTATTTCAGTCAGCTTGATCTTTCTTCTTCAAAGCAAAAAGATTTTATCTTCAAATACAAGAACTTTTCGTGGTTTTGTTGATTTTCAGCAAATGAACATATTTCAGTGAGCGAGAAGTTTTTTCTTTAATAGCGTCAGATTTTATCTTAAAATACAAGAACTTTTCGTGGTTCTTGTCAATTTTTGTTGGTTTTCATCCATTGAACTTATTTCAGTCAGCTAGATCTTTCTTCTTCAAAGCAAAAAGATTTTATCTTCAAATACAAGAACTTTTCGTGGTTTTGTTGATTTTCAGCAAATGAACATATTTCAGCGAGCGAGAAGTTTTTTCTTTAAAAGCGTCAGATTTTATCTTAAAATACAAGAAGTTTTCGTGGTTCTTGTCAATTTTTGTTCGTTTTCATCTTATGAACTTATTTCAGTCAGCGAGATCTTTCTTCTTCAAAGGAAAAAGATTTTATCTTCAAATACAAGAACTTTTCGTGGTTTTGTTGATTTTCAGCAAATGAACATATTTCAGCGAGGGAGAAGTTTTTTCTTTAATAGCGTCAGATTTTATCTTAAAATAGAAGAACTTTTCGTGGTTCTTGTCAATTTTTGTTGGTTTTCATCCAATGAACTTATTTCAGTCAGCTGGATCTTTCTTCTTCAAAGCAAAAAGATTTTATCTTCAAATACAAGAACTTTTCGTGGTTTTGTTGATTTTCAGCAAATGAACATATTTCAGCGAGCGAGAAGTTTTTTCTTTAAAAGCGTCAGATTTTATCTTAAAATACAAGAAGTTTTCGTGGTTCTTGTCAATTTTTGTTGGTTTTCATCCAATGAACTTATTTCAGTCAGCTCGATCTTTCTTCTTGAAAGCAAAAGATTTTATCTTCAAATACAAGAACTTTTCGTGGTTTTGTTGATTTTCAGCAAATGAACATATTTCAGCGAGCTGGAAGTTTTTTTTTTAATAGCGTTAGATTTTATCTTAAAATACAAGAACGTTTCGTGGTTCTTCTCAATTTTTGTTGGTTTTCATCTTATGAACTTATTTCAGTCAGCTGGATCTTTCTTCTTCAAAGCAAATAGATTTTATCTTCAAATACAAGAACTTTTCGTGGTTTTGTTGATTTTCAGCAAATGAACATATTTCAGCGAGGGAGAAGTTTTTTCTTTAATAGCGTCAGATTTTATCTCAAAATACATGAACTTTTCGTGGTTCTTGTCAATTTTTGTTGGTTTTCATCCAAATGGACTTATTTCAGTCAGCTTGATCTTTCTTCTTCAAAGCAAAAAGATTTTATCTTCAAATACAAGAACTTTTCGTGGTTTTGTTGATTTTCAGCAAATGAACATATTTCAGCGAGCGAGAAGTTTTGTTTTTAATAGCGTCAGATTTTATCCTAAAATATAAGAAGTTTTCGTGGTTCTTGTCAATTCTTGTTGATTTTCATCTCATGAACTTATTTCAGTCAGCAAGAACTTTCTTCTTCAAAGCAAAAAGATTTTATCTTCAAATACAAGAACTTTTCGTGGTTTTGATGATTTTCAGCAAATGAACATATTTCAGCGAGGGAGAAGTTTTTTCTTTAATAGCGTCAGATTTTATCTTAAAATAGAAGAACGTTTCGTGGTTCTTGTCAATTTTTGTTGGTTTTCATCCAATGAACTTATTTCAGTCAGCTGGATCTTTCTTCTTCAAAGCAAAAAGATTTTATCTTCAAATACAAGAACTTTTCGTGGTTTTGTTGATTTTCAGCAAATGAACATATTTCAGCGAGCTAGAAGTTTTTTCTTTAATAGCGTAAGATTTTATCTTAAAATACAAGAAATTTTCGTGGTTCTTGTCAATTTTTGTTGGTTTTCATGTTATGAACTTATTTCAGTCAGCTAGATCTTTCTACGTCAAAGCAAATAGATTTTATCTTCAAATACAAGAACTTTTCGTGGTTTTGTTGATTTTCAGCAAATGAACATATTTCAGCGAGCGAGAAGTTTTTTCTTTAATAGCTTCAGATGTTATCTTAAAATGCAAGAACTTTTCGTGGTTCTTGTCAATTTTTGTTGGTTTTCATCCAATGGACTTATTTCAGTCAGCGAGATCTTTCTTCTTCAAAGCAAAAAGATTTTATCTTCAAATACAAGAACTTTTCGTGGTTTTGTTGATTTTCAGCAAATGAACATATTTCAGCGAGCGAGAAGTTTTTTCTTTAAAAGCATCAGATTTTATCTTAAAATACAAGAAGTTTTCGTGGTTCTTGTCAATTTTTGTTGGTTTTCATCCAATGAACTTATTTCAGTCAGCTGGATCTTTCTTCTTCAAAGCAAAAAGATTTTATCTTCAAATACAAGAACTTTTCGTGGTTTTGTTGATTTTCAGCAAATGAACATATTTCAGCGAGCGAGAAGTTTTGTTTTTAATAGCGTCAGATTTTATCCTAAAATACAAGAAGTTTTCGTGGTTCTTGTCAATTCTTGTTGATTTTCATCTCATGAACTTATTTCAGTCAGCAAGAACTTTCTTCTTCAAAGCAAAAAGATTTTATCTTCAAATACAAGAACTTTTCGTGGTTTTGTTGATTTTTAGCAAATGAACATATTTCAGCGAGCGAGAAGTTTTTTCTTTAAAAGCGTCAGATTTTATCTTAAAATACAAGAAGTTTTCGTGGTTCTTGTCAATTTTTGTTGGTTTTCATCCAATGAACTTATTTCAGTCAGCTCGATCTTTCTTCTTGAAAGCAAAAAGATTTTATCTTCAAATACAAGAACTTTTCGTGGTTTTGTTGATTTTCAGCAAATGAACATATTTCAGCGAGCTGGAAGTTTTTTTTTTAATAGCGTTAGATTTTATCTTAAAATACAAGAACGTTTCGTGGTTCTTCTCAATTTTTGTTGGTTTTCATCTTATGAACTTATTTCAGTCAGCAAGATCTTTCTTCTTCAAAGCAAATAGATTTTATCTTCAAATACAAGAACTTTTCGTGGTTTTGTTGATTTTCAGCAAATGAACATATTTCAGCGAGCGAGAAGTTTTTTCTTTAAAAGCGTCAGATTTTATCTTAAAATACAAGAAGTTTTCGTGGTTCTTGTCAATTTTTGTTCGTTTTCATCTTATGAACTTATTTCAGTCAGCGAGATCTTTCTTCTTCAAAGGAAAAAGATTTTATCTTCAAATACAAGAACTTTTCGTGGTTTTGTTGATTTTTAGCAAATGTACATATTTCAGCGAGCGAGAAGTTTTTTCTTTTATAGCGTCAGATTTTATCCTAAAGTACAAGAACTTTTCGTGGTTCTTGTCAATTTTTGTTGGTTTTCATCCAATGAACTTATTTCAGTCAGCTGGATCTTTCTTCTTCAAAGCAAAAAGATTTTATCTTCAAATACAAGAACTTTTCGTGGTTTTGTTGATTTTCAGCAAATGAACATATTTCAGCGAGCAAGAAGTTTTGTTTTTGATAGCGTCAGATTTTATCCTAAAATATAAGAAGTTTTCGTGGTTCTTGTCAATTCTTGTTGATTTTCATCTCATGAACTTATTTCAGTCAGCAAGAACTTTCTTCTTCAAAGCAAAAAGATTTTATCTTCAAATACAAGAACTTTTCGTGGTTTTGATGATTTTCAGCAAATGAACATATTTCAGCGAGGGAGAAGTTTTTTCTTTAATAGCGTCAGATTTTATCTTAAAATAGAAGAACTTTTCGTGGTTCTTGTCAATTTTTGTTGGTTTTCATCCAATGAACTTATTTCAGTCAGCTGGATCTTTCTTCTTCAAAGCAAAAAGATTTTATCTTCAAATACAAGAACTTTTCGTGGTTTTGTTGATTTTCAGCAAATGAACATATTTCAGCGAGCTAGAAGTTTTTTCTTTAATAGCGTAAGATTTTATCTTAAAATACAAGAACTTTTCGTGGTTCTTGTCAATTTTTGTTGGTTTTCATGTTATGAACTTATTTCAGTCAGCGAGATCTTTCTACGTCAAAGCAAATAGATTTTATCTTCAAATACAAGAACTTTTCGTGGTTTTGTTGATTTTCAGAAAATGAACATATTTCTGCGAGGGAGAAGTTTTTTCTTTAATAGCGTCAGATTTTATCTTAAAATAGAAGAACTTTTCGTGGTTCTTGTCAATTTTTGTTGGTTTTCATCCAATGAACTTATTTCAGTCAGCTGGATCTTTCTTCTTCAAAGCAAAAAGATTTTATCTTCAAATACAAGAACTTTTCGTGGTTTTGTTGATTTTCAGCAAATGAACATATTTCAGCGAGCGAGAAGTTTTTTCTTTAAAAGCGTCAGATTTTATCTTAAAATACAAGAAGTTTTCGTGGTTCTTGTCAATTTTTGTTGGTTTTCATCCAATGAACTTATTTCAGTCAGCTCGATCTTTCTTCTTGAAAGCAAAAGATTTTATCTTCAAATACAAGAACTTTTCGTGGTTTTGTTGATTTTCAGCAAATGAACATATTTCAGCGAGCTGGAAGTTTTTTTTTTAATAGCGTTAGATTTTATCTTAAAATACAAGAACGTTTCGTGGTTCTTCTCAATTTTTGTTGGTTTTCATCTTATGAACTTATTTCAGTCAGCTAGATCTTTCTTCTTCAAAGCAAATAGATTTTATCTTCAAATACAAGAACTTTTCGTGGTTTTGTTGATTTTCAGCAAATGAACATATTTCAGCGAGGGAGAAGTTTTTTCTTTAATAGCGTCAGATTTTATCTCAAAATACATGAACTTTTCGTGGTTCTTGTCAATTTTTGTTGGTTTTCATCCAAATGGACTTATTTCAGTCAGCTTGATCTTTCTTCTTCAAAGCAAAAAGATTTTATCTTCAAATACAAGAACTTTTCGTGGTTTTGTTGATTTTCAGCAAATGAACATATTTCAGCGAGCGAGAAGTTTTGTTTTTAATACCGTCAGATTTTATCCTAAAATATAAGAAGTTTTCGTGGTTCTTGTCAATTCTTGTTGATTTTCATCTCATGAACTTATTTCAGTCAGCAAGAACTTTCTTCTTCAAAGCAAAAAGATTTTATCTTCAAATACAAGAACTTTTCGTGGTTTTGATGATTTTCAGCAAATGAACAGCGAGGGAGAAGTTTTTTCTTTAATAGCGTCAGATTTTATCTTAAAATGGAAGAACGTTTCGTGGTTCTTGTCAATTTTTGTTGGTTTTCATCCAATGAACTTATTTCAGTCAGCTGGATCTTTCTTCTTCAAAGCAAAAAGATTTTATCTTCAAATACAAGAACTTTTCGTGGTTTTGTTGATTTTCAGCAAATGAACATATTTCAGCGAGCGAGAAGTTTTTTCTTTAATAGCTTCAGATGTTATCTTAAAATGCAAGAACTTTTCGTGGTTCTTGTCAATTTTTGTTGGTTTTCATCCAATGAACTTATTTCAGTCAGCGAGATCTTTCTTCTTCAAAGCAAAAAGATTTTATCTTCAAATACAAGAACTTTTCGTGGTTTTGTTGATTTTCAGCAAATGAACATATTTCAGCGAGCGAGAAGTTTTGTTTTTAATAGCGTCAGATTTTATCCTAAAATACAAGAAGTTTTCGTGGTTCTTGTCAATTCTTGTTGATTTTCATCTCATGAACTTATTTCAGTCAGCAAGAACTTTCTTCTTCAAAGCAAAAAGATTTTATCTTCAAATACAAGAACTTTTCGTGATTTTGTTGATTTTTAGCAAATGAACATATTTCAGCGAGCGAGAAGTTTTTTCTTTAAAAGCGTCAGATTTTATCTTAAAATACAAGAAGTTTTCGTGGTTCTTGTCAATTTTTGTTGGTTTTCATCCAATGAACTTATTTCAGTCAGCTCGATCTTTCTTCTTGAAAGCAAAAAGATTTTATCTTCAAATACAAGAACTTTTCGTGGTTTTGTTGATTTTCAGCAAATGAACATATTTCAGCGAGCTGGAAGTTTTTTTTTTAATAGCGTTAGATTTTATCTTAAAATACAAGAACGTTTCGTGGTTCTTCTCAATTTTTGTTGGTTTTCATCTTATGAACTTATTTCAGTCAGCTAGATCTTTCTTCTTCAAAGCAAATAGATTTTATCTTCAAATACAAGAACTTTTCGTGGTTTTGTTGATTTTCAGCAAATGAACATATTTCAGCGAGGGAGAAGTTTTTTCTTTCATAGCGTCAGATTTTATCTCAAAATACATGAACTTTTCGTGGTTCTTGTCAATTTTTGTTGGTTTTCATCCAAATGGACTCATTTCAGTCAGCTTGATCTTTCTTCTTCAAAGCAAAAAGATTTTATCTTCAAATACAAGAACTTTTCGTGGTTTTGTTGATTTTCAGCAAATGAACATATTTCAGTGAGCGAGAAGTTTTTTCTTTAATAGCGTCAGATTTTATCGTAAATACAAGAACTTTTCGTGGTTCTTGTCAATTTTTGTTGGTTTTCATCCATTGAACTTTTTTCAGTCAGCTAGATCTTTCTTCTTCAAAGCAAAAAGAATTAATCTTCAAATACAAGAACTTTTCGTGGTTTTGTTGATTTTCAGCAAATGAACATATTTCAGCGAGCGAGAAGTTTTTTCTTTAAAAGCGTCAGATTTTATCTTAAAATACAAGAAGTTTTCGTGGTTCTTGTCAATTTTTGTTCGTTTTCATCTTATGAACTTATTTCAGTCAGCGAGATCTTTCTTCTTCAAAGGAAAAAGATTTTATCTTCAAATACAAGAACTTTTCGTGGTTTTGTTGATTTTTAGCAAATGTACATATTTCAGCGAGCGAGAAGTTTTTTCTTTTATAGCGTCAGATTTTATCCTAAAGTACAAGAACTTTTCGTGGTTCTTGTCAATTTTTGTTGGTTTTCATCCAATGAACTTATTTCAGTCAGCTGGATCTTTCTTCTTCAAAGCAAAAAGATTTTATCTTCAAATACAAGAACTTTTCGTGGTTTTGTTGATTTTCAGCAAATGAACATATTTCAGCGAGCGAGAAGTTTTTTCTTTAATAGCTTCAGATGTTATCTTAAAATGCAAGAACTTTTCGTGGTTCTTGTCAATTTTTGTTGGTTTTCATCCAATGAACTTATTTCAGTCAGCGAGATCTTTCTTCTTCAAAGCAAAAAGATTTTATCTTCAAATACAAGAACTTTTCGTGGTTTTGTTGATTTTTAGCAAATGAACATATTTCAGCGAGCGAGAAGTTTTTTCTTTAAAAGCGTCAGATTTTATCTTAAAATACAAGAACTTTTCGTGGTTCTTGTCAATTTTTGTTGGTTTTCATCCAATGGACTGATTTCAGTCAGCTTGATCTTTATTCTTCAAAGCAAAAAGATTTTATCTTCAAATACAAGAACTTTTCGTGGTTTTGTTGATTTTCAGCAAATGAACATATTTCAGCGAGCGAGAAGTTTTTTCTTTAAAAGCGTCAGATTTTATCTTAAAATACAAGAAGTTTTCGTGGTTCTTGTCAATTTTTGTTGGTTTTCATCCAATGAACTTATTTCAGTCAGCTGGATCTTTCTTCTTCAAAGCAAAAAGATTTTATCTTCAAATACAAGAACTTTTCGTGGTTTTGTTGATTTTCAGCAAATGAACATATTTCAGCGAGCAAGAAGTTTTGTTTTTAATAGCGTCAGATTTTATCCTAAAATATAAGAAGTTTTCGTGGTTCTTGTCAATTCTTGTTGATTTTCATCTCATGAACTTATTTCAGTCAGCAAGAACTTTCTTCTTCAAAGCAAAAAGATTTTATCTTCAAATACAAGAACTTTTCGTGGTTTTGATGATTTTCAGCAAATGAACATATTTCAGCGAGGGAGAAGTTTTTTCTTTAATAGCGTCAGATTTTATCTTAAAATAGAAGAACTTTTCGTGGTTCTTGTCAATTTTTGTTGGTTTTCATCCAATGAACTTATTTCAGTCAGCTGGATCTTTCTTCTTCAAAGCAAAAAGATTTTATCTTCAAATACAAGAACTTTTCGTGGTTTTGTTGATTTTCAGCAAATGAACATATTTCAGCGAGCTAGAAGTTTTTTCTTTAATAGCGTAAGATTTTATCTTAAAATACAAGAACTTTTCGTGGTTCTTGTCAATTTTTGTTGGTTTTCATGTTATGAACTTATTTCAGTCAGCTTGATCTTTCTACGTCAAAGCAAATAGATTTTATCTTCAAATACAAGAACTTTTCGTGGTTTTGTTGATTTTCAGCAAATGAACATATTTCTGCGAGGGAGAAGTTTTTTCTTTAATAGCGTCAGATTTTATCTTAAAATAGAAGAACTTTTCGTGGTTCTTGTCAATTTTTGTTGGTTTTCATCCAATGAACTTATTTCAGTCAGCTGGATCTTTCTTCTTCAAAGCAAAAAGATTTTATCTTCAAATACAAGAACTTTTCGTGGTTTTGTTGATTTTCAGCAAATGAACATATTTCAGCGAGCGAGAAGTTTTTTCTTTAAAAGCGTCAGATTTTATCTTAAAATACAAGAAGTTTTCGTGGTTCTTGTCAATTTTTGTTGGTTTTCATCCAATGAACTTATTTCAGTCAGCTCGATCTTTCTTCTTGAAAGCAAAAGATTTTATCTTCAAATACAAGAACTTTTCGTGGTTTTGTTGATTTTCAGCAAATGAACATATTTCAGCGAGCTGGAAGTTTTTTTTTAATAGCGTTAGATTTTATCTTAAAATACAAGAACGTTTCGTGGTTCTTCTCAATTTTTGTTGGTTTTCATCTTATGAACTTATTTCAGTCAGCTAGATCTTTCTTCTTCAAAGCAAATAGATTTTATCTTCAAATACAAGAACTTTTCGTGGTTTTGTTGATTTTCAGCAAATGAACATATTTCAGCGAGGGAGAAGTTTTTTCTTTAATAGCGTCAGATTTTATCTCAAAATACATGAACTTTTCGTGGTTCTTGTCAATTTTTGTTGGTTTTCATCCAAATGGACTTATTTCAGTCAGCTTGATCTTTCTTCTTCAAAGCAAAAAGATTTTATCTTCAAATACAAGAACTTTTCGTGGTTTTGTTGATTTTCAGCAAATGAACATATTTCAGCGAGCGAGAAGTTTTGTTTTTAATAGCGTCAGATTTTATCCTAAAATATAAGAAGTTTTCGTGGTTCTTGTCAATTCTTGTTGATTTTCATCTCATGAACTTATTTCAGTCAGCAAGAACTTTCTTCTTCAAAGCAAAAAGATTTTATCTTCAAATACAAGAACTTTTCGTGGTTTTGATGATTTTCAGCAAATGAACAGCGAGGGAGAAGTATTTTCTTTAATAGCGTCAGATTTTATCTTAAAATAGAAGAACGTTTCGTGGTTCTTGTCAATTTTTGTTGGTTTTCATCCAATGAACTTATTTCAGTCAGCTGGATCTTTCTTCTTCAAAGCAAAAAGATTTTATCTTCAAATACAAGAACTTTTCGTGGTTTTGTTGATTTTCAGCAAATGAACATATTTCAGCGAGCTAGAAGTTTTTTCTTTAATAGCGTAAGATTTTATCTTAAAATACAAGAACTTTTCGTGGTTCTTGTCAATTTTTGTTGGTTTTCATGTTATGAACTTATTTCAGTCAGCTAGATCTTTCTACGTCAAAGCAAATAGATTTTATCTTCAAATACAAGAACTTTTCGTGTTTTTGTTGATTTCAGCAAATGAACATATTTCAGCGAGCGAGAAGTTTTTTCTTTAATAGCTTCAGATGTTATCTTAAAATGCAAGAACTTTTCGTGGTTCTTGTCAATTTTTGTTGGTTTTCATCCAATGAACTTATTTCAGTCAGCGAGATCTTTCTTCTTCAAAGCAAAAAGATTTTATCTTCAAATACAAGAACTTTTCGTGGTTTTGTTGATTTTCAGCAAATGAACATATTTCAGCGAGCGAGAAGTTTTGTTTTTAATAGCGTCAGATTTTATCCTAAAATATAAGAAGTTTTCGTGGTTCTTGTCAATTCTTGTTGATTTTCATCTCATGAACTTATTTCAGTCAGCAAGAACTTTCTTCTTCAAAGCAAAAAGATTTTATCTTCAAATACAAGAACTTTTCGTGGTTTTGTTGATTTTTAGCAAATGAACATATTTCAGCGAGCGAGAAGTTTTTTCTTTAAAAGCGTCAGATTTTATCTTAAAATACAAGAAGTTTTCGTGGTTCTTGTCAATTTTTGTTGGTTTTCATCCAATGAACTTATTTCAGTCAGCTCGATCTTTCTTCTTGAAAGCAAAAAGATTTTATCTTCAAATACAAGAACTTTTCGTGGTTTTGTTGATTTTCAGCAAATGAACATATTTCAGCGAGCTGGAAGTTTTTTTTTTAATAGCGTTAGATTTTATCTTAAAATACAAGAACATTTCGTGGTTCTTCTCAATTTTTGTTGGTTTTCATCTTATGAACTTATTTCAGTCAGCTAGATCTTTCTTCTTCAAAGCAAATAGATTTTATCTTCAAATACAAGAACTTTTCGTGGTTTTGTTGATTTTCAGCAAATGAACATATTTCAGCGAGGGAGAAGTTTTTTCTTTCATAGCGTCAGATTTTATCTCAAAATACATGAACTTTTCGTGGTTCTTGTCAATTTTTGTTGGTTTTCATCCAATGAACTTATTTCAGTCAGCTGGATCTTTCTTCTTCAAAGCAAAAAGATTTTATCTTCAAATACAAGAACTTTTCGTGGTTTTGTTGATTTTCAGCAAATGAACATATTTCAGCGAGCAAGAAGTTTTGTTTTTAATAGCGTCAGATTTTATCCTAAAATATAAGAAGTTTTCGTGGTTCTTGTCAATTCTTGTTGATTTTCATCTCATGAACTTATTTCAGTCAGCAAGAACTTTCTTCTTCAAAGCAAAAAGATTTTATCTTCAAATACAAGAACTTTTCGTGGTTTTGATGATTTTCAGCAAATGAACATATTTCAGCGAGGGAGAAGTTTTTTCTTTAATAGCGTCAGATTTTATCTTAAAATAGAAGAACTTTTCGTGGTTCTTGTCAATTTTTGTTGGTTTTCATCCAATGAACTTATTTCAGTCAGCTGGATCTTTCTTCTTCAAAGCAAAAAGATTTTATCTTCAAATACAAGAACTTTTCGTGGTTTTGTTGATTTTCAGCAAATGAACATATTTCAGCGAGCTAGAAGTTTTTTCTTTAATAGCGTAAGATTTTATCTTAAAATACAAGAACTTTTCGTGGTTCTTGTCAATTTTTGTTGGTTTTCATGTTATGAACTTATTTCAGTCAGCTTGATCTTTCTACGTCAAAGCAAATAGATTTTATCTTCAAATACAAGAACTTTTCGTGGTTTTGTTGATTTTCAGCAAATGAACATATTTCTGCGAGGGAGAAGTTTTTTCTTTAATAGCGTCAGATTTTATCTTAAAATAGAAGAACTTTTCGTGGTTCTTGTCAATTTTTGTTGGTTTTCATCCAATGAACTTATTTCAGTCAGCTGGATCTTTCTTCTTCAAAGCAAAAAGATTTTATCTTCAAATACAAGAACTTTTCGTGGTTTTGTTGATTTTCAGCAAATGAACATATTTCAGCGAGCGAGAAGTTTTTTCTTTAAAAGCGTCAGATTTTATCTTAAAATACAAGAAGTTTTCGTGGTTCTTGTCAATTTTTGTTGGTTTTCATCCAATGAACTTATTTCAGTCAGCTCGATCTTTCTTCTTGAAAGCAAAAGATTTTATCTTCAAATACAAGAACTTTTCGTGGTTTTGTTGATTTTCAGCAAATGAACATATTTCAGCGAGCTGGAAGTTTTTTTTTTAATAGCGTTAGATTTTATCTTAAAATACAAGAACGTTTCGTGGTTCTTCTCAATTTTTGTTGGTTTTCATCTTATGAACTTATTTCAGTCAGCTAGATCTTTCTTCTTCAAAGCAAATAGATTTTATCTTCAAATACAAGAACTTTTCGTGGTTTTGTTGATTTTCAGCAAATGAACATATTTCAGCGAGGGAGAAGTTTTTTCTTTAATAGCGTCAGATTTTATCTCAAAATACATGAACTTTTCGTGGTTCTTGTCAATTTTTGTTGGTTTTCATCCAAATGGACTTATTTCAGTCAGCTTGATCTTTCTTCTTCAAAGCAAAAAGATTTTATCTTCAAATACAAGAACTTTTCGTGGTTTTGTTGATTTTCAGCAAATGAACATATTTCAGCGAGCGAGAAGTTTTGTTTTTAATAGCGTCAGATTTTATCCTAAAATATAAGAAGTTTTCGTGGTTCTTGTCAATTCTTGTTGATTTTCATCTCATGAACTTATTTCAGTCAGCAAGAACTTTCTTCTTCAAAGCAAAAAGATTTTATCTTCAAATACAAGAACTTTTCGTGGTTTTGATGATTTTCAGCAAATGAACAGCGAGGGAGAAGTATTTTCTTTAATAGCGTCAGATTTTATCTTAAAATAGAAGAACGTTTCGTGGTTCTTGTCAATTTTTGTTGGTTTTCATCCAATGAACTTATTTCAGTCAGCTGGATCTTTCTTCTTCAAAGCAAAAAGATTTTATCTTCAAATACAAGAACTTTTCGTGGTTTTGTTGATTTTCAGCAAATGAACATATTTCAGCGAGCTAGAAGTTTTTTCTTTAATAGCGTAAGATTTTATCTTAAAATACAAGAACTTTTCGTGGTTCTTGTCAATTTTTGTTGGTTTTCATGTTATGAACTTATTTCAGTCAGCTAGATCTTTCTACGTCAAAGCAAATAGATTTTATCTTCAAATACAAGAACTTTTCGTGTTTTTGTTGATTTCAGCAAATGAACATATTTCAGCGAGCGAGAAGTTTTTTCTTTAATAGCTTCAGATGTTATCTTAAAATGCAAGAACTTTTCGTGGTTCTTGTCAATTTTTGTTGGTTTTCATCCAATGAACTTATTTCAGTCAGCGAGATCTTTCTTCTTCAAAGCAAAAAGATTTTATCTTCAAATACAAGAACTTTTCGTGGTTTTGTTGATTTTCAGCAAATGAACATATTTCAGCGAGCGAGAAGTTTTGTTTTTAATAGCGTCAGATTTTATCCTAAAATATAAGAAGTTTTCGTGGTTCTTGTCAATTCTTGTTGATTTTCATCTCATGAACTTATTTCAGTCAGCAAGAACTTTCTTCTTCAAAGCAAAAAGATTTTATCTTCAAATACAAGAACTTTTCGTGGTTTTGTTGATTTTTAGCAAATGAACATATTTCAGCGAGCGAGAAGTTTTTTCTTTAAAAGCGTCAGATTTTATCTTAAAATACAAGAAGTTTTCGTGGTTCTTGTCAATTTTTGTTGGTTTTCATCCAATGAACTTATTTCAGTCAGCTCGATCTTTCTTCTTGAAAGCAAAAAGATTTTATCTTCAAATACAAGAACTTTTCGTGGTTTTGTTGATTTTCAGCAAATGAACATATTTCAGCGAGCTGGAAGTTTTTTTTTTAATAGCGTTAGATTTTATCTTAAAATACAAGAACATTTCGTGGTTCTTCTCAATTTTTGTTGGTTTTCATCTTATGAACTTATTTCAGTCAGCTAGATCTTTCTTCTTCAAAGCAAATAGATTTTATCTTCAAATACAAGAACTTTTCGTGGTTTTGTTGATTTTCAGCAAATGAACATATTTCAGCGAGGGAGAAGTTTTTTCTTTCATAGCGTCAGATTTTATCTCAAAATACATGAACTTTTCGTGGTTCTTGTCAATTTTTGTTGGTTTTCATCCAAATGGACTCATTTCAGTCAGCTTGATCTTTCTTCTTCAAAGCAAAAAGATTTTATCTTCAAATACAAGAACTTTTCGTGGTTTTGTTGATTTTCAGCAAATGAACATATTTCAGTGAGCGAGAAGTTTTTTCTTTAATAGCGTCAGATTTTATCTTAAACTACAAGAACTTTTCGTGGTTCTTGTCAATTTTTGTTGGTTTTCATCCATTGAACTTATTTCAGTCAGCTAGATCTTTCTTCTTCAAAGCAAAAAGATTTTATCTTCAAATACAAGAACTTTTCGTGGTTTTGTTGATTTTCAGCAAATGAACATATTTCAGCGAGCGAGAAGTTTTTTCTTTCAAAGCGTCAGATTTTATCTTAAAATACAAGAAGTTTTCGTGGTTCTTGTCAATTTTTGTTCGTTTTCATCTTATGAACTTATTTCAGTCAGCGAGATCTTTCTTCTTCAAAGGAAAAAGATTTTATCTTCAAATACAAGAACTTTTCGTGGTTTTGTTGATTTTTAGCAAATGTACATATTTCAGCGAGCGAGAAGTTTTTTCTTTTATAGCGTCAGATTTTATCCTAAAGTACAAGAACTTTTCGTGGTTCTTGTCAATTTTTGTTGGTTTTCATCCAATGAACTTATTTCAGTCAGCTGGATCTTTCTTCTTCAAAGCAAAAAGATTTTATCTTCAAATACAAGAACTTTTCGTGGTTTTGTTGATTTTCAGCAAATGAACATATTTCAGCGAGCGAGAAGTTTTTTCTTTAATAGCTTCAGATGTTATCTTAAAATGCAAGAACTTTTCGTGGTTCTTGTCAATTTTTGTTGGTTTTCATCCAATGAACTTATTTCAGTCAGCGAGATCTTTCTTCTTCAAAGCAAAAAGATTTTATCTTCAAATACAAGAACTTTTCGTGGTTTTGTTGATTTTTAGCAAATTAACATATTTCAGCGAGCGAGAAGTTTTTTCTTTAAAAGCGTCAGATTTTATCTTAAAATACAAGAACTTTTCGTGGTTCTTGTCAATTTTTGTTGGTTTTCATCCAATGGACTTATTTCAGTCAGCTTGATCTGTATTCTTCAAAGCAAAAAGATTTTATCTTCAAATACAAGAACTTTTCGTGGTTTTGTTGATTTTCAGCAAATGAACATATTTCAGCGAGCGAGAAGTTTTTTCTTTAAAAGCATCAGATTTTATCTTAAAATACAAGAAGTTTTCGTGGTTCTTGTCAATTTTTGTTGGTTTTCATCCAATGAACTTATTTCAGTCAGCTGGATCTTTCTTCTTCAAAGCAAAAAGATTTTATCTTCAAATACAAGAACTTTTCGTGGTTTTGTTGATTTTCAGCAAATGAACATATTTCAGCGAGCGAGAAGTTTTGTTTTTAATAGCGTCAGATTTTATCCTAAAATACAAGAAGTTTTCGTGGTTCTTGTCAATTCTTGTTGATTTTCATCTCATGAACTTATTTCAGTCAGCAAGAACTTTCTTCTTCAAAGCAAAAAGATTTTATCTTCAAATACAAGAACTTTTCGTGGTTTTGTTGATTTTCAGCAAATGAACATATTTCAGCGAGGGAGAAGTTTTTTCTTTAATAGCGTCAGATTTTATCTTAAAATACAAGAAGTTTTCGTGGTTCTTGTCAATCTTTGTTGGTTTTCATCTTATGAACTTATTTCAGTCAACTAGATCTTTCTTCTTCAAAGGAAAAAGATTTTATCTTCAAATACAAGAACTTTTCGTGGTTTTGTTGATTTTTAGCAAATGTACATATTTCAGCGAGCGAGAAGTTTTTTCTTTAATAGCGTCAGATTTTAACCTAAAGTACAAGAACTTTTCGTGGTTCTTGTCAATTTTTGTTGGTTTTCATCCAATGAACTTATTTCAGTCAGCTGGATCTTTCTTCTTCAAAGCAAAAAGATTTTATCTTCAAATACAAGAACTTTTCGTGGTTTTGTTGATTTTCAGCAAATGAACATATTTCAGCGAGCGAGAAGTTTTTTCTTTAATAGCTTCAGATGTTATCTTAAAATGCAAGAACTTTTCGTGGTTCTTGTCAATTTTTGTTGGTTTTCATCCAATGAACTTATTTCAGTCAGCGAGATCTTTCTTCTTCAAAGCAAAAAGATTTTATCTTCAAATACAAGAACTTTTCGTGGTTTTGTTGATTTTTAGCAAATGAACATATTTCAGCGAGCGAGAAGTTTTTTCTTTAAAAGCGTCAGATTTTATCTTAAAATACAAGAACTTTTCGTGGTTCTTGTCAATTTTTGTTGGTTTTCATCCAATGGACTTATTTCAGTCAGCTTGATCTGTATTCTTCAAAGCAAAAAGATTTTATCTTCAAATACAAGAACTTTTCGTGGTTTTGTTGATTTTCAGCAAATGAACATATTTCAGCGAGCGAGAAGTTTTTTCTTTAAAAGCATCAGATTTTATCTTAAAATACAAGAAGTTTTCGTGGTTCTTGTCAATTTTTGTTGGTTTTCATCCAATGAACTTATTTCAGTCAGCTGGATCTTTCTTCTTCAAAGCAAAAAGATTTTATCTTCAAATACAAGAACTTTTCGTGGTTTTGTTGATTTTCAGCAAATGAACATATTTCAGCGAGCGAGAAGTTTTGTTTTTAATAGCGTCAGATTTTATCCTAAAATACAAGAAGTTTTCGTGGTTCTTGTCAATTCTTGTTGATTTTCATCTCATGAACTTATTTCAGTCAGCAAGAACTTTCTTCTTCAAAGCAAAAAGATTTTATCTTCAAATACAAGAACTTTTCGTGGTTTTGTTGATTTTCAGCAAATGAACATATTTCAGCGAGGGAGAAGTTTTTTCTTTAATAGCGTCAGATTTTATCTTAAAATACAAGAAGTTTTCGTGGTTCTTGTCAATCTTTGTTGGTTTTCATCTTATGAACTTATTTCAGTCAACTAGATCTTTCTTCTTCAAAGGAAAAAGATTTTATCTTCAAATACAAGAACTTTTCGTGGTTTTGTTGATTTTTAGCAAATGTACATATTTCAGCGAGCGAGAAGTTTTTTCTTTAATAGCGTCAGATTTTAACCTAAAGTACAAGAACTTTTCGTGGTTCTTGTCAATTTTTGTTGGTTTTCATCCAATGAACTTATTTCAGTCAGCTAGATCTTTCTTCTTCAAAGCAAAAAGATTTTATCTTCAAATACAAGAACTTTTCGTGGTTTTGTTGATTTTCAGCAAATGAACATATTTCAGCGAGCGAGAAGTTTTATCTTTAATACCGTCAGATTTTGTCTTAAAATACAAGAACTTTTCGTGGTTCTTGTCAATTTTTGTTGGTTTTCATCCAATGAACTTATTTCAGTCAGCTGGATCTTTCTTCTTCAAAGCAAAAAGATTTTATCTTCAAATACAAGAACTTTTCGTGGTTTTGTTGATTTTCAGCAAATGAACATATTTCAGCGAGGGAGAAGTTTTTTCTTTAATAGCGTCAGATTTTATCTTAAAATAGAAGAACTTTTCGTGGTTCTTGTCAATTTTTGTTGGTTTTCATCCAATGAACTTATTTCAGTCAGCTGGATCTTTCTTCTTCAAAGCAAAAAGATTTTATCTTCAAATACAAGAACTTTTCGTGGTTTTGTTGATTTTCAGCAAATGAACATATTTCAGCGAGCGAGAAGTTTTTTCTTTAATAGCGTCAGATGTTATCTTAAAATGCAAGAACTTTTCGTGGTTCTTGTCAATTTTTGTTGGTTTTCATCCAATGAACTTATTTCAGTCAGCTTGATCTTTCTTCTTCAAAGCAAAAAGATTTTATCTTCAAATACAAGAACTTTTCGTGGTTTTGTTGATTTTCAGCAAATGAACATATTTCAGCGAGGGAGAAGTTTTTTCTTTAATAGCGTCAGATTTTATATTAAAATAGAAGAACTTTTCGTGGTTCTTGTCAATTTTTGTTGGTTTTCATCCAATGAACTTATTTCAGTCAGCTGGATCTTTCTTCTTCAAAGCAAAAAGATTTTATCTTCAAATACAAGAACTTTTCGTGGTTTTGTTGATTTTCAGCAAATGAACATATTTCAGCGAGCTAGAAGTTTTTTCTTTAATAGCGTAAGATTTTATCTTAAAATACAAGAACTTTTCGTGGTTCTTTTCAATTTTTGTTGGTTTTCATGTTATGAACTTATTTCAGTCAGCTAGATCTTTCTACGTCAAAGCAAATAGATTTTATCTTCAAATACAAGAACTTTTCGTGGTTTTGTTGATTTTCAGCAAATGAACATATTTCAGCGAGCGAGAAGTTTTTTCTTTAATAGCTTCAGATGTTATCTTAAAATGCAAGAACTTTTCGTGGTTCTTGTCAATTTTTGTTGGTTTTCATCCAATGAACTTATTTCAGTCAGCGAGATCTTTCTTCTTCAAAGCAAAAAGATTTTATCTTCAAATACAAGAACTTTTCGTGGTTTTGTTGATTTTTAGCAAATGAACATATTTCAGCGAGCGAGAAGTTTTTTCTTTAAAAGCGTCAGATTTTATCTTAAAATACAAGAACTTTTCGTGGTTCTTGTCAATTTTTGTTGGTTTTCATCCAATGAACTTATTTCAGTCAGCTGGATCTTTCTTCTTCAAAGCAAAAAGATTTTATCTTCAAATACAAGAACTTTTCGTGGTTTTGTTGATTTTCAGCAAATGAACATATTTCAGCGAGGGAGAAGTTTTTTCTTTAATAGCGTCAGATTTTATCTTAAAATACAAGAAGTTTTCGTGGTTCTTGTCAATTCTTGTTGATTTTCATCTCATGAACTTATTTCAGTCAGCAAGAACTTTCTTCTTCAAAGCAAAAAGATTTTATCTTCAAATACAAGAACTTTTCGTGGTTTTGTTGATTTTTAGCAAATGAACATATTTCAGCGAGGGAGAAGTTTTTTCTTTAATAGCGTCAGATTTTAACCTAAAGTACAAGAACTTTTCGTGGTTCTTGTCAATTTTTGTTGGTTTTCATCCAATGAACTTATTTCAGTCAGCTAGATCTTTCTTCTTCAAAGCAAAAAGATTTTATCTTCAAATACAAGAACTTTTCGTGGTTTTGTTGATTTTCAGCAAATGAACATATTTCAGCGAGCGAGAAGTTTTATCTTTAATACCGTCAGATTTTGTCTTAAAATACAAGAACTTTTCGTGGTTCTTGTCAATTTTTGTTGGTTTTCATCCAATGAACTTATTTCAGTCAGCTGGATCTTTCTTCTTCAAAGCAAAAAGATTTTATCTTCAAATACAAGAACTTTTCGTGGTTTTGTTGATTTTCAGCAAATGAACATATTTCAGCGAGGGAGAAGTTTTTTCTTTAATAGCGTCAGATTTTATCTTAAAATAGAAGAACTTTTCGTGGTTCTTGTCAATTTTTGTTGGTTTTCATCCAATGAACTTATTTCAGTCAGCTGGATCTTTCTTCTTCAAAGCAAAAAGATTTTATCTTCAAATACAAGAACTTTTCGTGGTTTTGTTGATTTTCAGCAAATGAACATATTTCAGCGAGCGAGAAGTTTTTTCTTTAATAGCGTCAGATGTTATCTTAAAATGCAAGAACTTTTCGTGGTTCTTGTCAATTTTTGTTGGTTTTCATCCAATGAACTTATTTCAGTCAGCTTGATCTTTCTTCTTCAAAGCAAAAAGATTTTATCTTCAAATACAAGAACTTTTCGTGGTTTTGTTGATTTTCAGCAAATGAACATATTTCAGCGAGGGAGAAGTTTTTTCTTTAATAGCGTCAGATTTTATATTAAAATAGAAGAACTTTTCGTGGTTCTTGTCAATTTTTGTTGGTTTTCATCCAATGAACTTATTTCAGTCAGCTGGATCTTTCTTCTTCAAAGCAAAAAGATTTTATCTTCAAATACAAGAACTTTTCGTGGTTTTGTTGATTTTCAGCAAATGAACATATTTCAGCGAGCTAGAAGTTTTTTCTTTAATAGCGTAAGATTTTATCTTAAAATACAAGAACTTTTCGTGGTTCTTTTCAATTTTTGTTGGTTTTCATGTTATGAACTTATTTCAGTCAGCTAGATCTTTCTACGTCAAAGCAAATAGATTTTATCTTCAAATACAAGAACTTTTCGTGGTTTTGTTGATTTTCAGCAAATGAACATATTTCAGCGAGCGAGAAGTTTTTTCTTTAATAGCTTCAGATGTTATCTTAAAATGCAAGAACTTTTCGTGGTTCTTGTCAATTTTTGTTGGTTTTCATCCAATGAACTTATTTCAGTCAGCGAGATCTTTCTTCTTCAAAGCAAAAAGATTTTATCTTCAAATACAAGAACTTTTCGTGGTTTTGTTGATTTTTAGCAAATGAACATATTTCAGCGAGCGAGAAGTTTTTTCTTTAAAAGCGTCAGATTTTATCTTAAAATACAAGAACTTTTCGTGGTTCTTGTCAATTTTTGTTGGTTTTCATCCAATGAACTTATTTCAGTCAGCTGGATCTTTCTTCTTCAAAGCAAAAAGATTTTATCTTCAAATACAAGAACTTTTCGTGGTTTTGTTGATTTTCAGCAAATGAACATATTTCAGCGAGCGAGAAGTTTTGTTTTTAATAGCGTCAGATTTTATCCTAGAATACAAGAAGTTTTCGTGGTTCTTGTCAATTCTTGTTGATTTTCATCTCATGAACTTATTTCAGTCAGCAAGAACTTTCTTCTTCAAAGCAAAAAGATTTTATCTTCAAATACAAGAACTTTTCGTGGTTTTCTTGATTTTCAGCAAATGAACATATTTCAGCGAGGGAGAAGTTTTTTCTTTAATAGCGTCAGATTTTATCTTAAAATAGAAGAACTTTTCGTGGTTCTTGTCAATTTTTGTTGGTTTTCATCCAATGAACTTATTTCAGTCAGCTGGATCTTTCTTCTTCAAAGCAAAAAGATTTTATCTTCAAATACAAGAACTTTTCGTGGTTTTGTTGATTTTCAGCAAATGAACATATTTCAGCGAGCGAGAAGTTTTTTCTTTAATAGCGTCAGATGTTATCTTAAAATGCAAGAACTTTTCGTGGTTCTTGTCAATTTTTGTTGGTTTTCATCCAATGAACTTATTTCAGTCAGCGAGATCTTTCTTCTTCAAAGCAAAAAGATTTTATCTTCAAATACAAGAACTTTTCGTGGTTTTGTTGACTTTTAGCAAATGAACATATTTCAGCGAGCGAGAAGTTTTTTCTTTAAAAGCGTCAGATTTTATCTTAAAATACAAGAACTTTTCGTGGTTCTTGTCAATTTTTGTTGGTTTTCATCCAATGGACTTATTTCAGTCAGCTTGATCTTTCTTCTTCAAAGCAAAAAGATTTTATCTTCAAATACAAGAACTTTTCGTGGTTTTGTTGATTTTCAGCAAATGAACATATTTCAGCGAGCGAGAAGTTTTTTCTTTAAAAGCGTCAGATTTTATCTTAAAATACAAGAAGTTTTCGTGGTTCTTGTCAATTTTTGTTGGTTTTCATCCAATGAACTTATTTCAGTCAGCTCGATCTTTCTTCTTGAATGCAAAAGATTTTATCTTCAAATACAAGAACTTTTCGTGGTTTTGTTGATTTTCAGCAAATGAACATATTTCAGCGAGCTGGAAGTTTTTTTTTTAATAGCGTTAGATTTTATCTTAAAATACAAGAACGTTTCGTGGTTTTTCTTAATTTTTGTTGGTTTTCATCTTATGAACTTATTTCAGTCAGCTAGATCTTTCTTCTTCAAAGCAAATAGATTTTATCTTCAAATACAAGAACTTTTCGTGGTTTTGTTGATTTTCAGCAAATGAACATATTTCAGCGAGCGAGAAGTTTTTTCTTCAATAGCGTCAGATGTTATCTTAAAATGCAAGAACTTTTCGTGGTTCTTGTCAATTTTTGTTGGTTTTCATCCAATGAACTTATTTCAGTCAGCGAGATCTTTCTTCTTCAAAGCAAAAAGATTTTATCTTCAAATACAAGAACTTTTCGTGGTTTTGTTGACTTTTAGCAAATGAACATATTTCAGCGAGCGAGAAGTTTTTTCTTTAAAAGCGTCAGATTTTATCTTAAAATACAAAAACTTTTCGTGGTTCTTGTCAATTTTTGTTGGTTTTCATCCAATGGACTTATTTCAGTCAGCTTGATCTTTCTTCTTGAAAGCCAAAGATTTTATCTTCAAATACAAGAACTTTTCGTGGTTTTGTTGATTTCCAGCAAATGAACATATTTCAGCGAGCTGGAAGTTTTTTTTTTAATAGCGTTAGATTTTATCTTAAAATACAAGAACGTTTCGTGGTTCTTCTCAATTTTTGTTGGTTTTCATCTTATGAACTTATTTCAGTCAGCTAGATCTTTCTTCTTCAGAGCAAATAGATTTTATCTTCAAATACAAGAACTTTTCGTGGTTTTGATGATTTTCAGCAAATGAACATATTTCAGCGAGGGAGAAGTTTTTTCTTTAATAGCGTCAGATTTTATCTTAAAATAGAAGATGTTTTCGTGGTTCTTGTCAATTTTTGTTGGTTTTCATCCAATGAACTTATTTCAGTCAGCTGGATCTTTCTTCTTCAAAGCAAAAAGATTTTATCTTCAAATACAAGAACTTTTCGTGGTTTTGTTGATTTTCAGCAAATGAACATATTTCAGCGAGCTAGAAGTTTTTTCTTTAATAGCGTAAGATTTTATCTTAAAATACAAGAACTTTTCGTGGTTCTTGTCAATTTTTGTTGGTTTTCATCCAATGAACTTATTTCAGTCAGCTAGATCTTTCTACGTCAAAGCAAATAGATTTTATCTTCAAATACAAGAACTTTTCGTGGTTTTGTTGATTTTCAGCAAATGAACATATTTCAGCGAGCGAGAAGTTTTGTTTTTAATAGCGTCAGATTTTATCCTAGAATACAAGAAGTTTTCGTGGTTCTTGTCAATTCTTGTTGATTTTCATCTCATGAACTTATTTCAGTCAGCAAGAACTTTCTTCTTCAAAGCAAAAAGATTTTATCTTCAAATGCAAGAACTTTTCGTGGTTTTCTTGATTTTCAGCAAATGAACATATTTCAGCGAGGGAGAAGTTTTTTCTTTAATAGCGTCAGATTTTATCTTAAAATAGAAGAACTTTTCGTGGTTCTTGTCAATTTTTGTTGGTTTTCATCCAATGAACTTATTTCAGTCAGCTGGATCTTTCTTCTTCAAAGCAAAAAGATTTTATCTTCAAATACAAGAACTTTTCGTGGTTTTGTTGATTTTCAGCAAATGAACATATTTCAGCGAGCGAGAAGTTTTTTCTTTAATAGCGTCAGATGTTATCTTAAAATGCAAGAACTTTTCGTGGTTCTTGTCAATTTTTGTTGGTTTTCATCCAATGAACTTATTTCAGTCAGCGAGATCTTTCTTCTTCAAAGCAAAAAGATTTTATCTTCAAATACAAGAACTTTTCGTGGTTTTGTTGACTTTTAGCAAATGAACATATTTCAGCGAGCGAGAAGTTTTTTCTTTAAAAGCGTCAGATTTTATCTTAAAATACAAGAACTTTTCGTGGTTCTTGTCAATTTTTGTTGGTTTTCATCCAATGGACTTATTTCAGTCAGCTTGATCTTTCTTCTTCAAAGCAAAAAGATTTTATCTTCAAATACAAGAACTTTTCGTGGTTTTGTTGATTTTCAGCAAATGAACATATTTCAGCGAGCGAGAAGTTTTTTCTTTAAAAGCATCAGATTTTATCTTAAAATACAAGAAGTTTTCGTGGTTCTTGTCAATTTTTGTTGGTTTTCATCCAATGAACTTATTTCAGTCAGCTCGATCTTTCTTCTTGAAAGCAAAAGATTTTATCTTCAAATACAAGAACTTTTCGTGGTTTTGTTGATTTTCAGCAAATGAACATATTTCAGCGAGCTGGAAGTTTTTTTTTTAATAGCGTGAGATTTTATCTTAAAATACAAGAACGTTTCGTGGTTTTTCTCAATTTTTGTTGGTTTTCATCTTATGAACTTATTTCAGTCAGCTAGATCTTTCTTCTTCAAAGCAAATAGATTTTATCTTCAAATACAAGAACTTTTCGTGGTTTTGTTGATTTTCAGCAAATGAACATATTTCAGCGAGCGAGAAGTTTTTTCTTCAATAGCGTCAGATGTTATCTTAAAATGCAAGAACTTTTCGTGGTTCTTGTCAATTTTTGTTGGTTTTCATCCAATGAACTTATTTCAGTCAGCGAGATCTTTCTTCTTCAAAGCAAAAAGATTTTATCTTCAAATACAAGAACTTTTCGTGGTTTTGTTGACTTTTAGCAAATGAACATATTTCAGCGAGCGAGAAGTTTTTTCTTTAAAAGCGTCAGATTTTATCTTAAAATACAAAAACTTTTCGTGGTTCTTGTCAATTTTTGTTGGTTTTCATCCAATGGACTTATTTCAGTCAGCTTGATCTTTCTTCTTGAAAGCAAAAGATTTTATCTTCAAATACAAGAACTTTTCGTGGTTTTGTTGATTTCCAGCAAATGAACATATTTCAGCGAGCTGGAAGTTTTTTTTTTAATAGCGTTAGATTTTATCTTAAAATACAAGAACGTTTCGTGGTTCTTCTCAATTTTTGTTGGTTTTCATCTTATGAACTTATTTCAGTCAGCTAGATCTTTCTTCTTCAGAGCAAATAGATTTTATCTTCAAATACAAGAACTTTTCGTGGTTTTGTTGATTTTTAGCAAATGAACATATTTCAGCGAGCGAGAAGTTTTTTCTTTAAAAGCGTCAGATTTTATCTTAAAATACAAGAACTTTTCGTGGTTCTTGTCAATTTTTGTTGGTTTTCATCCAATGGACTTATTTCAGTCAGCTTGATCTTTATTCTTCAAAGCAAAAAGATTTTATCTTCAAATACAAGAACTTTTCGTGGTTTTGTTGATTTTCAGCAAATGAACATATTTCAGCGAGGGAGAAGTTTTTTCTTTAATAGCGTCAGATTTTATCTTAAAATAGAAGAACTTTTCGTGGTTCTTGTCAATTTTTGTTGGTTTTCATCCAATGAACTTATTTCAGTCAGCTGGATCTTTCTTCTTCAAAGCAAAAAGATTTTATCTTCAAATACAAGAACTTTTCGTGGTTTTGTTGATTTTCAGCAAATGAACATATTTCAGCGAGCGAGAAGTTTTTTCTTTAATAGCGTCAGATGTTATCTTAAAATGCAAGAACTTTTCGTGGTTCTTGTCAATTTTTGTTGGTTTTCATCCAATGAACTTATTTCAGTCAGCGAGATATTTCTACTTCAAAGCAAAAAGATTTTATCTTCAAATACAAGAACTTTTCGTGGTTTTGTTGACTTTTAGCAAATGAACATATTTCAGCGAGCGAGAAGTTTTTTCTTTAAAAGCGTCAGATTTTATCTTAAAATACAAGAACTTTTCGTGGTTCTTGTCAATTTTTGTTGGTTTTCATCCAATGGACTTATTTCAGTCAGCTTGATCTTTCTTCTTCAAAGCAAAAAGATTTTATCTTCAAATACAAGAACTTTTCGTGGTTTTGTTGATTTTCAGCAAATGAACATATTTCAGCGAGCGAGAAGTTTTTTCTTTAAAAGCGTCAGATTTTATCTTAAAATACAAGAAGTTTTCGTGGTTCTTGTCAATTTTTGTTGGTTTTCATCCAATGAACTTATTTCAGTCAGCTCGATCTTTCTTCTTGAAAGCAAAAGATTTTATCTTCAAATACAAGAACTTTTCGTGGTTTTGTTGATTTTCAGCAAATGAACATATTTCAGCGAGCTGGAAGTTTTTTTTTTAATAGCGTTAGATTTTATCTTAAAATACAAGAACGTTTCGTGGTTCTTCTCAATTTTTGTTGGTTTTCATCTTATGAACTTATTTCAGTCAGCTAGATCTTTCTTCTTCAAAGCAAATAGATTTTATCTTCAAATACAAGAACTTTTCGTGGTTTTGTTGATTTTTAGCAAATGAACATATTTCAGCGAGCGAGAAGTTTTTTCTTTAAAAGCGTCAGATTTTATCTTAAAATACAAGAACTTTTCGTGGTTCTTGTCAATTTTTGTTGGTTTTCATCCAATGGACTTATTTCAGTCAGCTTGATCTTTATTCTTCAAAGCAAAAAGATTTTATCTTCAAATACAAGAACTTTTCGTGGTTTTGTTGATTTTCAGCAAATGAACATATTTCAGCGAGCGAGAAGTTTTTTCTTTAAAAGCATCAGATTTTATCTTAAAATACAAGAAGTTTTCGTGGTTCTTGTCAATTTTTGTTGGTTTTCATCCAATGAACTTATTTCAGTCAGCTGGATCTTTCTTCTTCAAAGCAAAAAGATTTTATCTTCAAATACAAGAACTTTTCGTGGTTTTGTTGATTTTCAGCAAATGAACATATTTCAGCGAGCGAGAAGTTTTGTTTTTAATAGCGTCAGATTTTATCCTAAAATACAAGAAGTTTTCGTGGTTCTTGTCAATTCTTGTTGATTTTCATCTCATGAACTTATTTCAGTCAGCAAGAACTTTCTTCTTCAAAGCAAAAAGATTTTATCTTCAAATACAAGAACTTTTCGTGGTTTTGTTGATTTTCAGCAAATGAACATATTTCAGCGAGGGAGAAGTTTTTTCTTTAATAGCGTCAGATTTTATCTTAAAATAGAAGAACTTTTCGTGGTTCTTGTCAATTTTTGTTGGTTTTCATCCAATGAACTTATTTCAGTCAGCTGGATCTTTCTTCTTCAAAGCAAAAAGATTTTATCTTCAAATACAAGAACTTTTCGTGGTTTTGTTGATTTTCAGCAAATGAACATATTTCAGCGAGCGAGAAGTTTTTTCTTTAATAGCGTCAGATGTTATCTTAAAATGCAAGAACTTTTCGTGGTTCTTGTCAATTTTTGTTGGTTTTCATCCAATGAACTTATTTCAGTCAGCGAGATATTTCTACTTCAAAGCAAAAAGATTTTATCTTCAAATACAAGAACTTTTCGTGGTTTTGTTGACTTTTAGCAAATGAACATATTTCAGCGAGCGAGAAGTTTTTTCTTTAAAAGCGTCAGATTTTATCTTAAAATACAAGAACTTTTCGTGGTTCTTGTCAATTTTTGTTGGTTTTCATCCAATGGACTTATTTCAGTCAGCTTGATCTTTCTTCTTCAAAGCAAAAAGATTTTATCTTCAAATACAAGAACTTTTCGTGGTTTTGTTGATTTTCAGCAAATGAACATATTTCAGCGAGCGAGAAGTTTTTTCTTTAAAAGCATCAGATTTTATCTTAAAATACAAGAAGTTTTCGTGGTTCTTGTCAATTTTTGTTGGTTTTCATCCAATGAACTTATTTCAGTCAGCTGGATCTTTCTTCTTCAAAGCAAAAAGATTTTATCTTCAAATACAAGAACTTTTCGTGGTTTTGTGGATTTTCAGCAAATGAACATATTTCAGCGAGCGAGAAGTTTTTTCTTTAAAAGCGTCAGATTTTATCTTAAAATACAAGAAGTTTTCGTGGTTCTTGTCAATTTTTGTTGGTTTTCATCCAATGAACTTATTTCAGTCAGCTGGATCTTTCTTCTTCAAAGCAAAAAGATTTTATCTTCAAATACAAGAACTTTTCGTGGTTTTGTTGATTTTCAGCAAATGAACATATTTCAGCGAGGGAGAAGTTTTTTCTTTAATAGCGTCAGATTTTATCTTAAAATAGAAGAACTTTTCGTGGTTCTTGTCAATTTTTGTTGGTTTTCATCCAATGAACTTATTTCAGTCAGCTGGATCTTTCTTCTTCAAAGCAAAAAGATTTTATCTTCAAATACAAGAACTTTTCGTGGTTTTGTTGATTTTCAGCAAATGAACATATTTCAGCGAGCGAGAAGTTTTTTCTTTAATAGCGTCAGATGTTATCTTAAAATGCAAGAACTTTTCGTGGTTCTTGTCAATTTTTGTTGGTTTTCATCCAATGAACTTATTTCAGTCAGCTGGATCTTTCTTCTTCAAAGCAAAAAGATTTTATCTTCAAATACAAGAACTTTTCGTGGTTTTGTTGATTTTCAGCAAATGAACATATTTCAGCGAGGGAGAAGTTTTTTCTTTAATAGCGTCAGATTTTATATTAAAATAGAAGAACTTTTCGTGGTTCTTGTCAATTTTTGTTGGTTTTCATCCAATGAACTTATTTCAGTCAGCTGGATCTTTCTTCTTCAAAGCAAAAAGATTTTATCTTCAAATACAAGAACTTTTCGTGGTTTTGTTGATTTTCAGCAAATGAACATATTTCAGCGAGCTAGAAGTTTTTTCTTTAATAGCGTAAGATTTTATCTTAAAATACAAGAACTTTTCGTGGTTCTTTTCAATTTTTGTTGGTTTTCATGTTATGAACTTATTTCAGTCAGCTAGATCTTTCTACGTCAAAGCAAATAGATTTTATCTTCAAATACAAGAACTTTTCGTGGTTTTGTTGATTTTCAGCAAATGAACATATTTCAGCGAGCGAGAAGTTTTTTCTTTAATAGCTTCAGATGTTATCTTAAAATGCAAGAACTTTTCGTGGTTCTTGTCAATTTTTGTTGGTTTTCATCCAATGAACTTATTTCAGTCAGCGAGATCTTTCTTCTTCAAAGCAAAAAGATTTTATCTTCAAATACAAGAACTTTTCGTGGTTTTGTTGATTTTTAGCAAATGAACATATTTCAGCGAGCGAGAAGTTTTTTCTTTAAAAGCGTCAGATTTTATCTTAAAATACAAGAACTTTTCGTGGTTCTTGTCAATTTTTGTTGGTTTTCATCCAATGAACTTATTTCAGTCAGCTGGATCTTTCTTCTTCAAAGCAAAAAGATTTTATCTTCAAATACAAGAACTTTTCGTGGTTTTGTTGATTTTCAGCAAATGAACATATTTCAGCGAGCGAGAAGTTTTGTTTTTAATAGCGTCAGATTTTATCCTAGAATACAAGAAGTTTTCGTGGTTCTTGTCAATTCTTGTTGATTTTCATCTCATGAACTTATTTCAGTCAGCAAGAACTTTCTTCTTCAAAGCAAAAAGATTTTATCTTCAAATACAAGAACTTTTCGTGGTTTTCTTGATTTTCAGCAAATGAACATATTTCAGCGAGGGAGAAGTTTTTTCTTTAATAGCGTCAGATTTTATCTTAAAATAGAAGAACTTTTCGTGGTTCTTGTCAATTTTTGTTGGTTTTCATCCAATGAACTTATTTCAGTCAGCTGGATCTTTCTTCTTCAAAGCAAAAAGATTTTATCTTCAAATACAAGAACTTTTCGTGGTTTTGTTGATTTTCAGCAAATGAACATATTTCAGCGAGCGAGAAGTTTTTTCTTTAATAGCGTCAGATGTTATCTTAAAATGCAAGAACTTTTCGTGGTTCTTGTCAATTTTTGTTGGTTTTCATCCAATGAACTTATTTCAGTCAGCGAGATCTTTCTTCTTCAAAGCAAAAAGATTTTATCTTCAAATACAAGAACTTTTCGTGGTTTTGTTGACTTTTAGCAAATGAACATATTTCAGCGAGCGAGAAGTTTTTTCTTTAAAAGCGTCAGATTTTATCTTAAAATACAAGAACTTTTCGTGGTTCTTGTCAATTTTTGTTGGTTTTCATCCAATGGACTTATTTCAGTCAGCTTGATCTTTCTTCTTCAAAGCAAAAAGATTTTATCTTCAAATACAAGAACTTTTCGTGGTTTTGTTGATTTTCAGCAAATGAACATATTTCAGCGAGCGAGAAGTTTTTTCTTTAAAAGCGTCAGATTTTATCTTAAAATACAAGAAGTTTTCGTGGTTCTTGTCAATTTTTGTTGGTTTTCATCCAATGAACTTATTTCAGTCAGCTCGATCTTTCTTCTTGAATGCAAAAGATTTTATCTTCAAATACAAGAACTTTTCGTGGTTTTGTTGATTTTCAGCAAATGAACATATTTCAGCGAGCTGGAAGTTTTTTTTTTAATAGCGTTAGATTTTATCTTAAAATACAAGAACGTTTCGTGGTTTTTCTTAATTTTTGTTGGTTTTCATCTTATGAACTTATTTCAGTCAGCTAGATCTTTCTTCTTCAAAGCAAATAGATTTTATCTTCAAATACAAGAACTTTTCGTGGTTTTGTTGATTTTCAGCAAATGAACATATTTCAGCGAGCGAGAAGTTTTTTCTTCAATAGCGTCAGATGTTATCTTAAAATGCAAGAACTTTTCGTGGTTCTTGTCAATTTTTGTTGGTTTTCATCCAATGAACTTATTTCAGTCAGCGAGATCTTTCTTCTTCAAAGCAAAAAGATTTTATCTTCAAATACAAGAACTTTTCGTGGTTTTGTTGACTTTTAGCAAATGAACATATTTCAGCGAGCGAGAAGTTTTTTCTTTAAAAGCGTCAGATTTTATCTTAAAATACAAAAACTTTTCGTGGTTCTTGTCAATTTTTGTTGGTTTTCATCCAATGGACTTATTTCAGTCAGCTTGATCTTTCTTCTTGAAAGCCAAAGATTTTATCTTCAAATACAAGAACTTTTCGTGGTTTTGTTGATTTCCAGCAAATGAACATATTTCAGCGAGCTGGAAGTTTTTTTTTTAATAGCGTTAGATTTTATCTTAAAATACAAGAACGTTTCGTGGTTCTTCTCAATTTTTGTTGGTTTTCATCTTATGAACTTATTTCAGTCAGCTAGATCTTTCTTCTTCAGAGCAAATAGATTTTATCTTCAAATACAAGAACTTTTCGTGGTTTTGATGATTTTCAGCAAATGAACATATTTCAGCGAGGGAGAAGTTTTTTCTTTAATAGCGTCAGATTTTATCTTAAAATAGAAGATGTTTTCGTGGTTCTTGTCAATTTTTGTTGGTTTTCATCCAATGAACTTATTTCAGTCAGCTGGATCTTTCTTCTTCAAAGCAAAAAGATTTTATCTTCAAATACAAGAACTTTTCGTGGTTTTGTTGATTTTCAGCAAATGAACATATTTCAGCGAGCTAGAAGTTTTTTCTTTAATAGCGTAAGATTTTATCTTAAAATACAAGAACTTTTCGTGGTTCTTGTCAATTTTTGTTGGTTTTCATCCAATGAACTTATTTCAGTCAGCTAGATCTTTCTACGTCAAAGCAAATAGATTTTATCTTCAAATACAAGAACTTTTCGTGGTTTTGTTGATTTTCAGCAAATGAACATATTTCAGCGAGCGAGAAGTTTTGTTTTTAATAGCGTCAGATTTTATCCTAGAATACAAGAAGTTTTCGTGGTTCTTGTCAATTCTTGTTGATTTTCATCTCATGAACTTATTTCAGTCAGCAAGAACTTTCTTCTTCAAAGCAAAAAGATTTTATCTTCAAATGCAAGAACTTTTCGTGGTTTTCTTGATTTTCAGCAAATGAACATATTTCAGCGAGGGAGAAGTTTTTTCTTTAATAGCGTCAGATTTTATCTTAAAATAGAAGAACTTTTCGTGGTTCTTGTCAATTTTTGTTGGTTTTCATCCAATGAACTTATTTCAGTCAGCTGGATCTTTCTTCTTCAAAGCAAAAAGATTTTATCTTCAAATACAAGAACTTTTCGTGGTTTTGTTGATTTTCAGCAAATGAACATATTTCAGCGAGCGAGAAGTTTTTTCTTTAATAGCGTCAGATGTTATCTTAAAATGCAAGAACTTTTCGTGGTTCTTGTCAATTTTTGTTGGTTTTCATCCAATGAACTTATTTCAGTCAGCGAGATCTTTCTTCTTCAAAGCAAAAAGATTTTATCTTCAAATACAAGAACTTTTCGTGGTTTTGTTGACTTTTAGCAAATGAACATATTTCAGCGAGCGAGAAGTTTTTTCTTTAAAAGCGTCAGATTTTATCTTAAAATACAAGAACTTTTCGTGGTTCTTGTCAATTTTTGTTGGTTTTCATCCAATGGACTTATTTCAGTCAGCTTGATCTTTCTTCTTCAAAGCAAAAAGATTTTATCTTCAAATACAAGAACTTTTCGTGGTTTTGTTGATTTTCAGCAAATGAACATATTTCAGCGAGCGAGAAGTTTTTTCTTTAAAAGCATCAGATTTTATCTTAAAATACAAGAAGTTTTCGTGGTTCTTGTCAATTTTTGTTGGTTTTCATCCAATGAACTTATTTCAGTCAGCTCGATCTTTCTTCTTGAAAGCAAAAGATTTTATCTTCAAATACAAGAACTTTTCGTGGTTTTGTTGATTTTCAGCAAATGAACATATTTCAGCGAGCTGGAAGTTTTTTTTTTAATAGCGTGAGATTTTATCTTAAAATACAAGAACGTTTCGTGGTTTTTCTCAATTTTTGTTGGTTTTCATCTTATGAACTTATTTCAGTCAGCTAGATCTTTCTTCTTCAAAGCAAATAGATTTTATCTTCAAATACAAGAACTTTTCGTGGTTTTGTTGATTTTCAGCAAATGAACATATTTCAGCGAGCGAGAAGTTTTTTCTTCAATAGCGTCAGATGTTATCTTAAAATGCAAGAACTTTTCGTGGTTCTTGTCAATTTTTGTTGGTTTTCATCCAATGAACTTATTTCAGTCAGCGAGATCTTTCTTCTTCAAAGCAAAAAGATTTTATCTTCAAATACAAGAACTTTTCGTGGTTTTGTTGACTTTTAGCAAATGAACATATTTCAGCGAGCGAGAAGTTTTTTCTTTAAAAGCGTCAGATTTTATCTTAAAATACAAAAACTTTTCGTGGTTCTTGTCAATTTTTGTTGGTTTTCATCCAATGGACTTATTTCAGTCAGCTTGATCTTTCTTCTTGAAAGCAAAAGATTTTATCTTCAAATACAAGAACTTTTCGTGGTTTTGTTGATTTCCAGCAAATGAACATATTTCAGCGAGCTGGAAGTTTTTTTTTTAATAGCGTTAGATTTTATCTTAAAATACAAGAACGTTTCGTGGTTCTTCTCAATTTTTGTTGGTTTTCATCTTATGAACTTATTTCAGTCAGCTAGATCTTTCTTCTTCAGAGCAAATAGATTTTATCTTCAAATACAAGAACTTTTCGTGGTTTTGTTGATTTTTAGCAAATGAACATATTTCAGCGAGCGAGAAGTTTTTTCTTTAAAAGCGTCAGATTTTATCTTAAAATACAAGAACTTTTCGTGGTTCTTGTCAATTTTTGTTGGTTTTCATCCAATGGACTTATTTCAGTCAGCTTGATCTTTATTCTTCAAAGCAAAAAGATTTTATCTTCAAATACAAGAACTTTTCGTGGTTTTGTTGATTTTCAGCAAATGAACATATTTCAGCGAGGGAGAAGTTTTTTCTTTAATAGCGTCAGATTTTATCTTAAAATAGAAGAACTTTTCGTGGTTCTTGTCAATTTTTGTTGGTTTTCATCCAATGAACTTATTTCAGTCAGCTGGATCTTTCTTCTTCAAAGCAAAAAGATTTTATCTTCAAATACAAGAACTTTTCGTGGTTTTGTTGATTTTCAGCAAATGAACATATTTCAGCGAGCGAGAAGTTTTTTCTTTAATAGCGTCAGATGTTATCTTAAAATGCAAGAACTTTTCGTGGTTCTTGTCAATTTTTGTTGGTTTTCATCCAATGAACTTATTTCAGTCAGCGAGATATTTCTACTTCAAAGCAAAAAGATTTTATCTTCAAATACAAGAACTTTTCGTGGTTTTGTTGACTTTTAGCAAATGAACATATTTCAGCGAGCGAGAAGTTTTTTCTTTAAAAGCGTCAGATTTTATCTTAAAATACAAGAACTTTTCGTGGTTCTTGTCAATTTTTGTTGGTTTTCATCCAATGGACTTATTTCAGTCAGCTTGATCTTTCTTCTTCAAAGCAAAAAGATTTTATCTTCAAATACAAGAACTTTTCGTGGTTTTGTTGATTTTCAGCAAATGAACATATTTCAGCGAGCGAGAAGTTTTTTCTTTAAAAGCGTCAGATTTTATCTTAAAATACAAGAAGTTTTCGTGGTTCTTGTCAATTTTTGTTGGTTTTCATCCAATGAACTTATTTCAGTCAGCTCGATCTTTCTTCTTGAAAGCAAAAGATTTTATCTTCAAATACAAGAACTTTTCGTGGTTTTGTTGATTTTCAGCAAATGAACATATTTCAGCGAGCTGGAAGTTTTTTTTTTAATAGCGTTAGATTTTATCTTAAAATACAAGAACGTTTCGTGGTTCTTCTCAATTTTTGTTGGTTTTCATCTTATGAACTTATTTCAGTCAGCTAGATCTTTCTTCTTCAAAGCAAATAGATTTTATCTTCAAATACAAGAACTTTTCGTGGTTTTGTTGATTTTTAGCAAATGAACATATTTCAGCGAGCGAGAAGTTTTTTCTTTAAAAGCGTCAGATTTTATCTTAAAATACAAGAACTTTTCGTGGTTCTTGTCAATTTTTGTTGGTTTTCATCCAATGGACTTATTTCAGTCAGCTTGATCTTTATTCTTCAAAGCAAAAAGATTTTATCTTCAAATACAAGAACTTTTCGTGGTTTTGTTGATTTTCAGCAAATGAACATATTTCAGCGAGCGAGAAGTTTTTTCTTTAAAAGCATCAGATTTTATCTTAAAATACAAGAAGTTTTCGTGGTTCTTGTCAATTTTTGTTGGTTTTCATCCAATGAACTTATTTCAGTCAGCTGGATCTTTCTTCTTCAAAGCAAAAAGATTTTATCTTCAAATACAAGAACTTTTCGTGGTTTTGTTGATTTTCAGCAAATGAACATATTTCAGCGAGCGAGAAGTTTTGTTTTTAATAGCGTCAGATTTTATCCTAAAATACAAGAAGTTTTCGTGGTTCTTGTCAATTCTTGTTGATTTTCATCTCATGAACTTATTTCAGTCAGCAAGAACTTTCTTCTTCAAAGCAAAAAGATTTTATCTTCAAATACAAGAACTTTTCGTGGTTTTGTTGATTTTCAGCAAATGAACATATTTCAGCGAGGGAGAAGTTTTTTCTTTAATAGCGTCAGATTTTATCTTAAAATAGAAGAACTTTTCGTGGTTCTTGTCAATTTTTGTTGGTTTTCATCCAATGAACTTATTTCAGTCAGCTGGATCTTTCTTCTTCAAAGCAAAAAGATCTCATGAACTTATTTCAGTCAGCAAGAACTTTCTTCTTCAAAGCAAAAAGATTTTATCTTCAAATACAAGAACTTTTCGTGGTTTTGATGATTTTCAGCAAATGAACATATTTCAGCGAGGGAGAAGTTTTTTCTTTAATAGCGTCAGATTTTATCTTAAAATAGAAGAACTTTTCGTGGTTCTTGTCAATTTTTGTTGGTTTTCATCCAATGAACTTATTTCAGTCAGCTGGATCTTTCTTCTTCAAAGCAAAAAGATTTTATCTTCAAATACAAGAACTTTTCGTGGTTTTGTTGATTTTCAGCAAATGAACATATTTCAGCGAGCTAGAAGTTTTTTCTTTAATAGCGTAAGATTTTATCTTAAAATACAAGAACTTTTCGTGGTTCTTGTCAATTTTTGTTGGTTTTCATGTTATGAACTTATTTCAGTCAGCGAGATCTTTCTACGTCAAAGCAAATAGATTTTATCTTCAAATACAAGAACTTTTCGTGGTTTTGTTGATTTTCAGAAAATGAACATATTTCTGCGAGGGAGAAGTTTTTTCTTTAATAGCGTCAGATTTTATCTTAAAATAGAAGAACTTTTCGTGGTTCTTGTCAATTTTTGTTGGTTTTCATCCAATGAACTTATTTCAGTCAGCTGGATCTTTCTTCTTCAAAGCAAAAAGATTTTATCTTCAAATACAAGAACTTTTCGTGGTTTTGTTGATTTTCAGCAAATGAACATATTTCAGCGAGCGAGAAGTTTTTTCTTTAAAAGCGTCAGATTTTATCTTAAAATACAAGAAGTTTTCGTGGTTCTTGTCAATTTTTGTTGGTTTTCATCCAATGAACTTATTTCAGTCAGCTCGATCTTTCTTCTTGAAAGCAAAAGATTTTATCTTCAAATACAAGAACTTTTCGTGGTTTTGTTGATTTTCAGCAAATGAACATATTTCAGCGAGCTGGAAGTTTTTTTTTTAATAGCGTTAGATTTTATCTTAAAATACAAGAACGTTTCGTGGTTCTTCTCAATTTTTGTTGGTTTTCATCTTATGAACTTATTTCAGTCAGCTAGATCTTTCTTCTTCAAAGCAAATAGATTTTATCTTCAAATACAAGAACTTTTCGTGGTTTTGTTGATTTTCAGCAAATGAACATATTTCAGCGAGGGAGAAGTTTTTTCTTTAATAGCGTCAGATTTTATCTCAAAATACATGAACTTTTCGTGGTTCTTGTCAATTTTTGTTGGTTTTCATCCAAATGGACTTATTTCAGTCAGCTTGATCTTTCTTCTTCAAAGCAAAAAGATTTTATCTTCAAATACAAGAACTTTTCGTGGTTTTGTTGATTTTCAGCAAATGAACATATTTCAGCGAGCGAGAAGTTTTGTTTTTAATACCGTCAGATTTTATCCTAAAATATAAGAAGTTTTCGTGGTTCTTGTCAATTCTTGTTGATTTTCATCTCATGAACTTATTTCAGTCAGCAAGAACTTTCTTCTTCAAAGCAAAAAGATTTTATCTTCAAATACAAGAACTTTTCGTGGTTTTGATGATTTTCAGCAAATGAACAGCGAGGGAGAAGTTTTTTCTTTAATAGCGTCAGATTTTATCTTAAAATGGAAGAACGTTTCGTGGTTCTTGTCAATTTTTGTTGGTTTTCATCCAATGAACTTATTTCAGTCAGCTGGATCTTTCTTCTTCAAAGCAAAAAGATTTTATCTTCAAATACAAGAACTTTTCGTGGTTTTGTTGATTTTCAGCAAATGAACATATTTCAGCGAGCGAGAAGTTTTTTCTTTAATAGCTTCAGATGTTATCTTAAAATGCAAGAACTTTTCGTGGTTCTTGTCAATTTTTGTTGGTTTTCATCCAATGAACTTATTTCAGTCAGCGAGATCTTTCTTCTTCAAAGCAAAAAGATTTTATCTTCAAATACAAGAACTTTTCGTGGTTTTGTTGATTTTCAGCAAATGAACATATTTCAGCGAGCGAGAAGTTTTGTTTTTAATAGCGTCAGATTTTATCCTAAAATACAAGAAGTTTTCGTGGTTCTTGTCAATTCTTGTTGATTTTCATCTCATGAACTTATTTCAGTCAGCAAGAACTTTCTTCTTCAAAGCAAAAAGATTTTATCTTCAAATACAAGAACTTTTCGTGATTTTGTTGATTTTTAGCAAATGAACATATTTCAGCGAGCGAGAAGTTTTTTCTTTAAAAGCGTCAGATTTTATCTTAAAATACAAGAAGTTTTCGTGGTTCTTGTCAATTTTTGTTGGTTTTCATCCAATGAACTTATTTCAGTCAGCTCGATCTTTCTTCTTGAAAGCAAAAAGATTTTATCTTCAAATACAAGAACTTTTCGTGGTTTTGTTGATTTTCAGCAAATGAACATATTTCAGCGAGCTGGAAGTTTTTTTTTTAATAGCGTTAGATTTTATCTTAAAATACAAGAACGTTTCGTGGTTCTTCTCAATTTTTGTTGGTTTTCATCTTATGAACTTATTTCAGTCAGCTAGATCTTTCTTCTTCAAAGCAAATAGATTTTATCTTCAAATACAAGAACTTTTCGTGGTTTTGTTGATTTTCAGCAAATGAACATATTTCAGCGAGGGAGAAGTTTTTTCTTTCATAGCGTCAGATTTTATCTCAAAATACATGAACTTTTCGTGGTTCTTGTCAATTTTTGTTGGTTTTCATCCAAATGGACTCATTTCAGTCAGCTTGATCTTTCTTCTTCAAAGCAAAAAGATTTTATCTTCAAATACAAGAACTTTTCGTGGTTTTGTTGATTTTCAGCAAATGAACATATTTCAGTGAGCGAGAAGTTTTTTCTTTAATAGCGTCAGATTTTATCGTAAATACAAGAACTTTTCGTGGTTCTTGTCAATTTTTGTTGGTTTTCATCCATTGAACTTTTTTCAGTCAGCTAGATCTTTCTTCTTCAAAGCAAAAAGAATTAATCTTCAAATACAAGAACTTTTCGTGGTTTTGTTGATTTTCAGCAAATGAACATATTTCAGCGAGCGAGAAGTTTTTTCTTTAAAAGCGTCAGATTTTATCTTAAAATACAAGAAGTTTTCGTGGTTCTTGTCAATTTTTGTTCGTTTTCATCTTATGAACTTATTTCAGTCAGCGAGATCTTTCTTCTTCAAAGGAAAAAGATTTTATCTTCAAATACAAGAACTTTTCGTGGTTTTGTTGATTTTTAGCAAATGTACATATTTCAGCGAGCGAGAAGTTTTTTCTTTTATAGCGTCAGATTTTATCCTAAAGTACAAGAACTTTTCGTGGTTCTTGTCAATTTTTGTTGGTTTTCATCCAATGAACTTATTTCAGTCAGCTGGATCTTTCTTCTTCAAAGCAAAAAGATTTTATCTTCAAATACAAGAACTTTTCGTGGTTTTGTTGATTTTCAGCAAATGAACATATTTCAGCGAGCGAGAAGTTTTTTCTTTAATAGCTTCAGATGTTATCTTAAAATGCAAGAACTTTTCGTGGTTCTTGTCAATTTTTGTTGGTTTTCATCCAATGAACTTATTTCAGTCAGCGAGATCTTTCTTCTTCAAAGCAAAAAGATTTTATCTTCAAATACAAGAACTTTTCGTGGTTTTGTTGATTTTTAGCAAATGAACATATTTCAGCGAGCGAGAAGTTTTTTCTTTAAAAGCGTCAGATTTTATCTTAAAATACAAGAACTTTTCGTGGTTCTTGTCAATTTTTGTTGGTTTTCATCCAATGGACTGATTTCAGTCAGCTTGATCTTTATTCTTCAAAGCAAAAAGATTTTATCTTCAAATACAAGAACTTTTCGTGGTTTTGTTGATTTTCAGCAAATGAACATATTTCAGCGAGCGAGAAGTTTTTTCTTTAAAAGCGTCAGATTTTATCTTAAAATACAAGAAGTTTTCGTGGTTCTTGTCAATTTTTGTTGGTTTTCATCCAATGAACTTATTTCAGTCAGCTGGATCTTTCTTCTTCAAAGCAAAAAGATTTTATCTTCAAATACAAGAACTTTTCGTGGTTTTGTTGATTTTCAGCAAATGAACATATTTCAGCGAGCAAGAAGTTTTGTTTTTAATAGCGTCAGATTTTATCCTAAAATATAAGAAGTTTTCGTGGTTCTTGTCAATTCTTGTTGATTTTCATCTCATGAACTTATTTCAGTCAGCAAGAACTTTCTTCTTCAAAGCAAAAAGATTTTATCTTCAAATACAAGAACTTTTCGTGGTTTTGATGATTTTCAGCAAATGAACATATTTCAGCGAGGGAGAAGTTTTTTCTTTAATAGCGTCAGATTTTATCTTAAAATAGAAGAACTTTTCGTGGTTCTTGTCAATTTTTGTTGGTTTTCATCCAATGAACTTATTTCAGTCAGCTGGATCTTTCTTCTTCAAAGCAAAAAGATTTTATCTTCAAATACAAGAACTTTTCGTGGTTTTGTTGATTTTCAGCAAATGAACATATTTCAGCGAGCTAGAAGTTTTTTCTTTAATAGCGTAAGATTTTATCTTAAAATACAAGAACTTTTCGTGGTTCTTGTCAATTTTTGTTGGTTTTCATGTTATGAACTTATTTCAGTCAGCTTGATCTTTCTACGTCAAAGCAAATAGATTTTATCTTCAAATACAAGAACTTTTCGTGGTTTTGTTGATTTTCAGCAAATGAACATATTTCTGCGAGGGAGAAGTTTTTTCTTTAATAGCGTCAGATTTTATCTTAAAATAGAAGAACTTTTCGTGGTTCTTGTCAATTTTTGTTGGTTTTCATCCAATGAACTTATTTCAGTCAGCTGGATCTTTCTTCTTCAAAGCAAAAAGATTTTATCTTCAAATACAAGAACTTTTCGTGGTTTTGTTGATTTTCAGCAAATGAACATATTTCAGCGAGCGAGAAGTTTTTTCTTTAAAAGCGTCAGATTTTATCTTAAAATACAAGAAGTTTTCGTGGTTCTTGTCAATTTTTGTTGGTTTTCATCCAATGAACTTATTTCAGTCAGCTCGATCTTTCTTCTTGAAAGCAAAAGATTTTATCTTCAAATACAAGAACTTTTCGTGGTTTTGTTGATTTTCAGCAAATGAACATATTTCAGCGAGCTGGAAGTTTTTTTTTTAATAGCGTTAGATTTTATCTTAAAATACAAGAACGTTTCGTGGTTCTTCTCAATTTTTGTTGGTTTTCATCTTATGAACTTATTTCAGTCAGCTAGATCTTTCTTCTTCAAAGCAAATAGATTTTATCTTCAAATACAAGAACTTTTCGTGGTTTTGTTGATTTTCAGCAAATGAACATATTTCAGCGAGGGAGAAGTTTTTTCTTTAATAGCGTCAGATTTTATCTCAAAATACATGAACTTTTCGTGGTTCTTGTCAATTTTTGTTGGTTTTCATCCAAATGGACTTATTTCAGTCAGCTTGATCTTTCTTCTTCAAAGCAAAAAGATTTTATCTTCAAATACAAGAACTTTTCGTGGTTTTGTTGATTTTCAGCAAATGAACATATTTCAGCGAGCGAGAAGTTTTGTTTTTAATAGCGTCAGATTTTATCCTAAAATATAAGAAGTTTTCGTGGTTCTTGTCAATTCTTGTTGATTTTCATCTCATGAACTTATTTCAGTCAGCAAGAACTTTCTTCTTCAAAGCAAAAAGATTTTATCTTCAAATACAAGAACTTTTCGTGGTTTTGATGATTTTCAGCAAATGAACAGCGAGGGAGAAGTATTTTCTTTAATAGCGTCAGATTTTATCTTAAAATAGAAGAACGTTTCGTGGTTCTTGTCAATTTTTGTTGGTTTTCATCCAATGAACTTATTTCAGTCAGCTGGATCTTTCTTCTTCAAAGCAAAAAGATTTTATCTTCAAATACAAGAACTTTTCGTGGTTTTGTTGATTTTCAGCAAATGAACATATTTCAGCGAGCTAGAAGTTTTTTCTTTAATAGCGTAAGATTTTATCTTAAAATACAAGAACTTTTCGTGGTTCTTGTCAATTTTTGTTGGTTTTCATGTTATGAACTTATTTCAGTCAGCTAGATCTTTCTACGTCAAAGCAAATAGATTTTATCTTCAAATACAAGAACTTTTCGTGTTTTTGTTGATTTCAGCAAATGAACATATTTCAGCGAGCGAGAAGTTTTTTCTTTAATAGCTTCAGATGTTATCTTAAAATGCAAGAACTTTTCGTGGTTCTTGTCAATTTTTGTTGGTTTTCATCCAATGAACTTATTTCAGTCAGCGAGATCTTTCTTCTTCAAAGCAAAAAGATTTTATCTTCAAATACAAGAACTTTTCGTGGTTTTGTTGATTTTCAGCAAATGAACATATTTCAGCGAGCGAGAAGTTTTGTTTTTAATAGCGTCAGATTTTATCCTAAAATATAAGAAGTTTTCGTGGTTCTTGTCAATTCTTGTTGATTTTCATCTCATGAACTTATTTCAGTCAGCAAGAACTTTCTTCTTCAAAGCAAAAAGATTTTATCTTCAAATACAAGAACTTTTCGTGGTTTTGTTGATTTTTAGCAAATGAACATATTTCAGCGAGCGAGAAGTTTTTTCTTTAAAAGCGTCAGATTTTATCTTAAAATACAAGAAGTTTTCGTGGTTCTTGTCAATTTTTGTTGGTTTTCATCCAATGAACTTATTTCAGTCAGCTCGATCTTTCTTCTTGAAAGCAAAAAGATTTTATCTTCAAATACAAGAACTTTTCGTGGTTTTGTTGATTTTCAGCAAATGAACATATTTCAGCGAGCTGGAAGTTTTTTTTTTAATAGCGTTAGATTTTATCTTAAAATACAAGAACATTTCGTGGTTCTTCTCAATTTTTGTTGGTTTTCATCTTATGAACTTATTTCAGTCAGCTAGATCTTTCTTCTTCAAAGCAAATAGATTTTATCTTCAAATACAAGAACTTTTCGTGGTTTTGTTGATTTTCAGCAAATGAACATATTTCAGCGAGGGAGAAGTTTTTTCTTTCATAGCGTCAGATTTTATCTCAAAATACATGAACTTTTCGTGGTTCTTGTCAATTTTTGTTGGTTTTCATCCAATGAACTTATTTCAGTCAGCTGGATCTTTCTTCTTCAAAGCAAAAAGATTTTATCTTCAAATACAAGAACTTTTCGTGGTTTTGTTGATTTTCAGCAAATGAACATATTTCAGCGAGCAAGAAGTTTTGTTTTTAATAGCGTCAGATTTTATCCTAAAATATAAGAAGTTTTCGTGGTTCTTGTCAATTCTTGTTGATTTTCATCTCATGAACTTATTTCAGTCAGCAAGAACTTTCTTCTTCAAAGCAAAAAGATTTTATCTTCAAATACAAGAACTTTTCGTGGTTTTGATGATTTTCAGCAAATGAACATATTTCAGCGAGGGAGAAGTTTTTTCTTTAATAGCGTCAGATTTTATCTTAAAATAGAAGAACTTTTCGTGGTTCTTGTCAATTTTTGTTGGTTTTCATCCAATGAACTTATTTCAGTCAGCTGGATCTTTCTTCTTCAAAGCAAAAAGATTTTATCTTCAAATACAAGAACTTTTCGTGGTTTTGTTGATTTTCAGCAAATGAACATATTTCAGCGAGCTAGAAGTTTTTTCTTTAATAGCGTAAGATTTTATCTTAAAATACAAGAACTTTTCGTGGTTCTTGTCAATTTTTGTTGGTTTTCATGTTATGAACTTATTTCAGTCAGCTTGATCTTTCTACGTCAAAGCAAATAGATTTTATCTTCAAATACAAGAACTTTTCGTGGTTTTGTTGATTTTCAGCAAATGAACATATTTCTGCGAGGGAGAAGTTTTTTCTTTAATAGCGTCAGATTTTATCTTAAAATAGAAGAACTTTTCGTGGTTCTTGTCAATTTTTGTTGGTTTTCATCCAATGAACTTATTTCAGTCAGCTGGATCTTTCTTCTTCAAAGCAAAAAGATTTTATCTTCAAATACAAGAACTTTTCGTGGTTTTGTTGATTTTCAGCAAATGAACATATTTCAGCGAGCGAGAAGTTTTTTCTTTAAAAGCGTCAGATTTTATCTTAAAATACAAGAAGTTTTCGTGGTTCTTGTCAATTTTTGTTGGTTTTCATCCAATGAACTTATTTCAGTCAGCTCGATCTTTCTTCTTGAAAGCAAAAGATTTTATCTTCAAATACAAGAACTTTTCGTGGTTTTGTTGATTTTCAGCAAATGAACATATTTCAGCGAGCTGGAAGTTTTTTTTTTAATAGCGTTAGATTTTATCTTAAAATACAAGAACGTTTCGTGGTTCTTCTCAATTTTTGTTGGTTTTCATCTTATGAACTTATTTCAGTCAGCTAGATCTTTCTTCTTCAAAGCAAATAGATTTTATCTTCAAATACAAGAACTTTTCGTGGTTTTGTTGATTTTCAGCAAATGAACATATTTCAGCGAGGGAGAAGTTTTTTCTTTAATAGCGTCAGATTTTATCTCAAAATACATGAACTTTTCGTGGTTCTTGTCAATTTTTGTTGGTTTTCATCCAAATGGACTTATTTCAGTCAGCTTGATCTTTCTTCTTCAAAGCAAAAAGATTTTATCTTCAAATACAAGAACTTTTCGTGGTTTTGTTGATTTTCAGCAAATGAACATATTTCAGCGAGCGAGAAGTTTTGTTTTTAATAGCGTCAGATTTTATCCTAAAATATAAGAAGTTTTCGTGGTTCTTGTCAATTCTTGTTGATTTTCATCTCATGAACTTATTTCAGTCAGCAAGAACTTTCTTCTTCAAAGCAAAAAGATTTTATCTTCAAATACAAGAACTTTTCGTGGTTTTGATGATTTTCAGCAAATGAACAGCGAGGGAGAAGTATTTTCTTTAATAGCGTCAGATTTTATCTTAAAATAGAAGAACGTTTCGTGGTTCTTGTCAATTTTTGTTGGTTTTCATCCAATGAACTTATTTCAGTCAGCTGGATCTTTCTTCTTCAAAGCAAAAAGATTTTATCTTCAAATACAAGAACTTTTCGTGGTTTTGTTGATTTTCAGCAAATGAACATATTTCAGCGAGCAAGAAGTTTTGTTTTTAATAGCGTCAGATTTTATCCTAAAATATAAGAAGTTTTCGTGGTTCTTGTCAATTCTTGTTGATTTTCATCTCATGAACTTATTTCAGTCAGCAAGAACTTTCTTCTTCAAAGCAAAAAGATTTTATCTTCAAATACAAGAACTTTTCGTGGTTTTGATGATTTTCAGCAAATGAACATATTTCAGCGAGCAAGAAGTTTTGTTTTTAATAGCGTCAGATTTTATCCTAAAATATAAGAAGTTTTCGTGGTTCTTGTCAATTCTTGTTGATTTTCATCTCATGAACTTATTTCAGTCAGCAAGAACTTTCTTCTTCAAAGCAAAAAGATTTTATCTTCAAATACAAGAACTTTTCGTGGTTTTGATGATTTTCAGCAAATGAACATATTTCAGCGAGGGAGAAGTTTTTTCTTTAATAGCGTCAGATTTTATCTTAAAATAGAAGAACTTTTCGTGGTTCTTGTCAATTTTTGTTGGTTTTCATCCAATGAACTTATTTCAGTCAGCTGGATCTTTCTTCTTCAAAGCAAAAAGATTTTATCTTCAAATACAAGAACTTTTCGTGGTTTTGTTGATTTTCAGCAAATGAACATATTTCAGCGAGCTAGAAGTTTTTTCTTTAATAGCGTAAGATTTTATCTTAAAATACAAGAACTTTTCGTGGTTCTTGTCAATTTTTGTTGGTTTTCATGTTATGAACTTATTTCAGTCAGCTTGATCTTTCTACGTCAAAGCAAATAGATTTTATCTTCAAATACAAGAACTTTTCGTGGTTTTGTTGATTTTCAGCAAATGAACATATTTCTGCGAGGGAGAAGTTTTTTCTTTAATAGCGTCAGATTTTATCTTAAAATAGAAGAACTTTTCGTGGTTCTTGTCAATTTTTGTTGGTTTTCATCCAATGAACTTATTTCAGTCAGCTGGATCTTTCTTCTTCAAAGCAAAAAGATTTTATCTTCAAATACAAGAACTTTTCGTGGTTTTGTTGATTTTCAGCAAATGAACATATTTCAGCGAGCGAGAAGTTTTTTCTTTAAAAGCGTCAGATTTTATCTTAAAATACAAGAAGTTTTCGTGGTTCTTGTCAATTTTTGTTGGTTTTCATCCAATGAACTTATTTCAGTCAGCTCGATCTTTCTTCTTGAAAGCAAAAGATTTTATCTTCAAATACAAGAACTTTTCGTGGTTTTGTTGATTTTCAGCAAATGAACATATTTCAGCGAGCTGGAAGTTTTTTTTTTAATAGCGTTAGATTTTATCTTAAAATACAAGAACGTTTCGTGGTTCTTCTCAATTTTTGTTGGTTTTCATCTTATGAACTTATTTCAGTCAGCTAGATCTTTCTTCTTCAAAGCAAATAGATTTTATCTTCAAATACAAGAACTTTTCGTGGTTTTGTTGATTTTCAGCAAATGAACATATTTCAGCGAGGGAGAAGTTTTTTCTTTAATAGCGTCAGATTTTATCTCAAAATACATGAACTTTTCGTGGTTCTTGTCAATTTTTGTTGGTTTTCATCCAAATGGACTTATTTCAGTCAGCTTGATCTTTCTTCTTCAAAGCAAAAAGATTTTATCTTCAAATACAAGAACTTTTCGTGGTTTTGTTGATTTTCAGCAAATGAACATATTTCAGCGAGCGAGAAGTTTTGTTTTTAATAGCGTCAGATTTTATCCTAAAATATAAGAAGTTTTCGTGGTTCTTGTCAATTCTTGTTGATTTTCATCTCATGAACTTATTTCAGTCAGCAAGAACTTTCTTCTTCAAAGCAAAAAGATTTTATCTTCAAATACAAGAACTTTTCGTGGTTTTGATGATTTTCAGCAAATGAACAGCGAGGGAGAAGTATTTTCTTTAATAGCGTCAGATTTTATCTTAAAATAGAAGAACGTTTCGTGGTTCTTGTCAATTTTTGTTGGTTTTCATCCAATGAACTTATTTCAGTCAGCTGGATCTTTCTTCTTCAAAGCAAAAAGATTTTATCTTCAAATACAAGAACTTTTCGTGGTTTTGTTGATTTTCAGCAAATGAACATATTTCAGCGAGCTAGAAGTTTTTTCTTTAATAGCGTAAGATTTTATCTTAAAATACAAGAACTTTTCGTGGTTCTTGTCAATTTTTGTTGGTTTTCATGTTATGAACTTATTTCAGTCAGCTAGATCTTTCTACGTCAAAGCAAATAGATTTTATCTTCAAATACAAGAACTTTTCGTGTTTTTGTTGATTTCAGCAAATGAACATATTTCAGCGAGCGAGAAGTTTTTTCTTTAATAGCTTCAGATGTTATCTTAAAATGCAAGAACTTTTCGTGGTTCTTGTCAATTTTTGTTGGTTTTCATGTTATGAACTTATTTCAGTCAGCTAGATCTTTCTACGTCAAAGCAAATAGATTTTATCTTCAAATACAAGAACTTTTCGTGTTTTTGTTGATTTCAGCAAATGAACATATTTCAGCGAGCGAGAAGTTTTTTCTTTAATAGCTTCAGATGTTATCTTAAAATGCAAGAACTTTTCGTGGTTCTTGTCAATTTTTGTTGGTTTTCATCCAATGAACTTATTTCAGTCAGCGAGATCTTTCTTCTTCAAAGCAAAAAGATTTTATCTTCAAATACAAGAACTTTTCGTGGTTTTGTTGATTTTCAGCAAATGAACATATTTCAGCGAGCGAGAAGTTTTGTTTTTAATAGCGTCAGATTTTATCCTAAAATATAAGAAGTTTTCGTGGTTCTTGTCAATTCTTGTTGATTTTCATCTCATGAACTTATTTCAGTCAGCAAGAACTTTCTTCTTCAAAGCAAAAAGATTTTATCTTCAAATACAAGAACTTTTCGTGGTTTTGTTGATTTTTAGCAAATGAACATATTTCAGCGAGCGAGAAGTTTTTTCTTTAAAAGCGTCAGATTTTATCTTAAAATACAAGAAGTTTTCGTGGTTCTTGTCAATTTTTGTTGGTTTTCATCCAATGAACTTATTTCAGTCAGCTCGATCTTTCTTCTTGAAAGCAAAAAGATTTTATCTTCAAATACAAGAACTTTTCGTGGTTTTGTTGATTTTCAGCAAATGAACATATTTCAGCGAGCTGGAAGTTTTTTTTTTAATAGCGTTAGATTTTATCTTAAAATACAAGAACATTTCGTGGTTCTTCTCAATTTTTGTTGGTTTTCATCTTATGAACTTATTTCAGTCAGCTAGATCTTTCTTCTTCAAAGCAAATAGATTTTATCTTCAAATACAAGAACTTTTCGTGGTTTTGTTGATTTTCAGCAAATGAACATATTTCAGCGAGGGAGAAGTTTTTTCTTTCATAGCGTCAGATTTTATCTCAAAATACATGAACTTTTCGTGGTTCTTGTCAATTTTTGTTGGTTTTCATCCAAATGGACTCATTTCAGTCAGCTTGATCTTTCTTCTTCAAAGCAAAAAGATTTTATCTTCAAATACAAGAACTTTTCGTGGTTTTGTTGATTTTCAGCAAATGAACATATTTCAGTGAGCGAGAAGTTTTTTCTTTAATAGCGTCAGATTTTATCTTAAACTACAAGAACTTTTCGTGGTTCTTGTCAATTTTTGTTGGTTTTCATCCATTGAACTTATTTCAGTCAGCTGGATCTTTCTTCTTCAAAGCAAAAAGATTTTATCTTCAAATACAAGAACTTTTCGTGGTTTTGTTGATTTTCAGCAAATGAACATATTTCAGCGAGCGAGAAGTTTTTTCTTTCAAAGCGTCAGATTTTATCTTAAAATACAAGAAGTTTTCGTGGTTCTTGTCAATTTTTGTTCGTTTTCATCTTATGAACTTATTTCAGTCAGCGAGATCTTTCTTCTTCAAAGGAAAAAGATTTTATCTTCAAATACAAGAACTTTTCGTGGTTTTGTTGATTTTTAGCAAATGTACATATTTCAGCGAGCGAGAAGTTTTTTCTTTTATAGCGTCAGATTTTATCCTAAAGTACAAGAACTTTTCGTGGTTCTTGTCAATTTTTGTTGGTTTTCATCCAATGAACTTATTTCAGTCAGCTGGATCTTTCTTCTTCAAAGCAAAAAGATTTTATCTTCAAATACAAGAACTTTTCGTGGTTTTGTTGATTTTCAGCAAATGAACATATTTCAGCGAGCGAGAAGTTTTTTCTTTAATAGCTTCAGATGTTATCTTAAAATGCAAGAACTTTTCGTGGTTCTTGTCAATTTTTGTTGGTTTTCATCCAATGAACTTATTTCAGTCAGCGAGATCTTTCTTCTTCAAAGCAAAAAGATTTTATCTTCAAATACAAGAACTTTTCGTGGTTTTGTTGATTTTTAGCAAATTAACATATTTCAGCGAGCGAGAAGTTTTTTCTTTAAAAGCGTCAGATTTTATCTTAAAATACAAGAACTTTTCGTGGTTCTTGTCAATTTTTGTTGGTTTTCATCCAATGGACTTATTTCAGTCAGCTTGATCTGTATTCTTCAAAGCAAAAAGATTTTATCTTCAAATACAAGAACTTTTCGTGGTTTTGTTGATTTTCAGCAAATGAACATATTTCAGCGAGCGAGAAGTTTTTTCTTTAAAAGCATCAGATTTTATCTTAAAATACAAGAAGTTTTCGTGGTTCTTGTCAATTTTTGTTGGTTTTCATCCAATGAACTTATTTCAGTCAGCTGGATCTTTCTTCTTCAAAGCAAAAAGATTTTATCTTCAAATACAAGAACTTTTCGTGGTTTTGTTGATTTTCAGCAAATGAACATATTTCAGCGAGCGAGAAGTTTTGTTTTTAATAGCGTCAGATTTTATCCTAAAATACAAGAAGTTTTCGTGGTTCTTGTCAATTCTTGTTGATTTTCATCTCATGAACTTATTTCAGTCAGCAAGAACTTTCTTCTTCAAAGCAAAAAGATTTTATCTTCAAATACAAGAACTTTTCGTGGTTTTGTTGATTTTCAGCAAATGAACATATTTCAGCGAGGGAGAAGTTTTTTCTTTAATAGCGTCAGATTTTATCTTAAAATACAAGAAGTTTTCGTGGTTCTTGTCAATCTTTGTTGGTTTTCATCTTATGAACTTATTTCAGTCAACTAGATCTTTCTTCTTCAAAGGAAAAAGATTTTATCTTCAAATACAAGAACTTTTCGTGGTTTTGTTGATTTTTAGCAAATGTACATATTTCAGCGAGCGAGAAGTTTTTTCTTTAATAGCGTCAGATTTTAACCTAAAGTACAAGAACTTTTCGTGGTTCTTGTCAATTTTTGTTGGTTTTCATCCAATGAACTTATTTCAGTCAGCTGGATCTTTCTTCTTCAAAGCAAAAAGATTTTATCTTCAAATACAAGAACTTTTCGTGGTTTTGTTGATTTTCAGCAAATGAACATATTTCAGCGAGCGAGAAGTTTTTTCTTTAATAGCTTCAGATGTTATCTTAAAATGCAAGAACTTTTCGTGGTTCTTGTCAATTTTTGTTGGTTTTCATCCAATGAACTTATTTCAGTCAGCGAGATCTTTCTTCTTCAAAGCAAAAAGATTTTATCTTCAAATACAAGAACTTTTCGTGGTTTTGTTGATTTTTAGCAAATGAACATATTTCAGCGAGCGAGAAGTTTTTTCTTTAAAAGCGTCAGATTTTATCTTAAAATACAAGAACTTTTCGTGGTTCTTGTCAATTTTTGTTGGTTTTCATCCAATGGACTTATTTCAGTCAGCTTGATCTGTATTCTTCAAAGCAAAAAGATTTTATCTTCAAATACAAGAACTTTTCGTGGTTTTGTTGATTTTCAGCAAATGAACATATTTCAGCGAGCGAGAAGTTTTTTCTTTAAAAGCATCAGATTTTATCTTAAAATACAAGAAGTTTTCGTGGTTCTTGTCAATTTTTGTTGGTTTTCATCCAATGAACTTATTTCAGTCAGCTGGATCTTTCTTCTTCAAAGCAAAAAGATTTTATCTTCAAATACAAGAACTTTTCGTGGTTTTGTTGATTTTCAGCAAATGAACATATTTCAGCGAGCGAGAAGTTTTGTTTTTAATAGCGTCAGATTTTATCCTAAAATACAAGAAGTTTTCGTGGTTCTTGTCAATTCTTGTTGATTTTCATCTCATGAACTTATTTCAGTCAGCAAGAACTTTCTTCTTCAAAGCAAAAAGATTTTATCTTCAAATACAAGAACTTTTCGTGGTTTTGTTGATTTTCAGCAAATGAACATATTTCAGCGAGGGAGAAGTTTTTTCTTTAATAGCGTCAGATTTTATCTTAAAATACAAGAAGTTTTCGTGGTTCTTGTCAATCTTTGTTGGTTTTCATCTTATGAACTTATTTCAGTCAACTAGATCTTTCTTCTTCAAAGGAAAAAGATTTTATCTTCAAATACAAGAACTTTTCGTGGTTTTGTTGATTTTTAGCAAATGTACATATTTCAGCGAGCGAGAAGTTTTTTCTTTAATAGCGTCAGATTTTAACCTAAAGTACAAGAACTTTTCGTGGTTCTTGTCAATTTTTGTTGGTTTTCATCCAATGAACTTATTTCAGTCAGCTAGATCTTTCTTCTTCAAAGCAAAAAGATTTTATCTTCAAATACAAGAACTTTTCGTGGTTTTGTTGATTTTCAGCAAATGAACATATTTCAGCGAGCGAGAAGTTTTATCTTTAATACCGTCAGATTTTGTCTTAAAATACAAGAACTTTTCGTGGTTCTTGTCAATTTTTGTTGGTTTTCATCCAATGAACTTATTTCAGTCAGCTGGATCTTTCTTCTTCAAAGCAAAAAGATTTTATCTTCAAATACAAGAACTTTTCGTGGTTTTGTTGATTTTCAGCAAATGAACATATTTCAGCGAGGGAGAAGTTTTTTCTTTAATAGCGTCAGATTTTATCTTAAAATAGAAGAACTTTTCGTGGTTCTTGTCAATTTTTGTTGGTTTTCATCCAATGAACTTATTTCAGTCAGCTGGATCTTTCTTCTTCAAAGCAAAAAGATTTTATCTTCAAATACAAGAACTTTTCGTGGTTTTGTTGATTTTCAGCAAATGAACATATTTCAGCGAGCGAGAAGTTTTTTCTTTAATAGCGTCAGATGTTATCTTAAAATGCAAGAACTTTTCGTGGTTCTTGTCAATTTTTGTTGGTTTTCATCCAATGAACTTATTTCAGTCAGCTTGATCTTTCTTCTTCAAAGCAAAAAGATTTTATCTTCAAATACAAGAACTTTTCGTGGTTTTGTTGATTTTCAGCAAATGAACATATTTCAGCGAGGGAGAAGTTTTTTCTTTAATAGCGTCAGATTTTATATTAAAATAGAAGAACTTTTCGTGGTTCTTGTCAATTTTTGTTGGTTTTCATCCAATGAACTTATTTCAGTCAGCTGGATCTTTCTTCTTCAAAGCAAAAAGATTTTATCTTCAAATACAAGAACTTTTCGTGGTTTTGTTGATTTTCAGCAAATGAACATATTTCAGCGAGCTAGAAGTTTTTTCTTTAATAGCGTAAGATTTTATCTTAAAATACAAGAACTTTTCGTGGTTCTTTTCAATTTTTGTTGGTTTTCATGTTATGAACTTATTTCAGTCAGCTAGATCTTTCTACGTCAAAGCAAATAGATTTTATCTTCAAATACAAGAACTTTTCGTGGTTTTGTTGATTTTCAGCAAATGAACATATTTCAGCGAGCGAGAAGTTTTTTCTTTAATAGCTTCAGATGTTATCTTAAAATGCAAGAACTTTTCGTGGTTCTTGTCAATTTTTGTTGGTTTTCATCCAATGAACTTATTTCAGTCAGCGAGATCTTTCTTCTTCAAAGCAAAAAGATTTTATCTTCAAATACAAGAACTTTTCGTGGTTTTGTTGATTTTTAGCAAATGAACATATTTCAGCGAGCGAGAAGTTTTTTCTTTAAAAGCGTCAGATTTTATCTTAAAATACAAGAACTTTTCGTGGTTCTTGTCAATTTTTGTTGGTTTTCATCCAATGAACTTATTTCAGTCAGCTGGATCTTTCTTCTTCAAAGCAAAAAGATTTTATCTTCAAATACAAGAACTTTTCGTGGTTTTGTTGATTTTCAGCAAATGAACATATTTCAGCGAGCGAGAAGTTTTGTTTTTAATAGCGTCAGATTTTATCCTAGAATACAAGAAGTTTTCGTGGTTCTTGTCAATTCTTGTTGATTTTCATCTCATGAACTTATTTCAGTCAGCAAGAACTTTCTTCTTCAAAGCAAAAAGATTTTATCTTCAAATACAAGAACTTTTCGTGGTTTTCTTGATTTTCAGCAAATGAACATATTTCAGCGAGGGAGAAGTTTTTTCTTTAATAGCGTCAGATTTTATCTTAAAATAGAAGAACTTTTCGTGGTTCTTGTCAATTTTTGTTGGTTTTCATCCAATGAACTTATTTCAGTCAGCTGGATCTTTCTTCTTCAAAGCAAAAAGATTTTATCTTCAAATACAAGAACTTTTCGTGGTTTTGTTGATTTTCAGCAAATGAACATATTTCAGCGAGCGAGAAGTTTTTTCTTTAATAGCGTCAGATGTTATCTTAAAATGCAAGAACTTTTCGTGGTTCTTGTCAATTTTTGTTGGTTTTCATCCAATGAACTTATTTCAGTTCAGCGAGATCTTTCTTCTTCAAAGCAAAAAGATTTTATCTTCAAATACAAGAACTTTTCGTGGTTTTGTTGATTTTCAGCAAATGAACATATTTCAGCGAGCGAGAAGTTTTGTTTTTAATAGCGTCAGATTTTATCCTAAAATACAAGAAGTTTTCGTGGTTCTTGTCAATTCTTGTTGATTTTCATCTCATGAACTTATTTCAGTCAGCAAGAACTTTCTTCTTCAAAGCAAAAAGATTTTATCTTCAAATACAAGAACTTTTCGTGGTTTTGTTGATTTTCAGCAAATGAACATATTTCAGCGAGGGAGAAGTTTTTTCTTTAATAGCGTCAGATTTTATCTTAAAATACAAGAAGTTTTCGTGGTTCTTGTCAATCTTTGTTGGTTTTCATCTTATGAACTTATTTCAGTCAACTAGATCTTTCTTCTTCAAAGGAAAAAGATTTTATCTTCAAATACAAGAACTTTTCGTGGTTTTGTTGATTTTTAGCAAATGTACATATTTCAGCGAGCGAGAAGTTTTTTCTTTAATAGCGTCAGATTTTAACCTAAAGTACAAGAACTTTTCGTGGTTCTTGTCAATTTTTGTTGGTTTTCATCCAATGAACTTATTTCAGTCAGCTAGATCTTTCTTCTTCAAAGCAAAAAGATTTTATCTTCAAATACAAGAACTTTTCGTGGTTTTGTTGATTTTCAGCAAATGAACATATTTCAGCGAGCGAGAAGTTTTATCTTTAATACCGTCAGATTTTGTCTTAAAATACAAGAACTTTTCGTGGTTCTTGTCAATTTTTGTTGGTTTTCATCCAATGAACTTATTTCAGTCAGCTGGATCTTTCTTCTTCAAAGCAAAAAGATTTTATCTTCAAATACAAGAACTTTTCGTGGTTTTGTTGATTTTCAGCAAATGAACATATTTCAGCGAGGGAGAAGTTTTTTCTTTAATAGCGTCAGATTTTATCTTAAAATAGAAGAACTTTTCGTGGTTCTTGTCAATTTTTGTTGGTTTTCATCCAATGAACTTATTTCAGTCAGCTGGATCTTTCTTCTTCAAAGCAAAAAGATTTTATCTTCAAATACAAGAACTTTTCGTGGTTTTGTTGATTTTCAGCAAATGAACATATTTCAGCGAGCGAGAAGTTTTTTCTTTAATAGCGTCAGATGTTATCTTAAAATGCAAGAACTTTTCGTGGTTCTTGTCAATTTTTGTTGGTTTTCATCCAATGAACTTATTTCAGTCAGCTTGATCTTTCTTCTTCAAAGCAAAAAGATTTTATCTTCAAATACAAGAACTTTTCGTGGTTTTGTTGATTTTCAGCAAATGAACATATTTCAGCGAGGGAGAAGTTTTTTCTTTAATAGCGTCAGATTTTATATTAAAATAGAAGAACTTTTCGTGGTTCTTGTCAATTTTTGTTGGTTTTCATCCAATGAACTTATTTCAGTCAGCTGGATCTTTCTTCTTCAAAGCAAAAAGATTTTATCTTCAAATACAAGAACTTTTCGTGGTTTTGTTGATTTTCAGCAAATGAACATATTTCAGCGAGCTAGAAGTTTTTTCTTTAATAGCGTAAGATTTTATCTTAAAATACAAGAACTTTTCGTGGTTCTTTTCAATTTTTGTTGGTTTTCATGTTATGAACTTATTTCAGTCAGCTAGATCTTTCTACGTCAAAGCAAATAGATTTTATCTTCAAATACAAGAACTTTTCGTGGTTTTGTTGATTTTCAGCAAATGAACATATTTCAGCGAGCGAGAAGTTTTTTCTTTAATAGCTTCAGATGTTATCTTAAAATGCAAGAACTTTTCGTGGTTCTTGTCAATTTTTGTTGGTTTTCATCCAATGAACTTATTTCAGTCAGCGAGATCTTTCTTCTTCAAAGCAAAAAGATTTTATCTTCAAATACAAGAACTTTTCGTGGTTTTGTTGATTTTTAGCAAATGAACATATTTCAGCGAGCGAGAAGTTTTTTCTTTAAAAGCGTCAGATTTTATCTTAAAATACAAGAACTTTTCGTGGTTCTTGTCAATTTTTGTTGGTTTTCATCCAATGAACTTATTTCAGTCAGCTGGATCTTTCTTCTTCAAAGCAAAAAGATTTTATCTTCAAATACAAGAACTTTTCGTGGTTTTGTTGATTTTCAGCAAATGAACATATTTCAGCGAGCGAGAAGTTTTGTTTTTAATAGCGTCAGATTTTATCCTAGAATACAAGAAGTTTTCGTGGTTCTTGTCAATTCTTGTTGATTTTCATCTCATGAACTTATTTCAGTCAGCAAGAACTTTCTTCTTCAAAGCAAAAAGATTTTATCTTCAAATACAAGAACTTTTCGTGGTTTTCTTGATTTTCAGCAAATGAACATATTTCAGCGAGGGAGAAGTTTTTTCTTTAATAGCGTCAGATTTTATCTTAAAATAGAAGAACTTTTCGTGGTTCTTGTCAATTTTTGTTGGTTTTCATCCAATGAACTTATTTCAGTCAGCTGGATCTTTCTTCTTCAAAGCAAAAAGATTTTATCTTCAAATACAAGAACTTTTCGTGGTTTTGTTGATTTTCAGCAAATGAACATATTTCAGCGAGCGAGAAGTTTTTTCTTTAATAGCGTCAGATGTTATCTTAAAATGCAAGAACTTTTCGTGGTTCTTGTCAATTTTTGTTGGTTTTCATCCAATGAACTTATTTCAGTCAGCGAGATCTTTCTTCTTCAAAGCAAAAAGATTTTATCTTCAAATACAAGAACTTTTCGTGGTTTTGTTGACTTTTAGCAAATGAACATATTTCAGCGAGCGAGAAGTTTTTTCTTTAAAAGCGTCAGATTTTATCTTAAAATACAAGAACTTTTCGTGGTTCTTGTCAATTTTTGTTGGTTTTCATCCAATGGACTTATTTCAGTCAGCTTGATCTTTCTTCTTCAAAGCAAAAAGATTTTATCTTCAAATACAAGAACTTTTCGTGGTTTTGTTGATTTTCAGCAAATGAACATATTTCAGCGAGCGAGAAGTTTTTTCTTTAAAAGCGTCAGATTTTATCTTAAAATACAAGAAGTTTTCGTGGTTCTTGTCAATTTTTGTTGGTTTTCATCTTATGAACTTATTTCAGTCAACTAGATCTTTCTTCTTGAATGCAAAAGATTTTATCTTCAAATACAAGAACTTTTCGTGGTTTTGTTGATTTTCAGCAAATGAACATATTTCAGCGAGCTGGAAGTTTTTTTTTTAATAGCGTTAGATTTTATCTTAAAATACAAGAACGTTTCGTGGTTTTTCTTAATTTTTGTTGGTTTTCATCTTATGAACTTATTTCAGTCAGCTAGATCTTTCTTCTTCAAAGCAAATAGATTTTATCTTCAAATACAAGAACTTTTCGTGGTTTTGTTGATTTTCAGCAAATGAACATATTTCAGCGAGCGAGAAGTTTTTTCTTCAATAGCGTCAGATGTTATCTTAAAATGCAAGAACTTTTCGTGGTTCTTGTCAATTTTTGTTGGTTTTCATCCAATGAACTTATTTCAGTCAGCGAGATCTTTCTTCTTCAAAGCAAAAAGATTTTATCTTCAAATACAAGAACTTTTCGTGGTTTTGTTGACTTTTAGCAAATGAACATATTTCAGCGAGCGAGAAGTTTTTTCTTTAAAAGCGTCAGATTTTATCTTAAAATACAAAAACTTTTCGTGGTTCTTGTCAATTTTTGTTGGTTTTCATCCAATGGACTTATTTCAGTCAGCTTGATCTTTCTTCTTGAAAGCCAAAGATTTTATCTTCAAATACAAGAACTTTTCGTGGTTTTGTTGATTTCCAGCAAATGAACATATTTCAGCGAGCTGGAAGTTTTTTTTTTAATAGCGTTAGATTTTATCTTAAAATACAAGAACGTTTCGTGGTTCTTCTCAATTTTTGTTGGTTTTCATCTTATGAACTTATTTCAGTCAGCTAGATCTTTCTTCTTCAGAGCAAATAGATTTTATCTTCAAATACAAGAACTTTTCGTGGTTTTGATGATTTTCAGCAAATGAACATATTTCAGCGAGGGAGAAGTTTTTTCTTTAATAGCGTCAGATTTTATCTTAAAATAGAAGATGTTTTCGTGGTTCTTGTCAATTTTTGTTGGTTTTCATCCAATGAACTTATTTCAGTCAGCTGGATCTTTCTTCTTCAAAGCAAAAAGATTTTATCTTCAAATACAAGAACTTTTCGTGGTTTTGTTGATTTTCAGCAAATGAACATATTTCAGCGAGCTAGAAGTTTTTTCTTTAATAGCGTAAGATTTTATCTTAAAATACAAGAACTTTTCGTGGTTCTTGTCAATTTTTGTTGGTTTTCATCCAATGAACTTATTTCAGTCAGCTAGATCTTTCTACGTCAAAGCAAATAGATTTTATCTTCAAATACAAGAACTTTTCGTGGTTTTGTTGATTTTCAGCAAATGAACATATTTCAGCGAGCGAGAAGTTTTGTTTTTAATAGCGTCAGATTTTATCCTAGAATACAAGAAGTTTTCGTGGTTCTTGTCAATTCTTGTTGATTTTCATCTCATGAACTTATTTCAGTCAGCAAGAACTTTCTTCTTCAAAGCAAAAAGATTTTATCTTCAAATGCAAGAACTTTTCGTGGTTTTCTTGATTTTCAGCAAATGAACATATTTCAGCGAGGGAGAAGTTTTTTCTTTAATAGCGTCAGATTTTATCTTAAAATAGAAGAACTTTTCGTGGTTCTTGTCAATTTTTGTTGGTTTTCATCCAATGAACTTATTTCAGTCAGCTGGATCTTTCTTCTTCAAAGCAAAAAGATTTTATCTTCAAATACAAGAACTTTTCGTGGTTTTGTTGATTTTCAGCAAATGAACATATTTCAGCGAGCGAGAAGTTTTTTCTTTAATAGCGTCAGATGTTATCTTAAAATGCAAGAACTTTTCGTGGTTCTTGTCAATTTTTGTTGGTTTTCATCCAATGAACTTATTTCAGTCAGCGAGATCTTTCTTCTTCAAAGCAAAAAGATTTTATCTTCAAATACAAGAACTTTTCGTGGTTTTGTTGACTTTTAGCAAATGAACATATTTCAGCGAGCGAGAAGTTTTTTCTTTAAAAGCGTCAGATTTTATCTTAAAATACAAGAACTTTTCGTGGTTCTTGTCAATTTTTGTTGGTTTTCATCCAATGGACTTATTTCAGTCAGCTTGATCTTTCTTCTTCAAAGCAAAAAGATTTTATCTTCAAATACAAGAACTTTTCGTGGTTTTGTTGATTTTCAGCAAATGAACATATTTCAGCGAGCGAGAAGTTTTTTCTTTAAAAGCATCAGATTTTATCTTAAAATACAAGAAGTTTTCGTGGTTCTTGTCAATTTTTGTTGGTTTTCATCCAATGAACTTATTTCAGTCAGCTCGATCTTTCTTCTTGAAAGCAAAAGATTTTATCTTCAAATACAAGAACTTTTCGTGGTTTTGTTGATTTTCAGCAAATGAACATATTTCAGCGAGCTGGAAGTTTTTTTTTTAATAGCGTGAGATTTTATCTTAAAATACAAGAACGTTTCGTGGTTTTTCTCAATTTTTGTTGGTTTTCATCTTATGAACTTATTTCAGTCAGCTAGATCTTTCTTCTTCAAAGCAAATAGATTTTATCTTCAAATACAAGAACTTTTCGTGGTTTTGTTGATTTTCAGCAAATGAACATATTTCAGCGAGCGAGAAGTTTTTTCTTCAATAGCGTCAGATGTTATCTTAAAATGCAAGAACTTTTCGTGGTTCTTGTCAATTTTTGTTGGTTTTCATCCAATGAACTTATTTCAGTCAGCGAGATCTTTCTTCTTCAAAGCAAAAAGATTTTATCTTCAAATACAAGAACTTTTCGTGGTTTTGTTGACTTTTAGCAAATGAACATATTTCAGCGAGCGAGAAGTTTTTTCTTTAAAAGCGTCAGATTTTATCTTAAAATACAAAAACTTTTCGTGGTTCTTGTCAATTTTTGTTGGTTTTCATCCAATGGACTTATTTCAGTCAGCTTGATCTTTCTTCTTGAAAGCAAAAGATTTTATCTTCAAATACAAGAACTTTTCGTGGTTTTGTTGATTTCCAGCAAATGAACATATTTCAGCGAGCTGGAAGTTTTTTTTTTAATAGCGTTAGATTTTATCTTAAAATACAAGAACGTTTCGTGGTTCTTCTCAATTTTTGTTGGTTTTCATCTTATGAACTTATTTCAGTCAGCTAGATCTTTCTTCTTCAGAGCAAATAGATTTTATCTTCAAATACAAGAACTTTTCGTGGTTTTGTTGATTTTTAGCAAATGAACATATTTCAGCGAGCGAGAAGTTTTTTCTTTAAAAGCGTCAGATTTTATCTTAAAATACAAGAACTTTTCGTGGTTCTTGTCAATTTTTGTTGGTTTTCATCCAATGGACTTATTTCAGTCAGCTTGATCTTTATTCTTCAAAGCAAAAAGATTTTATCTTCAAATACAAGAACTTTTCGTGGTTTTGTTGATTTTCAGCAAATGAACATATTTCAGCGAGGGAGAAGTTTTTTCTTTAATAGCGTCAGATTTTATCTTAAAATAGAAGAACTTTTCGTGGTTCTTGTCAATTTTTGTTGGTTTTCATCCAATGAACTTATTTCAGTCAGCTGGATCTTTCTTCTTCAAAGCAAAAAGATTTTATCTTCAAATACAAGAACTTTTCGTGGTTTTGTTGATTTTCAGCAAATGAACATATTTCAGCGAGCGAGAAGTTTTTTCTTTAATAGCGTCAGATGTTATCTTAAAATGCAAGAACTTTTCGTGGTTCTTGTCAATTTTTGTTGGTTTTCATCCAATGAACTTATTTCAGTCAGCGAGATATTTCTACTTCAAAGCAAAAAGATTTTATCTTCAAATACAAGAACTTTTCGTGGTTTTGTTGACTTTTAGCAAATGAACATATTTCAGCGAGCGAGAAGTTTTTTCTTTAAAAGCGTCAGATTTTATCTTAAAATACAAGAACTTTTCGTGGTTCTTGTCAATTTTTGTTGGTTTTCATCCAATGGACTTATTTCAGTCAGCTTGATCTTTCTTCTTCAAAGCAAAAAGATTTTATCTTCAAATACAAGAACTTTTCGTGGTTTTGTTGATTTTCAGCAAATGAACATATTTCAGCGAGCGAGAAGTTTTTTCTTTAAAAGCGTCAGATTTTATCTTAAAATACAAGAAGTTTTCGTGGTTCTTGTCAATTTTTGTTGGTTTTCATCCAATGAACTTATTTCAGTCAGCTCGATCTTTCTTCTTGAAAGCAAAAGATTTTATCTTCAAATACAAGAACTTTTCGTGGTTTTGTTGATTTTCAGCAAATGAACATATTTCAGCGAGCTGGAAGTTTTTTTTTTAATAGCGTTAGATTTTATCTTAAAATACAAGAACGTTTCGTGGTTCTTCTCAATTTTTGTTGGTTTTCATCTTATGAACTTATTTCAGTCAGCTAGATCTTTCTTCTTCAAAGCAAATAGATTTTATCTTCAAATACAAGAACTTTTCGTGGTTTTGTTGATTTTTAGCAAATGAACATATTTCAGCGAGCGAGAAGTTTTTTCTTTAAAAGCGTCAGATTTTATCTTAAAATACAAGAACTTTTCGTGGTTCTTGTCAATTTTTGTTGGTTTTCATCCAATGGACTTATTTCAGTCAGCTTGATCTTTATTCTTCAAAGCAAAAAGATTTTATCTTCAAATACAAGAACTTTTCGTGGTTTTGTTGATTTTCAGCAAATGAACATATTTCAGCGAGCGAGAAGTTTTTTCTTTAAAAGCATCAGATTTTATCTTAAAATACAAGAAGTTTTCGTGGTTCTTGTCAATTTTTGTTGGTTTTCATCCAATGAACTTATTTCAGTCAGCTGGATCTTTCTTCTTCAAAGCAAAAAGATTTTATCTTCAAATACAAGAACTTTTCGTGGTTTTGTTGATTTTCAGCAAATGAACATATTTCAGCGAGCGAGAAGTTTTGTTTTTAATAGCGTCAGATTTTATCCTAAAATACAAGAAGTTTTCGTGGTTCTTGTCAATTCTTGTTGATTTTCATCTCATGAACTTATTTCAGTCAGCAAGAACTTTCTTCTTCAAAGCAAAAAGATTTTATCTTCAAATACAAGAACTTTTCGTGGTTTTGTTGATTTTCAGCAAATGAACATATTTCAGCGAGGGAGAAGTTTTTTCTTTAATAGCGTCAGATTTTATCTTAAAATAGAAGAACTTTTCGTGGTTCTTGTCAATTTTTGTTGGTTTTCATCCAATGAACTTATTTCAGTCAGCTGGATCTTTCTTCTTCAAAGCAAAAAGATTTTATCTTCAAATACAAGAACTTTTCGTGGTTTTGTTGATTTTCAGCAAATGAACATATTTCAGCGAGCGAGAAGTTTTTTCTTTAATAGCGTCAGATGTTATCTTAAAATGCAAGAACTTTTCGTGGTTCTTGTCAATTTTTGTTGGTTTTCATCCAATGAACTTATTTCAGTCAGCGAGATATTTCTACTTCAAAGCAAAAAGATTTTATCTTCAAATACAAGAACTTTTCGTGGTTTTGTTGACTTTTAGCAAATGAACATATTTCAGCGAGCGAGAAGTTTTTTCTTTAAAAGCGTCAGATTTTATCTTAAAATACAAGAACTTTTCGTGGTTCTTGTCAATTTTTGTTGGTTTTCATCCAATGGACTTATTTCAGTCAGCTTGATCTTTCTTCTTCAAAGCAAAAAGATTTTATCTTCAAATACAAGAACTTTTCGTGGTTTTGTTGATTTTCAGCAAATGAACATATTTCAGCGAGCGAGAAGTTTTTTCTTTAAAAGCATCAGATTTTATCTTAAAATACAAGAAGTTTTCGTGGTTCTTGTCAATTTTTGTTGGTTTTCATCCAATGAACTTATTTCAGTCAGCTGGATCTTTCTTCTTCAAAGCAAAAAGATTTTATCTTCAAATACAAGAACTTTTCGTGGTTTTGTGGATTTTCAGCAAATGAACATATTTCAGCGAGCGAGAAGTTTTTTCTTTAAAAGCGTCAGATTTTATCTTAAAATACAAGAAGTTTTCGTGGTTCTTGTCAATTTTTGTTGGTTTTCATCCAATGAACTTATTTCAGTCAGCTGGATCTTTCTTCTTCAAAGCAAAAAGATTTTATCTTCAAATACAAGAACTTTTCGTGGTTTTGTTGATTTTCAGCAAATGAACATATTTCAGCGAGGGAGAAGTTTTTTCTTTAATAGCGTCAGATTTTATCTTAAAATAGAAGAACTTTTCGTGGTTCTTGTCAATTTTTGTTGGTTTTCATCCAATGAACTTATTTCAGTCAGCTGGATCTTTCTTCTTCAAAGCAAAAAGATTTTATCTTCAAATACAAGAACTTTTCGTGGTTTTGTTGATTTTCAGCAAATGAACATATTTCAGCGAGCGAGAAGTTTTTTCTTTAATAGCGTCAGATGTTATCTTAAAATGCAAGAACTTTTCGTGGTTCTTGTCAATTTTTGTTGGTTTTCATCCAATGAACTTATTTCAGTCAGCTTGATCTTTCTTCTTCAAAGCAAAAAGATTTTATCTTCAAATACAAGAACTTTTCGTGGTTTTGTTGATTTTCAGCAAATGAACATATTTCAGCGAGGGAGAAGTTTTTTCTTTAATAGCGTCAGATTTTATATTAAAATAGAAGAACTTTTCGTGGTTCTTGTCAATTTTTGTTGGTTTTCATCCAATGAACTTATTTCAGTCAGCTGGATCTTTCTTCTTCAAAGCAAAAAGATTTTATCTTCAAATACAAGAACTTTTCGTGGTTTTGTTGATTTTCAGCAAATGAACATATTTCAGCGAGCTAGAAGTTTTTTCTTTAATAGCGTAAGATTTTATCTTAAAATACAAGAACTTTTCGTGGTTCTTTTCAATTTTTGTTGGTTTTCATGTTATGAACTTATTTCAGTCAGCTAGATCTTTCTACGTCAAAGCAAATAGATTTTATCTTCAAATACAAGAACTTTTCGTGGTTTTGTTGATTTTCAGCAAATGAACATATTTCAGCGAGCGAGAAGTTTTTTCTTTAATAGCTTCAGATGTTATCTTAAAATGCAAGAACTTTTCGTGGTTCTTGTCAATTTTTGTTGGTTTTCATCCAATGAACTTATTTCAGTCAGCGAGATCTTTCTTCTTCAAAGCAAAAAGATTTTATCTTCAAATACAAGAACTTTTCGTGGTTTTGTTGATTTTTAGCAAATGAACATATTTCAGCGAGCGAGAAGTTTTTTCTTTAAAAGCGTCAGATTTTATCTTAAAATACAAGAACTTTTCGTGGTTCTTGTCAATTTTTGTTGGTTTTCATCCAATGAACTTATTTCAGTCAGCTGGATCTTTCTTCTTCAAAGCAAAAAGATTTTATCTTCAAATACAAGAACTTTTCGTGGTTTTGTTGATTTTCAGCAAATGAACATATTTCAGCGAGCGAGAAGTTTTGTTTTTAATAGCGTCAGATTTTATCCTAGAATACAAGAAGTTTTCGTGGTTCTTGTCAATTCTTGTTGATTTTCATCTCATGAACTTATTTCAGTCAGCAAGAACTTTCTTCTTCAAAGCAAAAAGATTTTATCTTCAAATACAAGAACTTTTCGTGGTTTTCTTGATTTTCAGCAAATGAACATATTTCAGCGAGGGAGAAGTTTTTTCTTTAATAGCGTCAGATTTTATCTTAAAATAGAAGAACTTTTCGTGGTTCTTGTCAATTTTTGTTGGTTTTCATCCAATGAACTTATTTCAGTCAGCTGGATCTTTCTTCTTCAAAGCAAAAAGATTTTATCTTCAAATACAAGAACTTTTCGTGGTTTTGTTGATTTTCAGCAAATGAACATATTTCAGCGAGCGAGAAGTTTTTTCTTTAATAGCGTCAGATGTTATCTTAAAATGCAAGAACTTTTCGTGGTTCTTGTCAATTTTTGTTGGTTTTCATCCAATGAACTTATTTCAGTCAGCGAGATCTTTCTTCTTCAAAGCAAAAAGATTTTATCTTCAAATACAAGAACTTTTCGTGGTTTTGTTGACTTTTAGCAAATGAACATATTTCAGCGAGCGAGAAGTTTTTTCTTTAAAAGCGTCAGATTTTATCTTAAAATACAAGAACTTTTCGTGGTTCTTGTCAATTTTTGTTGGTTTTCATCCAATGGACTTATTTCAGTCAGCTTGATCTTTCTTCTTCAAAGCAAAAAGATTTTATCTTCAAATACAAGAACTTTTCGTGGTTTTGTTGATTTTCAGCAAATGAACATATTTCAGCGAGCGAGAAGTTTTTTCTTTAAAAGCGTCAGATTTTATCTTAAAATACAAGAAGTTTTCGTGGTTCTTGTCAATTTTTGTTGGTTTTCATCCAATGAACTTATTTCAGTCAGCTCGATCTTTCTTCTTGAATGCAAAAGATTTTATCTTCAAATACAAGAACTTTTCGTGGTTTTGTTGATTTTCAGCAAATGAACATATTTCAGCGAGCTGGAAGTTTTTTTTTTAATAGCGTTAGATTTTATCTTAAAATACAAGAACGTTTCGTGGTTTTTCTTAATTTTTGTTGGTTTTCATCTTATGAACTTATTTCAGTCAGCTAGATCTTTCTTCTTCAAAGCAAATAGATTTTATCTTCAAATACAAGAACTTTTCGTGGTTTTGTTGATTTTCAGCAAATGAACATATTTCAGCGAGCGAGAAGTTTTTTCTTCAATAGCGTCAGATGTTATCTTAAAATGCAAGAACTTTTCGTGGTTCTTGTCAATTTTTGTTGGTTTTCATCCAATGAACTTATTTCAGTCAGCGAGATCTTTCTTCTTCAAAGCAAAAAGATTTTATCTTCAAATACAAGAACTTTTCGTGGTTTTGTTGACTTTTAGCAAATGAACATATTTCAGCGAGCGAGAAGTTTTTTCTTTAAAAGCGTCAGATTTTATCTTAAAATACAAAAACTTTTCGTGGTTCTTGTCAATTTTTGTTGGTTTTCATCCAATGGACTTATTTCAGTCAGCTTGATCTTTCTTCTTGAAAGCCAAAGATTTTATCTTCAAATACAAGAACTTTTCGTGGTTTTGTTGATTTCCAGCAAATGAACATATTTCAGCGAGCTGGAAGTTTTTTTTTTAATAGCGTTAGATTTTATCTTAAAATACAAGAACGTTTCGTGGTTCTTCTCAATTTTTGTTGGTTTTCATCTTATGAACTTATTTCAGTCAGCTAGATCTTTCTTCTTCAGAGCAAATAGATTTTATCTTCAAATACAAGAACTTTTCGTGGTTTTGATGATTTTCAGCAAATGAACATATTTCAGCGAGGGAGAAGTTTTTTCTTTAATAGCGTCAGATTTTATCTTAAAATAGAAGATGTTTTCGTGGTTCTTGTCAATTTTTGTTGGTTTTCATCCAATGAACTTATTTCAGTCAGCTGGATCTTTCTTCTTCAAAGCAAAAAGATTTTATCTTCAAATACAAGAACTTTTCGTGGTTTTGTTGATTTTCAGCAAATGAACATATTTCAGCGAGCTAGAAGTTTTTTCTTTAATAGCGTAAGATTTTATCTTAAAATACAAGAACTTTTCGTGGTTCTTGTCAATTTTTGTTGGTTTTCATCCAATGAACTTATTTCAGTCAGCTAGATCTTTCTACGTCAAAGCAAATAGATTTTATCTTCAAATACAAGAACTTTTCGTGGTTTTGTTGATTTTCAGCAAATGAACATATTTCAGCGAGCGAGAAGTTTTGTTTTTAATAGCGTCAGATTTTATCCTAGAATACAAGAAGTTTTCGTGGTTCTTGTCAATTCTTGTTGATTTTCATCTCATGAACTTATTTCAGTCAGCAAGAACTTTCTTCTTCAAAGCAAAAAGATTTTATCTTCAAATGCAAGAACTTTTCGTGGTTTTCTTGATTTTCAGCAAATGAACATATTTCAGCGAGGGAGAAGTTTTTTCTTTAATAGCGTCAGATTTTATCTTAAAATAGAAGAACTTTTCGTGGTTCTTGTCAATTTTTGTTGGTTTTCATCCAATGAACTTATTTCAGTCAGCTGGATCTTTCTTCTTCAAAGCAAAAAGATTTTATCTTCAAATACAAGAACTTTTCGTGGTTTTGTTGATTTTCAGCAAATGAACATATTTCAGCGAGCGAGAAGTTTTTTCTTTAATAGCGTCAGATGTTATCTTAAAATGCAAGAACTTTTCGTGGTTCTTGTCAATTTTTGTTGGTTTTCATCCAATGAACTTATTTCAGTCAGCGAGATCTTTCTTCTTCAAAGCAAAAAGATTTTATCTTCAAATACAAGAACTTTTCGTGGTTTTGTTGACTTTTAGCAAATGAACATATTTCAGCGAGCGAGAAGTTTTTTCTTTAAAAGCGTCAGATTTTATCTTAAAATACAAGAACTTTTCGTGGTTCTTGTCAATTTTTGTTGGTTTTCATCCAATGGACTTATTTCAGTCAGCTTGATCTTTCTTCTTCAAAGCAAAAAGATTTTATCTTCAAATACAAGAACTTTTCGTGGTTTTGTTGATTTTCAGCAAATGAACATATTTCAGCGAGCGAGAAGTTTTTTCTTTAAAAGCATCAGATTTTATCTTAAAATACAAGAAGTTTTCGTGGTTCTTGTCAATTTTTGTTGGTTTTCATCCAATGAACTTATTTCAGTCAGCTCGATCTTTCTTCTTGAAAGCAAAAGATTTTATCTTCAAATACAAGAACTTTTCGTGGTTTTGTTGATTTTCAGCAAATGAACATATTTCAGCGAGCTGGAAGTTTTTTTTTTAATAGCGTGAGATTTTATCTTAAAATACAAGAACGTTTCGTGGTTTTTCTCAATTTTTGTTGGTTTTCATCTTATGAACTTATTTCAGTCAGCTAGATCTTTCTTCTTCAAAGCAAATAGATTTTATCTTCAAATACAAGAACTTTTCGTGGTTTTGTTGATTTTCAGCAAATGAACATATTTCAGCGAGCGAGAAGTTTTTTCTTCAATAGCGTCAGATGTTATCTTAAAATGCAAGAACTTTTCGTGGTTCTTGTCAATTTTTGTTGGTTTTCATCCAATGAACTTATTTCAGTCAGCGAGATCTTTCTTCTTCAAAGCAAAAAGATTTTATCTTCAAATACAAGAACTTTTCGTGGTTTTGTTGACTTTTAGCAAATGAACATATTTCAGCGAGCGAGAAGTTTTTTCTTTAAAAGCGTCAGATTTTATCTTAAAATACAAAAACTTTTCGTGGTTCTTGTCAATTTTTGTTGGTTTTCATCCAATGGACTTATTTCAGTCAGCTTGATCTTTCTTCTTGAAAGCAAAAGATTTTATCTTCAAATACAAGAACTTTTCGTGGTTTTGTTGATTTCCAGCAAATGAACATATTTCAGCGAGCTGGAAGTTTTTTTTTTAATAGCGTTAGATTTTATCTTAAAATACAAGAACGTTTCGTGGTTCTTCTCAATTTTTGTTGGTTTTCATCTTATGAACTTATTTCAGTCAGCTAGATCTTTCTTCTTCAGAGCAAATAGATTTTATCTTCAAATACAAGAACTTTTCGTGGTTTTGTTGATTTTTAGCAAATGAACATATTTCAGCGAGCGAGAAGTTTTTTCTTTAAAAGCGTCAGATTTTATCTTAAAATACAAGAACTTTTCGTGGTTCTTGTCAATTTTTGTTGGTTTTCATCCAATGGACTTATTTCAGTCAGCTTGATCTTTATTCTTCAAAGCAAAAAGATTTTATCTTCAAATACAAGAACTTTTCGTGGTTTTGTTGATTTTCAGCAAATGAACATATTTCAGCGAGGGAGAAGTTTTTTCTTTAATAGCGTCAGATTTTATCTTAAAATAGAAGAACTTTTCGTGGTTCTTGTCAATTTTTGTTGGTTTTCATCCAATGAACTTATTTCAGTCAGCTGGATCTTTCTTCTTCAAAGCAAAAAGATTTTATCTTCAAATACAAGAACTTTTCGTGGTTTTGTTGATTTTCAGCAAATGAACATATTTCAGCGAGCGAGAAGTTTTTTCTTTAATAGCGTCAGATGTTATCTTAAAATGCAAGAACTTTTCGTGGTTCTTGTCAATTTTTGTTGGTTTTCATCCAATGAACTTATTTCAGTCAGCGAGATATTTCTACTTCAAAGCAAAAAGATTTTATCTTCAAATACAAGAACTTTTCGTGGTTTTGTTGACTTTTAGCAAATGAACATATTTCAGCGAGCGAGAAGTTTTTTCTTTAAAAGCGTCAGATTTTATCTTAAAATACAAGAACTTTTCGTGGTTCTTGTCAATTTTTGTTGGTTTTCATCCAATGGACTTATTTCAGTCAGCTTGATCTTTCTTCTTCAAAGCAAAAAGATTTTATCTTCAAATACAAGAACTTTTCGTGGTTTTGTTGATTTTCAGCAAATGAACATATTTCAGCGAGCGAGAAGTTTTTTCTTTAAAAGCGTCAGATTTTATCTTAAAATACAAGAAGTTTTCGTGGTTCTTGTCAATTTTTGTTGGTTTTCATCCAATGAACTTATTTCAGTCAGCTCGATCTTTCTTCTTGAAAGCAAAAGATTTTATCTTCAAATACAAGAACTTTTCGTGGTTTTGTTGATTTTCAGCAAATGAACATATTTCAGCGAGCTGGAAGTTTTTTTTTTAATAGCGTTAGATTTTATCTTAAAATACAAGAACGTTTCGTGGTTCTTCTCAATTTTTGTTGGTTTTCATCTTATGAACTTATTTCAGTCAGCTAGATCTTTCTTCTTCAAAGCAAATAGATTTTATCTTCAAATACAAGAACTTTTCGTGGTTTTGTTGATTTTTAGCAAATGAACATATTTCAGCGAGCGAGAAGTTTTTTCTTTAAAAGCGTCAGATTTTATCTTAAAATACAAGAACTTTTCGTGGTTCTTGTCAATTTTTGTTGGTTTTCATCCAATGGACTTATTTCAGTCAGCTTGATCTTTATTCTTCAAAGCAAAAAGATTTTATCTTCAAATACAAGAACTTTTCGTGGTTTTGTTGATTTTCAGCAAATGAACATATTTCAGCGAGCGAGAAGTTTTTTCTTTAAAAGCATCAGATTTTATCTTAAAATACAAGAAGTTTTCGTGGTTCTTGTCAATTTTTGTTGGTTTTCATCCAATGAACTTATTTCAGTCAGCTGGATCTTTCTTCTTCAAAGCAAAAAGATTTTATCTTCAAATACAAGAACTTTTCGTGGTTTTGTTGATTTTCAGCAAATGAACATATTTCAGCGAGCGAGAAGTTTTGTTTTTAATAGCGTCAGATTTTATCCTAAAATACAAGAAGTTTTCGTGGTTCTTGTCAATTCTTGTTGATTTTCATCTCATGAACTTATTTCAGTCAGCAAGAACTTTCTTCTTCAAAGCAAAAAGATTTTATCTTCAAATACAAGAACTTTTCGTGGTTTTGTTGATTTTCAGCAAATGAACATATTTCAGCGAGGGAGAAGTTTTTTCTTTAATAGCGTCAGATTTTATCTTAAAATAGAAGAACTTTTCGTGGTTCTTGTCAATTTTTGTTGGTTTTCATCCAATGAACTTATTTCAGTCAGCTGGATCTTTCTTCTTCAAAGCAAAAAGATTTTATCTTCAAATACAAGAACTTTTCGTGGTTTTGTTGATTTTCAGCAAATGAACATATTTCAGCGAGCGAGAAGTTTTTTCTTTAATAGCGTCAGATGTTATCTTAAAATGCAAGAACTTTTCGTGGTTCTTGTCAATTTTTGTTGGTTTTCATCCAATGAACTTATTTCAGTCAGCGAGATATTTCTACTTCAAAGCAAAAAGATTTTATCTTCAAATACAAGAACTTTTCGTGGTTTTGTTGACTTTTAGCAAATGAACATATTTCAGCGAGCGAGAAGTTTTTTCTTTAAAAGCGTCAGATTTTATCTTAAAATACAAGAACTTTTCGTGGTTCTTGTCAATTTTTGTTGGTTTTCATCCAATGGACTTATTTCAGTCAGCTTGATCTTTCTTCTTCAAAGCAAAAAGATTTTATCTTCAAATACAAGAACTTTTCGTGGTTTTGTTGATTTTCAGCAAATGAACATATTTCAGCGAGCGAGAAGTTTTTTCTTTAAAAGCATCAGATTTTATCTTAAAATACAAGAAGTTTTCGTGGTTCTTGTCAATTTTTGTTGGTTTTCATCCAATGAACTTATTTCAGTCAGCTGGATCTTTCTTCTTCAAAGCAAAAAGATTTTATCTTCAAATACAAGAACTTTTCGTGGTTTTGTGGATTTTCAGCAAATGAACATATTTCAGCGAGCGAGAAGTTTTTTCTTTAAAAGCGTCAGATTTTATCTTAAAATACAAGAAGTTTTCGTGGTTCTTGTCAATTTTTGTTGGTTTTCATCCAATGAACTTATTTCAGTCAGCTCGATCTTTCTTCTTGAAAGCAAAAGATTTTATCTTCAAATACAAGAACTTTTCGTGGTTTTGTTGATTTTCAGCAAATGAACATATTTCAGCGAGCTGGAAGTTTTTTTTTTAATAGCGTTAGATTTTATCTTAAAATACAAGAACGTTTCGTGGTTCTTCTCAATTTTTGTTGGTTTTCATCTTATGAACTTATTTCATGATGTGGAGATGCCGGTGATGGACTGGGGTTGACAATTGTAAACAATTTTACAACACCAAGTTATAGTCCAGCAATTTTATTTTAAATTCACAAGCTTTCGGAGATTTTCTCCTTCCTCAGGCAAATGTTTCAAGATCTCCTTGAAGCCTACGCATTTATACATATGTATAAATGCGTAGGCTTCAAGGAGATCTTGAAACATTTGCCTGAGGAAGGAGAAAATCTCCGAAAGCTTGTGAATTTAAAATAAAATTGCTGAACTTATTTCAGTCAGCTCGATCTTTCTTCTTCAAAGCAAATAGATTTTATCTTCAAATACAAGAACTTTTCGTGGTTTTGTTGATTTTCAGCAAATGAACATATTTCAGCGAGGGAGAAGTTTTTTCTTTAATAGCGTCAGATTTTATCTCAAAATACATGAACTTTTCGTGGTTCTTGTCAATTTTTGTTGGTTTTCATCCAAATGGACTTATTTCAGTCAGCTTGATCTTTCTTCTTCAAAGCAAAAAGATTTTATCTTCAAATACAAGAACTTTTCGTGGTTTTGTTGATTTTCAGCAAATGAACATATTTCAGTGAGCGAGAAGTTTTTTCTTTTATAGCGTCAGATTTTATCTTAAAATACAAGAACTTTTCGTGGTTCTTGTCAATTTTTGTTGGTTTTCATCCATTGAACTTATTTCAGTCAGCTCGATCTTTCTTCTTCAAAGCAAAAAGAATTTATCTTCAAATACAAGAACTTTTCGTGGTTTTGTTGATTTTCAGCAAATGAACATATTTCAGCGAGCGAGAAGTTTTTTCTTTAAAAGCGTCAGATTTTATCTTAAAATACAAGAAGTTTTCGTGGTTCTTGTCAATTTTTGTTGGTTTTCATCTTATGAACTTATTTCAGTCAGCGAGATCTTTCTTCTTCAAAGCAAAAAGATTTTATCTTCAAATGCAAGAACTTTTCGTGGTTTTGTTGATTTTTAGCAAATGTACATATTTCAGCGAGCGAGAAGTTTTTTCTTTAATAGCGTCAGATTTTATCCTAAAGTACAAGAACGTTTCGTGGTTCTTGTCAATTTTTGTTGGTTTTCATCCAATGAACTTATTTCAGTCAGCAAGATCTTTCTTCTTCAAAGCAAAAAGATTTTATCTTCAAATACAAGAACTTTTCGTGGTTTTGTTGATTTTCAGCAAATGAACATATTTCAGCGAGCGAGAAGTTTTGTTTTTAATAGCGTCAGATTTTATCCTAAAATATAAGAAGTTTTCGTGGTTCTTGTCAATTTTTGTTGGTTTTCATCCAATGAACTTATTTCAGTCAGCTGGATCTTTCTTCTTCAAAGCAAAAAGATTTTATCTTCAAATACAAGAACTTTTCGTGGTTTTGTTGATTTTCAGCAAATGAACATATTTCAGCGAGCTAGAAGTTTTTTCTTTAATAGCGTAAGATTTTATCTTAAAATACAAGAACTTTTCGTGGTTCTTGTCAATTTTTGTTGGTTTTCATGTTATGAACTTATTTCAGTCAGCTAGATCTTTCTACGTCAAAGCAAATAGATTTTATCTTCAAATACAAGAACTTTTCGTGGTTTTGTTGATTTTCAGCAAATGAACATATTTCAGTGAGCGAGAAGTTTTTTCTTTAATAGCGTCAGATTTTATCTTAAAATACAAGAACTTTTCGTGGTTCTTGTCAATTTTTGTTGGTTTTCATCCATTGAACTTATTTCAGTCAGCTCGATCTTTCTTCTTCAAAGCAAAAAGATTTTATCTTCAAATACAAGAACTTTTCGTGGTTTTGTTGATTTTCAGCAAATGAACATATTTCAGCGAGCGAGAAGTTTTTTCTTTAAAAGCGTCAGATTTTATCTTAAAATACAAGAAGTTTTCGTGGTTCTTGTCAATTTTTGTTGGTTTTCATCTTATGAACTTATTTCAGTCAGCGAGATCTTTCTTCTTCAAAGCAAAAAGATTTTATCTTCAAATGCAAGAACTTTTCGTGGTTTTGTTGATTTTTAGCAAATGTACATATTTCAGCGAGCGAGAAGTTTTTTCTTTAATAGCGTCAGATTTTATCCTAAAGTACAAGAACGTTTCGTGGTTCTTGTCAATTTTTGTTGGTTTTCATCCAATGAACTTATTTCAGTCAGCAAGATCTTTCTTCTTCAAAGCAAAAAGATTTTATCTTCAAATACAAGAACTTTTCGTGGTTTTGTTGATTTTCAGCAAATGAACATATTTCAGCGAGCGAGAAGTTTTGTTTTTAATAGCGTCAGATTTTATCCTAAAATATAAGAAGTTTTCGTGGTTCTTGTCAATTTTTGTTGGTTTTCATCCAATGAACTTATTTCAGTCAGCTGGATCTTTCTTCTTCAAAGCAAAAAGATTTTATCTTCAAATACAAGAACTTTTCGTGGTTTTGTTGATTTTCAGCAAATGAACATATTTCAGCGAGCTAGAAGTTTTTTCTTTAATAGCGTAAGATTTTATCTTAAAATACAAGAACTTTTCGTGGTTCTTGTCAATTTTTGTTGGTTTTCATGTTATGAACTTATTTCAGTCAGCCAGATCTTTCTACGTCAAAGCAAATAGATTTTATCTTCAAATACAAGAACTTTTCGTGGTTTTGTTGATTTTCAGCAAATGAACATATTTCAGCGAGCGAGAAGTTTTTTCTTTAATAGCTTCAGATGTTATCTTAAAATGCAAGAACTTTTCGTGGTTCTTGTCAATTTTTGTTGGTTTTCATCCAATGAACTTATTTCAGTCAGCGAGATCTTTCTTCTTCAAAGCAAAAAGATTTTATCTTCAAATACAAGAACTTTTCGTGGTTTTGTTGATTTTTAGCAAATGAACATATTTCAGCGAGCGAGAAATTTTTTCTTTAAAAGCGTCAGATTTTATCTTAAAATACAAGAACTTTTCGTGGTTCTTGTCAATTTTTGTTGGTTTTCATCCAATGGACTTATTTCAGTCAGCTTGATCTTTATTCTTCAAAGCAAAAAGATTTTATCTTCAAATACAAGAACTTTTCGTGGTTTTGTTGATTTTCAGCAAATGAACATATTTCAGCGAGCGAGAAGTTTTTTCTTTAAAAGCATCAGATTTTATCTTAAAATACAAGAAGTTTTCGTGGTTCTTGTCAATTTTTGTTGGTTTTCATCCAATGAACTTATTTCAGTCAGCTGGATCTTTCTTCTTCAAAGCAAAAAGATTTTATCTTCAAATACAAGAACTTTTCGTGGTTTTGTTGATTTTCAGCAAATGAACATATTTCAGCGAGCGAGAAGTTTTGTTTTTAATAGCGTCAGATTTTATCCTAAAATACAAGAAGTTTTCGTGGTTCTTGTCAATTCTTGTTGATTTTCATCTCATGAACTTATTTCAGTCAGCAAGAACTTTCTTCTTCAAAGCAAAAAGATTTTATCTTCAAATACAAGAACTTTTCGTGGTTTTGTTGATTTTTAGCAAATGAACATATTTCAGCGAGCGAGAAGTTTTTTCTTTAAAAGCGTCAGATTTTATCTTAAAATACAAGAAGTTTTCGTGGTTCTTGTCAATTTTTGTTGGTTTTCATCCAATGAACTTATTTCAGTCAGCTCGATCTTACTTCTTGAAAGCAAAAAGATTTTATCTTCAAATACAAGAACTTTTCGTGGTTTTGTTGATTTTCAGCAAATGAACATATTTCAGCGAGCTGGAAGTTTTTTTTTTAATAGCGTTAGATTTTATCTTAAAATACAAGAACGTTTCGTGGTTCTTCTCAATTTTTGTTGGTTTTCATCTTATGAACTTATTTCAGTCAGCTAGATCTTTCTTCTTCAAAGCAAATAGATTTTATCTTCAAATACAAGAACTTTTCGTGGTTTTGTTGATTTTCAGCAAATGAACATATTTCAGCGAGGGAGAAGTTTTTTCTTTAATAGCGTCAGATTTTATCTCAAAATACATGAACTTTTCGTGGTTCTTGTCAATTTTTGTTGGTTTTCATCCAAATGGACTTATTTCAGTCAGCTTGATCTTTCTTCTTCAAAGCAAAAAGATTTTATCTTCAAATACAAGAACTTTTCGTGGTTTGTTGATTTTCAGCAAATGAACATATTTCAGCGAGCTGGAAGTTTTTTTTTTAATAGCGTTAGATTTTATCTTAAAATACAAGAACGTTTCGTGGTTCTTCTCAATTTTTGTTGGTTTTCATCTTATGAACTTATTTCATGATGTGGAGATGCCGGTGATGGACTGGGGTTTACAATTGTAAACAATTTTACAACACCAAGTTATAGTCCAGCAATTTTATTTTAAATTCACAAGCTTTCGGAGATTTTCTCCTTCCTCAGGCAAATGTTTCAAGATCTCCTTGAAGCCTACGCATTTATACATATGTATAAATGCGTAGGCTTCAAGGAGATCTTGAAACATTTGCCTGAGGAAGGAGAAAATCTCCGAAAGCTTGTGAATTTAAAATAAAATTGCTGGACTATAACTTGGTGTTGTAAAATTGTTTACAATTGTAAACCCCAGTCCATCACCGGCATCTCCACATCATGAAATAAGTTCATAAGATGAAAACCAACAAAAATTGAGAAGAACCACGAAACGTTCTTGTATTTTAAGATAAAATCTAACGCTATTAAAAAAAAAACTTCCAGCTCGCTGAAATATGTTCATTTGCTGAAAATCAACAAACCACGAAAAGTTCTTGTATTTGAAGATAAAATCTTTTTGCTTTGAAGAAGAAAGATCAAGCTGACTGAAATAAGTCCATTTGGATGAAAACCAACAAAAATTGACAAGAACCACGAAAAGTTCATGTATTTTGAGATAAAATCTGACGCTATTAAAGAAAAAACTTCTCCCTCGCTGAAATATGTTCATTTGCTGAAAATCAACAAAACCACGAAAAGTTCTTGTATTTGAAGATAAAATCTATTTGCTTTGAAGAAGAAAGATCTAGCTGACTGAAATAAGTTCATAAGATGAAAACCAACAAAAATTGAGAAGAACCACGAAACGTTCTTGTATTTTAAGATAAAATCTGACGCTTTTAAAGAAAAAACTTCTCGCTCGCTGAAATATGTTCATTTGCTAAAAATCAACAAAACCACGAAAAGTTCTTGTATTTGAAGATAAAATCTTTTTGCTTTGAAGAAGAAAGTTCTTGCTGACTGAAATAAGTTCATGAGATGAAAATCAACAAGAATTGACAAGAACCACGAAAACTTCTTGTATTTTAGGATAAAATCTGACGCTATTAAAAACAAAACTTCTCGCTCGCTGAAATATGTTCATTTGCTGAAAATCAACAAAACCACGAAAAGTTCTTGTATTTGAAGATAAAATCTTTTTGCTTTGAAGAAGAAAGATCCAGCTGACTGAAATAAGTTCATTGGATGAAAACCAACAAAAATTGACAAGAACCACGAAAACTTCTTGTATTTTAAGATAAAATCTGATGCTTTTAAAGAAAAAACTTCTCGCTCGCTGAAATATGTTCATTTGCTGAAAATCAACAAAACCACGAAAAGTTCTTGTATTTGAAGATAAAATCTTTTTGCTTTGAAGAATAAAGATCAAGCTGACTGAAATAAGTCCATTGGATGAAAACCAACAAAAATTGACAAGAACCACGAAAAGTTCTTGTATTTTAAGATAAAATCTGACGCTTTTAAAGAAAAAATTTCTCGCTCGCTGAAATATGTTCATTTGCTAAAAATCAACAAAACCACGAAAAGTTCTTGTATTTGAAGATAAAATCTTTTTGCTTTGAAGAAGAAAGATCTCGCTGACTGAAATAAGTTCATTGGATGAAAACCAACAAAAATTGACAAGAACCACGAAAAGTTCTTGCATTTTAAGATAACATCTGAAGCTATTAAAGAAAAAACTTCTCGCTCGCTGAAATATGTTCATTTGCTGAAAATCAACAAAACCACGAAAAGTTCTTGTATTTGAAGATAAAATCTATTTGCTTTGACGTAGAAAGATCTGGCTGACTGAAATAAGTTCATAACATGAAAACCAACAAAAATTGACAAGAACCACGAAAAGTTCTTGTATTTTAAGATAAAATCTTACGCTATTAAAGAAAAAACTTCTAGCTCGCTGAAATATGTTCATTTGCTGAAAATCAACAAAACCACAAAAAGTTCTTGTATTTGAAGATAAAATCTTTTTGCTTTGAGGAAGAAAGATCCAGCTGACTGAAATAAGTTCATTGGATGAAAACCAACAAAAATTGACAAGAACCACGAAAACTTCTTATATTTTAGGATAAAATCTGACGCTATTAAAAACAAAACTTCTCGCTCGCTGAAATATGTTCATTTGCTGAAAATCAACAAAACCACGAAAAGTTCTTGTATTTGAAGATAAAATCTTTTTGCTTTGAAGAAGAAAGATCTTGCTGACTGAAATAAGTTCATTGGATGAAAACCAACAAAAATTGACAAGAACCACGAAACGTTCTTGTACTTTAGGATAAAATCTGACGCTATTAAAGAAAAAACTTCTCGCTCGCTGAAATATGTACATTTGCTAAAAATCAACAAAACCACGAAAAGTTCTTGCATTTGAAGATAAAATCTTTTTGCTTTGAAGAAGAAAGATCTCGCTGACTGAAATAAGTTCATAAGATGAAAACCAACAAAAATTGACAAGAACCACGAAAACTTCTTGTATTTTAAGATAAAATCTGACGCTTTTAAAGAAAAAACTTCTCGCTCGCTGAAATATGTTCATTTGCTGAAAATCAACAAAACCACGAAAAGTTCTTGTATTTGAAGATAAAATCTTTTTGCTTTGAAGAAGAAAGATCGAGCTGACTGAAATAAGTTCAATGGATGAAAACCAACAAAAATTGACAAGAACCACGAAAAGTTCTTATATTTTAAGATAAAATCTGACGCTATTAAAGAAAAAACTTCTCGCTCACTGAAATATGTTCATTTGCTGAAAATCAACAAAACCACGAAAAGTTCTTGTATTTGAAGATAAAATCTATTTGCTTTGACGTAGAAAGATCTAGCTGACTGAAATAAGTTCATAACATGAAAACCAACAAAAATTGACAAGAACCACGAAAAGTTCTTGTATTTTAAGATAAAATCTTACGCTATTAAAGAAAAAACTTCTAGCTCGCTGAAATATGTTCATTTGCTGAAAATCAACAAAACCACGAAAAGTTCTTGTATTTGAAGATAAAATCTTTTTGCTTTGAAGAAGAAAGATCCAGCTGACTGAAATAAGTTCATTGGATGAAAACCAACAAAAATTGACAAGAACCACGAAAACTTCTTATATTTTAGGATAAAATCTGACGCTATTAAAAACAAAACTTCTCGCTCGCTGAAATATGTTCATTTGCTGAAAATCAACAAAACCACGAAAAGTTCTTGTATTTGAAGATAAAATCTTTTTGCTTTGAAGAAGAAAGATCTTGCTGACTGAAATAAGTTCATTGGATGAAAACCAACAAAAATTGACAAGAACCACGAAACGTTCTTGTACTTTAGGATAAAATCTGACGCTATTAAAGAAAAAACTTCTCGCTCGCTGAAATATGTACATTTGCTAAAAATCAACAAAACCACGAAAAGTTCTTGCATTTGAAGATAAAATCTTTTTGCTTTGAAGAAGAAAGATCTCGCTGACTGAAATAAGTTCATAAGATGAAAACCAACAAAAATTGACAAGAACCACGAAAACTTCTTGTATTTTAAGATAAAATCTGACGCTTTTAAAGAAAAAACTTCTCGCTCGCTGAAATATGTTCATTTGCTGAAAATCAACAAAACCACGAAAAGTTCTTGTATTTGAAGATAAATTCTTTTTGCTTTGAAGAAGAAAGATCGAGCTGACTGAAATAAGTTCAATGGATGAAAACCAACAAAAATTGACAAGAACCACGAAAAGTTCTTGTATTTTAAGATAAAATCTGACGCTATTAAAGAAAAAACTTCTCGCTCACTGAAATATGTTCATTTGCTGAAAATCAACAAAACCACGAAAAGTTCTTGTATTTGAAGATAAAATCTTTTTGCTTTGAAGAAGAAAGATCAAGCTGACTGAAATAAGTCCATTTGGATGAAAACCAACAAAAATTGACAAGAACCACGAAAAGTTCATGTATTTTGAGATAAAATCTGACGCTATTAAAGAAAAAACTTCTCCCTCGCTGAAATATGTTCATTTGCTGAAAATCAACAAAACCACGAAAAGTTCTTGTATTTGAAGATAAAATCTATTTGCTTTGAAGAAGAAAGATCGAGCTGACTGAAATAAGTTCAGCAATTTTATTTTAAATTCACAAGCTTTCGGAGATTTTCTCCTTCCTCAGGCAAATGTTTCAAGATCTCCTTGAAGCCTACGCATTTATACATATGTATAAATGCGTAGGCTTCAAGGAGATCTTGAAACATTTGCCTGAGGAAGGAGAAAATCTCCGAAAGCTTGTGAATTTAAAATAAAATTGCTGGACTATAACTTGGTGTTGTAAAATTGTTTACAATTGTAAACCCCAGTCCATCACCGGCATCTCCACATCATGAAATAAATTCATAAGATGAAAACCAACAAAAATTGAGAAGAACCACGAAACGTTCTTGTATTTTAAGATAAAATCTAACGCTATTAAAAAAAAAACTTCCAGCTCGCTGAAATATGTTCATTTGCTGAAAATCAACAAGCAAATAGATTTTATCTTCAAATACAAGAACTTTTCGTGGTTTTGTTGATTTTCAGCAAATGAACATATTTCAGCGAGGGAGAAGTTTTTTCTTTAATAGCGTCAGATTTTATCTCAAAATACATGAACTTTTCGTGGTTCTTGTCAATTTTTGTTGGTTTTCATCCAAATGGACTTATTTCAGTCAGCTTGATCTTTCTTCTTCAAAGCAAAAAGATTTTATCTTCAAATACAAGAACTTTTCGTGGTTTTGTTGATTTTCAGCAAATGAACATATTTCAGTGAGCGAGAAGTTTTTTCTTTAATAGCGTCAGATTTTATCTTAAAATACAAGAACTTTTCGTGGTTCTTGTCAATTTTTGTTGGTTTTCATCCATTGAACTTATTTCAGTCAGCTCGATCTTTCTTCTTCAAAGCAAAAAGATTTTATCTTCAAATACAAGAACTTTTCGTGGTTTTGTTGATTTTCAGCAAATGAACATATTTCAGCGAGCGAGAAGTTTTGTTTTTAATAGCGTCAGATTTTATCCTAAAATATAAGAAGTTTTCGTGGTTCTTGTCAATTTTTGTTGGTTTTCATCCAATGAACTTATTTCAGTCAGCTGGATCTTTCTTCTTCAAAGCAAAAAGATTTTATCTTCAAATACAAGAACTTTTCGTGGTTTTGTTGATTTTCAGCAAATGAACATATTTCAGCGAGCTAGAAGTTTTTTCTTTAATAGCGTAAGATTTTATCTTAAAATACAAGAACTTTTCGTGGTTCTTGTCAATTTTTGTTGGTTTTCATGTTATGAACTTATTTCAGTCAGCTAGATCTTTCTACGTCAAAGCAAATAGATTTTATCTTCAAATACAAGAACTTTTCGTGGTTTTGTTGATTTTCAGCAAATGAACATATTTCAGTGAGCGAGAAGTTTTTTCTTTAATAGCGTCAGATTTTATCTTAAAATACAAGAACTTTTCGTGGTTCTTGTCAATTTTTGTTGGTTTTCATCCATTGAACTTATTTCAGTCAGCTCGATCTTTCTTCTTCAAAGCAAAAAGATTTTATCTTCAAATACAAGAACTTTTCGTGGTTTTGTTGATTTTCAGCAAATGAACATATTTCAGCGAGCGAGAAGTTTTTTCTTTAAAAGCGTCAGATTTTATCTTAAAATACAAGAACTTTTCGTGGTTCTTGTCAATTTTTGTTGGTTTTCATCTTATGAACTTATTTCAGTCAGCGAGATCTTTCTTCTTCAAAGCAAAAAGATTTTATCTTCAAATGCAAGAACTTTTCGTGGTTTTGTTGATTTTTAGCAAATGTACATATTTCAGCGAGCGAGAAGTTTTTTCTTTAATAGCGTCAGATTTTATCCTAAAGTACAAGAACGTTTCGTGGTTCTTGTCAATTTTTGTTGGTTTTCATCCAATGAACTTATTTCAGTCAGCAAGATCTTTCTTCTTCAAAGCAAAAAGATTTTATCTTCAAATACAAGAACTTTTCGTGGTTTTGTTGATTTTCAGCAAATGAACATATTTCAGCGAGCGAGAAGTTTTGTTTTTAATAGCGTCAGATTTTATCCTAAAATATAAGAAGTTTTCGTGGTTCTTGTCAATTTTTGTTGGTTTTCATCCAATGAACTTATTTCAGTCAGCTGGATCTTTCTGCTTCAAAGCAAAAAGATTTTATCTTCAAATACAAGAACTTTTCGTGGTTTTGTTGATTTTCAGCAAATGAACATATTTCAGCGAGCTAGAAGTTTTTTCTTTAATAGCGTAAGATTTTATCTTAAAATACAAGAACTTTTCGTGGTTCTTGTCAATTTTTGTTGGTTTTCATGTTATGAACTTATTTCAGTCAGCTAGATCTTTCTACGTCAAAGCAAATAGATTTTATCTTCAAATACAAGAACTTTTCGTGGTTTTGTTGATTTTCAGCAAATGAACATATTTCAGCGAGCGAGAAGTTTTTTCTTTAATAGCTTCAGATGTTATCTTAAAATGCAAGAACTTTTCGTGGTTCTTGTCAATTTTTGTTGGTTTTCATCCAATGAACTTATTTCAGTCAGCGAGATCTTTCTTCTTCAAAGCAAAAAGATTTTATCTTCAAATACAAGAACTTTTCGTGGTTTTGTTGATTTTTAGCAAATGAACATATTTCAGCGAGCGAGAAATTTTTTCTTTAAAAGCGTCAGATTTTATCTTAAAATACAAGAACTTTTCGTGGTTCTTGTCAATTTTTGTTGGTTTTCATCCAATGGACTTATTTCAGTCAGCTTGATCTTTATTCTTCAAAGCAAAAAGATTTTATCTTCAAATACAAGAACTTTTCGTGGTTTTGTTGATTTTCAGCAAATGAACATATTTCAGCGAGCGAGAAGTTTTTTCTTTAAAAGCATCAGATTTTATCTTAAAATACAAGAAGTTTTCGTGGTTCTTGTCAATTTTTGTTGGTTTTCATCCAATGAACTTATTTCAGTCAGCTGGATCTTTCTTCTTCAAAGCAAAAAGATTTTATCTTCAAATACAAGAACTTTTCGTGGTTTTGTTGATTTTCAGCAAATCAACATATTTCAGCGAGCGAGAAGTTTTGTTTTTAATAGCGTCAGATTTTATCCTAAAATACAAGAAGTTTTCGTGGTTCTTGTCAATTCTTGTTGATTTTCATCTCATGAACTTATTTCAGTCAGCAAGAACTTTCTTCTTCAAAGCAAAAAGATTTTATCTTCAAATACAAGAACTTTTCGTGGTTTTGTTGATTTTTAGCAAATGAACATATTTCAGCGAGCGAGAAGTTTTTTCTTTAAAAGCGTCAGATTTTATCTTAAAATACAAGAAGTTTTCGTGGTTCTTGTCAATTTTTGTTGGTTTTCATCCAATGAACTTATTTCAGTCAGCTCGATCTTTCTTCTTGAAAGCAAAAAGATTTTATCTTCAAATACAAGAACTTTTCGTGGTTTTGTTGATTTTCAGCAAATGAACATATTTCAGCGAGCTGGAAGTTTTTTTTTTAATAGCGTTAGATTTTATCTTAAAATACAAGAACGTTTCGTGGTTCTTCTCAATTTTTGTTGGTTTTCATCTTATGAACTTATTTCAGTCAGCTAGATCTTTCTTCTTCAAAGCAAATAGATTTTATCTTCAAATACAAGAACTTTTCGTGGTTTTGTTGATTTTCAGCAAATGAACATATTTCAGCGAGGGAGAAGTTTTTTCTTTAATAGCGTCAGATTTTATCTCAAAATACATGAACTTTTCGTGGTTCTTGTCAATTTTTGTTGGTTTTCATCCAAATGGACTTATTTCAGTCAGCTTGATCTTTCTTCTTCAAAGCAAAAAGATTTTATCTTCAAATACAAGAACTTTTCGTGGTTTGTTGATTTTCAGCAAATGAACATATTTCAGCGAGCTGGAAGTTTTTTTTTTAATAGCGTTAGATTTTATCTTAAAATACAAGAACGTTTCGTGGTTCTTCTCAATTTTTGTTGGTTTTCATCTTATGAATTTATTTCATGATGTGGAGATGCCGGTGATGGACTGGGGTTTACAATTGTAAACAATTTTACAACACCAAGTTATAGTCCAGCAATTTTATTTTAAATTCACAAGCTTTCGGAGATTTTCTCCTTCCTCAGGCAAATGTTTCAAGATCTCCTTGAAGCCTACGCATTTATACATATGTATAAATGCGTAGGCTTCAAGGAGATCTTGAAACATTTGCCTGAGGAAGGAGAAAATCTCCGAAAGCTTGTGAATTTAAAATAAAATTGCTGAACTTATTTCAGTCAGCTCGATCTTTCTTCTTCAAAGCAAATAGATTTTATCTTCAAATACAAGAACTTTTCGTGGTTTTGTTGATTTTCAGCAAATGAACATATTTCAGCGAGGGAGAAGTTTTTTCTTTAATAGCGTCAGATTTTATCTCAAAATACATGAACTTTTCGTGGTTCTTGTCAATTTTTGTTGGTTTTCATCCAAATGGACTTATTTCAGTCAGCTTGATCTTTCTTCTTCAAAGCAAAAAGATTTTATCTTCAAATACAAGAACTTTTCGTGGTTTTGTTGATTTTCAGCAAATGAACATATTTCAGTGAGCGAGAAGTTTTTTCTTTAATAGCGTCAGATTTTATCTTAAAATACAAGAACTTTTCGTGGTTCTTGTCAATTTTTGTTGGTTTTCATCCATTGAACTTATTTCAGTCAGCTCGATCTTTCTTCTTCAAAGCAAAAAGATTTTATCTTCAAATACAAGAACTTTTCGTGGTTTTGTTGATTTTCAGCAAATGAACATATTTCAGCGAGCGAGAAGTTTTTTCTTTAAAAGCGTCAGATTTTATCTTAAAATACAAGAAGTTTTCGTGGTTCTTGTCAATTTTTGTTGGTTTTCATCTTATGAACTTATTTCAGTCAGCGAGATCTTTCTTCTTCAAAGCAAAAAGATTTTATCTTCAAATGCAAGAACTTTTCGTGGTTTTGTTGATTTTTAGCAAATGTACATATTTCAGCGAGCGAGAAGTTTTTTCTTTAATAGCGTCAGATTTTATCCTAAAGTACAAGAACTTTTCGTGGTTCTTGTCAATTTTTGTTGGTTTTCATCCAATGAACTTATTTCAGTCAGCAAGATCTTTCTTCTTCAAAGCAAAAAGATTTTATCTTCAAATACAAGAACTTTTCGTGGTTTTGTTGATTTTCAGCAAATGAACATATTTCAGCGAGCGAGAAGTTTTGTTTTTAATAGCGTCAGATTTTATCCTAAAATATAAGAAGTTTTCGTGGTTCTTGTCAATTTTTGTTGGTTTTCATCCAATGAACTTATTTCAGTCAGCTGGATCTTTCTTCTTCAAAGCAAAAAGATTTTATCTTCAAATACAAGAACTTTTCGTGGTTTTGTTGATTTTCAGCAAATGAACATATTTCAGCGAGCTAGAAGTTTTTTCTTTAATAGCGTAAGATTTTATCTTAAAATACAAGAACTTTTCGTGGTTCTTGTCAATTTTTGTTGGTTTTCATGTTATGAACTTATTTCAGTCAGCTAGATCTTTCTACGTCAAAGCAAATAGATTTTATCTTCAAATACAAGAACTTTTCGTGGTTTTGTTGATTTTCAGCAAATGAACATATTTCAGAGAGCGAGAAGTTTTTTCTTTAATAGCTTCAGATGTTATCTTAAAATGCAAGAACTTTTCGTGGTTCTTGTCAATTTTTGTTGGTTTTCATCCAATGAACTTATTTCAGTCAGCGAGATCTTTCTTCTTCAAAGCAAAAAGATTTTATCTTCAAATACAAGAACTTTTCGTGGTTTTGTTGATTTTTAGCAAATGAACATATTTCAGCGAGCGAGAAATTTTTTCTTTAAAAGCGTCAGATTTTATCTTAAAATACAAGAACTTTTCGTGGTTCTTGTCAATTTTTGTTGGTTTTCATCCAATGGACTTATTTCAGTCAGCTTGATCTTTATTCTTCAAAGCAAAAAGATTTTATCTTCAAATACAAGAACTTTTCGTGGTTTTGTTGATTTTCAGCAAATGAACATATTTCAGCGAGCTGGAAGTTTTTTTTTTAATAGCGTTAGATTTTATCTTAAAATACAAGAACGTTTCGTGGTTCTTCTCAATTTTTGTTGGTTTTCATCTTATGAACTTATTTCAGTCAGCTGGATCTTTCTTCTTCAAAGCAAATAGATTTTATCTTCAAATACAAGAACTTTTCGTGGTTTTGTTGATTTTCAGCAAATGAACATATTTCAGCGAGGGAGAAGTTTTTTCTTTAATAGCGTCAGATTTTATCTCAAAATACATGAACTTTTCGTGGTTCTTGTCAATTTTTGTTGGTTTTCATCCAAATGGACTTATTTCAGTCAGCTTGATCTTTCTTCTTCAAAGCAAAAAGATTTTATCTTCAAATACAAGAACTTTTCGTGGTTTTGTTGATTTTCAGCAAATGAACATATTTCAGTGAGCGAGAAGTTTTTTCTTTAATAGCGTCAGATTTTATCTTAAAATACAAGAACTTTTCGTGGTTCTTGTCAATTTTTGTTGGTTTTCATCCATTGAACTTATTTCAGTCAGCTAGATCTTTCTTCTTCAAAGCAAAAAGATTTTATCTTCAAATACAAGAACTTTTCGTGGTTTTGTTGATTTTCAGCAAATGAACATATTTCAGCGAGCGAGAAGTTTTGTTTTTAATAGCGTCAGATTTTATCCTAAAATATAAGAAGTTTTCGTGGTTCTTGTCAATTTTTGTTGGTTTTCATCCAATGAACTTATTTCAGTCAGCTCGATCTTTCTTCTTGAAAGCAAAAAGATTTTATCTTCAAATACAAGAACTTTTCGTGGTTTTGTTGATTTTCAGCAAATGAACATATTTCAGCGAGCTGGAAGTTTTTTTTTTAATAGCGTTAGATTTTCTCTTAAAATACAAGAACGTTTCGTGGTTCTTCTCAATTTTTGTTGGTTTTCATCTTATGAACTTATTTCAGTCAGCTAGATCTTTCTTCTTCAAAGCAAATAGATTTTATCTTCAAATACAAGAACTTTTCGTGGTTTTGTTGATTTTCAGCAAATGAACATATTTCAGCGAGGGAGAAGTTTTTTCTTTAATAGCGTCAGATTTTATCTCAAAATACATGAACTTTTCGTGGTTCTTGTCAATTTTTGTTGGTTTTCATCCAAATGGACTTATTTCAGTCAGCTTGATCTTTCTTCTTCAAAGCAAAAAGATTTTATCTTCAAATACAAGAACTTTTCGTGGTTTTGTTGATTTGCAGCAAATGAACATATTTCAGTGAGCGAGAAGTTTTTTCTTTAATAGCGTCAGATTTTATCTTAAAATACAAGAACTTTTCGTGGTTCTTGTCAATTTTTGTTGGTTTTCGTCCATTGAACTTATTTCAGTCAGCTAGATCTTTCTTCTTCAAAGCAAAAAGATTTTATCTTCAAATACAAGAACTTTTCGTGGTTTTGTTGATTTTCAGCAAATGAACATATTTCAGCGAGCGAGAAGTTTTTTCTTTAAAAGCGTCAGATTTTATCTGAAAATACAAGAAGTTTTCGTGGTTCTTGTCAATTTTTGTTGGTTTTCATTTTATGAACTTATTTCAGTCAGCGAGATCTTTCTTCTTCAAAGGAAAAAGATTTTATCTTCAAATACAAGAACTTTTCGTGGTTTTGTTGATTTTTAGCAAATGTACATATTTCAGCGAGCGAGAAGTTTTTTCTTTAATAGCGTCAGATTTTATCCTAAAGTACAAGAACTTTTCGTGGTTCTTGTCAATTTTTGTTGGTTTTCATCCAATGAACTTATTTCAGTCAGCTAGATCTTTCTTCTTCAAAGCAAAAAGATTTTATCTTCAAATACAAGAACTTTTCGTGGTTTTGTTGATTTTCAGCAAATGAACATATTTCAGCGAGCGAGAAGTTTTGTTTTTAATAGCGTCAGATTTTATCCTAAAATATAAGAAGTTTTCGTGGTTCTTGTCAATTTTTGTTGGTTTTCATCCAATGGACTTATTTCAGTCAGCTTGATCTTTATTCTTCAAAGCAAAAAGATTTTATCTTCAAATACAAGAACTTTTCGTGGTTTTGTTGATTTTCAGCAAATGAACATATTTCAGCGAGCGAGAAGTTTTTTCTTTAAAAGCATCAGATTTTATCTTAAAATACAAGAAGTTTTCGTGGTTCTTGTCAATTTTTGTTGGTTTTCATCCAATGAACTTATTTCAGTCAGCTGGATCTTTCTTCTTCAAAGCAAAAAGATTTTATCTTCAAATACAAGAACTTTTCGTGGTTTTGTTGATTTTCAGCAAATGAACATATTTCAGCGAGCGAGAAGTTTTGTTTTTAATAGCGTCAGATTTTATCCTAAAATACAAGAAGTTTTCGTGGTTCTTGTCAATTCTTGTTGATTTTCATCTCATGAACTTATTTCAGTCAGCAAGAACTTTCTTCTTCAAAGCAGAAAGATTTTATCTTCAAATACAAGAACTTTTCGTGGTTTTGTTGATTTTTAGCAAATGAACATATTTCAGCGAGCTGGAAGTTTTTTTTTTAATAGCGTTAGATTTTATCTTAAAATACAAGAACGTTTCGTGGTTCTTCTCAATTTTTGTTGGTTTTCATCCAATGAACTTATTTCAGTCAGCTGGATTTTTCTTCTTCAAAGCAAATAGATTTTATCTTCAAATACAAGAACTTTTCGTGGTTTTGTTGATTTTCAGCAAATGAACATATTTCAGCGAGGGAGAAGTTTTTTCTTTAATAGCGTCAGATTTTATCTCAAAATACATGAACTTTTCGTGGTTCTTGTCAATTTTTGTTGGTTTTCATCCAAATGGACTTATTTCAGTCAGCTTGATCTTTCTTCTTCAAAGCAAAAAGATTTTATCTTCAAATACAAGAACTTTTCGTGGTTTTGTTGATTTTCAGCAAATGAACATATTTCAGTGAGCGAGAAGTTTTTTCTTTAATAGCGTCAGATTTTATCTTAAAACACAAGAACTCTTCGTGGTTCTTGTCAATTTTTGTTGGTTTTCATCCATTGAACTTATTTCAGTCAGCTCGATCTTTCTTCTTCAAAGCAAAAAGATTTTATCTTCAAATACAAGAACTTTTCGTGGTTTTGTTGATTTTCAGCAAATGAACATATTTCAGCGAGCGAGAAGTTTTTTCTTTAAAAGCGTCAGATTTTATCTTAAAATACAAGAAGTTTTCGTGGTTCTTGTCAATTTTTGTTGGTTTTCATCTTATGAACTTATTTCAGTCAGCGAGATCTTTCTTCTTCAAAGGAAAAAGATTTTATCTTCAAATACAAGAACTTTTCGTGGTTTTGTTGATTTTTAGCAAATGTACATATTTCAGCGAGCGAGAAGTTTTTTCTTTAATAGCGTCAGATTTTATCCTAAAGTACAAGAACTTTTCGTGGTTCTTGTCAATTTTTGTTGGTTTTCATCCAATGAACTTATTTCAGTCAGCTAGATCTTTCTTCTTCAAAGCAAAAAGATTTTATCTTCAAATAAAAGAAGTTTTCGTGGTTCTTGTCAATTTTTGTTGGTTTTCATCTTATGAACTTATTTCAGTCAGCGAGATCTTTCTTCTTCAAAGGAAAAAGATTTTATCTTCAAATACAAGAACTTTTCGTGGTTTTGTTGATTTTTAGCAAATGTACATATTTCAGCGAGCGAGAAGTTTTTTCTTTAATAGCGTCAGATTTTATCCTAAAGTACAAGAACTTTTCGTGGTTCTTGTCAATTTTTGTTGGTTTTCATCCAATGAACTTATTTCAGTCAGCAAGAACTTTCTTCTTCAAAGCAAAAAGATTTTATCTTCAAATAAAAGAACTTTTCGTGGTTTTGTTGATTTTCAGCAAATGAACATATTTCAGCGAGGGAGAAGTTTTTTCTTTAATAGCGTCAGATTTTATCTTAAAATAGAAGAACTTTTCGTGGTTCTTGTCAATTTTTGTTGGTTTTCATCCAATGAACTTATTTCAGTCAGCTGGATCTTTCTTCTTCAAAGCAAAAAGATTTTATCTTCAAATACAAGAACTTTTCGTGGTTTTGTTGATTTTCAGCAAATGAACATATTTCAGCGAGCTAGAAGTTTTTTCTTTAATAGCGTAAGATTTTATCTTAAAATACAAGAACTTTTCGTGGTTCTTGTCAATTTTTGTTGGTTTTCATGTTGTGAACTTATTTCAGTCAGCTAGATCTTTCTACTTCAAAGCAAATAGTTTTCATCTTCAAATACAAGAACTTTTCGTGGTTTTGTTGATTTTCAGCAAATGAACATATTTCAGCGAGCGAGAAGTTTTTTCTTTAAAAGCGTCAGATTTTATCTTAAAATACAAGAAGTTTTCGTGGTTCTTGTCAATTTTTGTTGGTTTTCATCTTATGAACTTATTTCAGTCAGCGAGATCTTTCTTCTTCAAAGCAAAAAGATTTTATCTTCAAATGCAAGAACTTTTCGTGGTTTTGTTGATTTTTAGCAAATGTACATATTTCAGCGAGCGAGAAGTTTTTTCTTTAATAGCGTCAGATTTTATCCTAAAGTACAAGAACTTTTCGTGGTTCTTGTCAATTTTTGTTGGTTTTCATCCAATGAACTTATTTCAGTCAGCAAGATCTTTCTTCTTCAAAGCAAAAAGATTTTATCTTCAAATACAAGAACTTTTCGTGGTTTTGTTGATTTTCAGCAAATGAACATATTTCAGCGAGCGAGAAGTTTTGTTTTTAATAGCGTCAGATTTTATCCTAAAATATAAGAAGTTTTCGTGGTTCTTGTCAATTTTTGTTGGTTTTCATCCAATGAACTTATTTCAGTCAGCTGGATCTTTCTTCTTCAAAGCAAAAAGATTTTATCTTCAAATACAAGAACTTTTCGTGGTTTTGTTGATTTTCAGCAAATGAACATATTTCAGCGAGCTAGAAGTTTTTTCTTTAATAGCGTAAGATTTTATCTTAAAATACAAGAACTTTTCGTGGTTCTTGTCAATTTTTGTTGGTTTTCATGTTATGAACTTATTTCAGTCAGCTAGATCTTTCTACGTCAAAGCAAATAGATTTTATCTTCAAATACAAGAACTTTTCGTGGTTTTGTTGATTTTCAGCAAATGAACATATTTCAGAGAGCGAGAAGTTTTTTCTTTAATAGCTTCAGATGTTATCTTAAAATGCAAGAACTTTTCGTGGTTCTTGTCAATTTTTGTTGGTTTTCATCCAATGAACTTATTTCAGTCAGCGAGATCTTTCTTCTTCAAAGCAAAAAGATTTTATCTTCAAATACAAGAACTTTTCGTGGTTTTGTTGATTTTTAGCAAATGAACATATTTCAGCGAGCGAGAAATTTTTTCTTTAAAAGCGTCAGATTTTATCTTAAAATACAAGAACTTTTCGTGGTTCTTGTCAATTTTTGTTGGTTTTCATCCAATGGACTTATTTCAGTCAGCTTGATCTTTATTCTTCAAAGCAAAAAGATTTTATCTTCAAATACAAGAACTTTTCGTGGTTTTGTTGATTTTCAGCAAATGAACATATTTCAGCGAGCTGGAAGTTTTTTTTTTAATAGCGTTAGATTTTATCTTAAAATACAAGAACGTTTCGTGGTTCTTCTCAATTTTTGTTGGTTTTCATCTTATGAACTTATTTCAGTCAGCTGGATCTTTCTTCTTCAAAGCAAATAGATTTTATCTTCAAATACAAGAACTTTTCGTGGTTTTGTTGATTTTCAGCAAATGAACATATTTCAGCGAGGGAGAAGTTTTTTCTTTAATAGCGTCAGATTTTATCTCAAAATACATGAACTTTTCGTGGTTCTTGTCAATTTTTGTTGGTTTTCATCCAAATGGACTTATTTCAGTCAGCTTGATCTTTCTTCTTCAAAGCAAAAAGATTTTATCTTCAAATACAAGAACTTTTCGTGGTTTTGTTGATTTTCAGCAAATGAACATATTTCAGTGAGCGAGAAGTTTTTTCTTTAATAGCGTCAGATTTTATCTTAAAATACAAGAACTTTTCGTGGTTCTTGTCAATTTTTGTTGGTTTTCATCCATTGAACTTATTTCAGTCAGCTAGATCTTTCTTCTTCAAAGCAAAAAGATTTTATCTTCAAATACAAGAACTTTTCGTGGTTTTGTTGATTTTCAGCAAATGAACATATTTCAGCGAGCGAGAAGTTTTTTCTTTAAAAGCGTCAGATTTTATCTGAAAATACAAGAAGTTTTCGTGGTTCTTGTCAATTTTTGTTGGTTTTCATCTTATGAACTTATTTCAGTCAGCGAGATCTTTCTTCTTCAAAGGAAAAAGATTTTATCTTCAAATACAAGAACTTTTCGTGGTTTTGTTGATTTTTAGCAAATGTACATATTTCAGCGAGCGAGAAGTTTTTTCTTTAATAGTGTCAGATTTTATCCTGAAGTACAAGAACTTTTCGTGGTTCTTGTCAATTTTTGTTGGTTTTCATCCAATGAACTTATTTCAGTCAGCTAGATCTTTCTTCTTCAAAGCAAAAAGATTTTATCTTCAAATACAAGAACTTTTCGTGGTTTTGTTGATTTTCAGCAAATGAACATATTTCAGCGAGCGAGAAGTTTTGTTTTTAATAGCGTCAGATTTTATCCTAAAATATAAGAAGTTTTCGTGGTTCTTGTCAATTTTTGTTGGTTTTCATCCAATGAACTTATTTCAGTCAGCTCGATCTTTCTTCTTGAAAGCAAAAAGATTTTATCTTCAAATACAAGAACTTTTCGTGGTTTTGTTGATTTTCAGCAAATGAACATATTTCAGCGAGCTGGAAGTTTTTTTTTTAATAGCGTTAGATTTTCTCTTAAAATACAAGAACGTTTCGTGGTTCTTCTCAATTTTTGTTGGTTTTCATCTTATGAACTTATTTCAGTCAGCTAGATCTTTCTTCTTCAAAGCAAATAGATTTTATCTTCAAATACAAGAACTTTTCGTGGTTTTGTTGATTTTCAGCAAATGAACATATTTCAGCGAGGGAGAAGTTTTTTCTTTAATAGCGTCAGATTTTATCTCAAAATACATGAACTTTTCGTGGTTCTTGTCAATTTTTGTTGGTTTTCATCCAAATGGACTTATTTCAGTCAGCTTGATCTTTCTTCTTCAAAGCAAAAAGATTTTATCTTCAAATACAAGAACTTTTCGTGGTTTTGTTGATTTTCAGCAAATGAACATATTTCAGTGAGCGAGAAGTTTTTTCTTTAATAGCGTCAGATTTTATCTTAAAATACAAGAACTTTTCGTGGTTCTTGTCAATTTTTGTTGGTTTTCGTCCATTGAACTTATTTCAGTCAGCTAGATCTTTCTTCTTCAAAGCAAAAAGATTTTATCTTCAAATACAAGAACTTTTCGTGGTTTTGTTGATTTTCAGCAAATGAACATATTTCAGCGAGCGAGAAGTTTTTTCTTTAAAAGCGTCAGATTTTATCTGAAAATACAAGAAGTTTTCGTGGTTCTTGTCAATTTTTGTTGGTTTTCATTTTATGAACTTATTTCAGTCAGCGAGATCTTTCTTCTTCAAAGGAAAAAGATTTTATCTTCAAATACAAGAACTTTTCGTGGTTTTGTTGATTTTTAGCAAATGTACATATTTCAGCGAGCGAGAAGTTTTTTCTTTAATAGCGTCAGATTTTATCCTAAAGTACAAGAACTTTTCGTGGTTCTTGTCAATTTTTGTTGGTTTTCATCCAATGAACTTATTTCAGTCAGCTAGATCTTTCTTCTTCAAAGCAAAAAGATTTTATCTTCAAATACAAGAACTTTTCGTGGTTTTGTTGATTTTCAGCAAATGAACATATTTCAGCGAGCGAGAAGTTTTGTTTTTAATAGCGTCAGATTTTATCCTAAAATATAAGAAGTTTTCGTGGTTCTTGTCAATTTTTGTTGGTTTTCATCCAATGGACTTATTTCAGTCAGCTTGATCTTTATTCTTCAAAGCAAAAAGATTTTATCTTCAAATACAAGAACTTTTCGTGGTTTTGTTGATTTTCAGCAAATGAACATATTTCAGCGAGCGAGAAGTTTTTTCTTTAAAAGCATCAGATTTTATCTTAAAATACAAGAAGTTTTCGTGGTTCTTGTCAATTTTTGTTGGTTTTCATCCAATGAACTTATTTCAGTCAGCTGGATCTTTCTTCTTCAAAGCAAAAAGATTTTATCTTCAAATACAAGAACTTTTCGTGGTTTTGTTGATTTTCAGCAAATGAACATATTTCAGCGAGCGAGAAGTTTTGTTTTTAATAGCGTCAGATTTTATCCTAAAATACAAGAAGTTTTCGTGGTTCTTGTCAATTCTTGTTGATTTTCATCTCATGAACTTATTTCAGTCAGCAAGAACTTTCTTCTTCAAAGCAGAAAGATTTTATCTTCAAATACAAGAACTTTTCGTGGTTTTGTTGATTTTTAGCAAATGAACATATTTCAGCGAGCTGGAAGTTTTTTTTTTAATAGCGTTAGATTTTATCTTAAAATACAAGAACGTTTCGTGGTTCTTCTCAATTTTTGTTGGTTTTCATCCAATGAACTTATTTCAGTCAGCTGGATTTTTCTTCTTCAAAGCAAATAGATTTTATCCTCAAATACAAGAACTTTTCGTGGTTTTGTTGATTTTCAGCAAATGAACATATTTCAGCGAGGGAGAAGTTTTTTCTTTAATAGCGTCAGATTTTATCTCAAAATACATGAACTTTTCGTGGTTCTTGTCAATTTTTGTTGGTTTTCATCCAAATGGACTTATTTCAGTCAGCTTGATCTTTCTTCTTCAAAGCAAAAAGATTTTATCTTCAAATACAAGAACTTTTCGTGGTTTTGTTGATTTTCAGCAAATGAACATATTTCAGTGAGCGAGAAGTTTTTTCTTTAATAGCGTCAGATTTTATCTTAAAACACAAGAACTCTTCGTGGTTCTTGTCAATTTTTGTTGGTTTTCATCCATTGAACTTATTTCAGTCAGCTCGATCTTTCTTCTTCAAAGCAAAAAGATTTTATCTTCAAATACAAGAACTTTTCGTGGTTTTGTTGATTTTCAGCAAATGAACATATTTCAGCGAGCGAGAAGTTTTTTCTTTAAAAGCGTCAGATTTTATCTTAAAATACAAGAAGTTTTCGTGGTTCTTGTCAATTTTTGTTGGTTTTCATCTTATGAACTTATTTCAGTCAGCGAGATCTTTCTTCTTCAAAGGAAAAAGATTTTATCTTCAAATACAAGAACTTTTCGTGGTTTTGTTGATTTTTAGCAAATGTACATATTTCAGCGAGCGAGAAGTTTTTTCTTTAATAGCGTCAGATTTTATCCTAAAGTACAAGAACTTTTCGTGGTTCTTGTCAATTTTTGTTGGTTTTCATCCAATGAACTTATTTCAGTCAGCTAGATCTTTCTTCTTCAAAGCAAAAAGATTTTATCTTCAAATAAAAGAAGTTTTCGTGGTTCTTGTCAATTTTTGTTGGTTTTCATCTTATGAACTTATTTCAGTCAGCGAGATCTTTCTTCTTCAAAGGAAAAAGATTTTATCTTCAAATACAAGAACTTTTCGTGGTTTTGTTGATTTTTAGCAAATGTACATATTTCAGCGAGCGAGAAGTTTTTTCTTTAATAGCGTCAGATTTTATCCTAAAGTACAAGAACTTTTCGTGGTTCTTGTCAATTTTTGTTGGTTTTCATCCAATGAACTTATTTCAGTCAGCAAGAACTTTCTTCTTCAAAGCAAAAAGATTTTATCTTCAAATAAAAGAACTTTTCGTGGTTTTGTTGATTTTCAGCAAATGAACATATTTCAGCGAGGGAGAAGTTTTTTCTTTAATAGCGTCAGATTTTATCTTAAAATAGAAGAACTTTTCGTGGTTCTTGTCAATTTTTGTTGGTTTTCATCCAATGAACTTATTTCAGTCAGCTGGATCTTTCTTCTTCAAAGCAAAAAGATTTTATCTTCAAATACAAGAACTTTTCGTGGTTTTGTTGATTTTCAGCAAATGAACATATTTCAGCGAGCTAGAAGTTTTTTCTTTAATAGCGTAAGATTTTATCTTAAAATACAAGAACTTTTCGTGGTTCTTGTCAATTTTTGTTGGTTTTCATGTTGTGAACTTATTTCAGTCAGCTAGATCTTTCTACTTCAAAGCAAATAGTTTTCATCTTCAAATACAAGAACTTTTCGTGGTTTTGTTGATTTTCAGCAAATGAACATATTTCAGCGAGCGAGAAGTTTTTTCTTTAATAGCGTCAGATGTTATCTTAAAATGCAAGAACTTTTCGTGGTTCTTGTCAATTTTTGTTGGTTTTCATCCAATGAACTTATTTCAGTCAGCGAGATCTTTCTTCTTCAAAGCAAAAAGATTTTATCTTCAAATACAAGAACTTTTCGTGGTTTTGTTGATTTTTAGTAAATGAACATATTTCAGCGAGCGAGAAGTTTTTTCTTTAAAAGCATCAGATTTTATCTTAAAATACAAGAACTTTTCGTGGTTCTTGTCAATTTTTGTTGGTTTTCATCCAATGGACTTATTTCAGTCAGCTTGATCTTTCTTCTTCAAAGCAAAAAGATTTTATCTTCAAATACAAGAACTTTTCGTGGTTTTGTTGATTTTCAGCAAATGAACATATTTCAGCGAGCGAGAAGTTTTTTCTTTAAAAGCGTCAAATTTTATCTTAAAATACAAGACGTTTTCGTGGTTCTTGTCAATTTTTGTTGGTTTTCATCTTATGAACTTATTTCAGTCAGCTTGATCTTTCTTCTTCAAAGGAAAAAGATTTTATCTTCAAATACAAGAACTTTTCGTGGTTTTGTTGATTTTTAGCAAATGTACATATTTCAGCGAGCGAGAAGTTTTTTCTTTAATAGCGTCAGATCTTATCCTAAAGTACAAGAACTTTTCGTGGTTCTTGTCAATTTTTGTTGGTTTTCATCCAATCAACTTATTTCAGTCAGCTAGATCTTTCTTCTTCAAAGCAAAAAGATTTTATCTTCAAATACAAGAACTTTTCGTGGTTTTGTTGATTTTCAGCAAATGAACATATTTCAACGAGCGAGAAGTTTTATCTTTAATACCGTCAGATTTTGTCTTAAAATTCAAGAACTTTTCGTGGTTCTTGTCAATTTTTGTTGGTTTTCATCCAATGAACTTATTTCAGTCAGCTGGATCTTTCTTCTTCAAAGCAAAAAGATTTTATCTTCAAATACAAGAACTTTTCGTGGTTTTGTTGATTTTCAGCAAATGAACATATTTCAGCGAGCGAGAAGTTTTTTCTTTAATAGCGTCAGATTTTATCTTAAAATACAAGAACGTTTCATGGTTCTTGTCAATTTTTTTGGTTTTGATCTCATGAACTTGTTTCAGTCAGCGAGATCTTTCTTCTTCAAAGCAAAAAGATTTTATCTTCAAATACAAGAACTTTTTGTGGTTTTGTTGATTTTCAGCAAATGAACATATTTCAGCGAGGGAGAAGTTTTTTCTTTAATAGCGTCAGATTTTATCTTAAAATAGAAGAACTTTTCGTGGTTCTTGTCAATTTTTGTTGGTTTTCATCCAATGAACTTATTTCAGTCAGCTGGATCTTTCTTCTTCAAAGCAAAAAGATTTTATCTTCAAATACAAGAACTTTTCGTGGTTTTGTTGATTTTCAGCAAATGAACATATTTCAGCGAGCGAGAAGTTATTTCTTTAAAAGCGTCAGATTTTATCTTAAAATACAAGAACTTTTCGTGGTTCTTGTCAATTTTTGTTGGTTTTGATCTCATGAACTTGTTTCAGTCAGCTAGATCTTTCTTCTTCAAAGCAAAAAGATTTTATCTTCAAATACAAGAACTTTTCGTGGTTTTGTTGATTTTCAGCAAATGAACATATTTCAGCGAGGGAGAAGTTTTTTCTTTAATAGCGTCAGATTTTATCTTAAAATAGAAGAACTTTTCGTGGTTCTTGTCAATTTTTGTTGGTTTTCATCCAATGAACTTATTTCAGTCAGCTGGATCTTTCTTCTTCAAAGCAAAAAGATTTTATCTTCAAATACAAGAACTTTTCGTGGTTTTGTTGATTTTCAGCAAATGAACATATTTCAGCGAGCGAGAAGTTTTTTCTTTAAAAGCGTCAGATTTTATCTTAAAATACAAGAACTTTTCGTGGTTCTTGTCAATTTTTGTTGGTTTTCATCTTATGAACTTATTTCAGTCAGCTAGATTTTTCTACTTCAAAGCAAATATATTTTATCTTCAAATACAAGAACTTTTCGTGGTTTTGTTGATTTTCAGCAAATGAACATATTTCAGCGAGGGAGAAGTTTTTTCTTTAATAGCGTCAGATGTTATCTTAAAATGCAAGAACTTTTCGTGGTTCTTGTCAATTTTTGTTGGTTTTCATCCAATGAACTTATTTCAGTCAGCTAGATCTTTCTTCTTCAAAGCAAATAGATTTGATCTTCAAATACAAGAACTTTTCGTGGTTTTGTTGATTTTCAGCAAATGAACATATTTCAGCGAGCTAGAAGTTTTTTCTTTAATAGCGTAAGATTTTATCTTAAAATACAAGAACTTTTCGTGGTTCTTGTCAATTTTTGTTGGTTTTCATCTTATTAACTTATTTCGGTCAGCTGGACCTTTCTTCTTCAAAGCAAATAGATGTTATCTTCAAATACAAGAACTTTTTGTGGTTTTGTTGATTTTCAGCAAATGAACATATTTCAGCGAGCGAGAAGTTTTGTTTTTAATAGCGTCAGATTTTATCCTAAAATATAAGAAGTTTTCGTGGTTCTTGTCAATTCTTGTTGATTTTCATCTCATGAACTTATTTCAGTCAGCAAGAACTTTCTTCTTCAAAGCAAAAAGATTTTATCTTCAAATACAAGAACTTTTCGTGGTTTTGTTGATTTTCAGCAAATGAACATATTTCAGCGAGGGAGAAGTTTTTTCTTTAATAGCGTCAGATTTTATCTTAAAATAGAAGAACTTTTCGTGGTGCTTGTCAATTTTTGTTGGTTTTCATCCAATGAACTTATTTCAGTCAGCTGGATCTTTCTTCTTCAAAGCAAAAAGATTTTATCTTCAAATACAAGAACTTTTCGTGGTTTTGTTGATTTTCAGCAAATGAACATATTTCAGCGAGCTAGAAGTTTTTTCTTTAATAGCGTAAGATTTTATCTTAAAATACAAGAACTTTTCGTGGTTCTTGTCAATTTTTGTTGGTTTTCATGTTATGAACTTATTTCAGTCAGCTAGATCTTTCTACTTCAAAGCAAATAGATTTTATCTTCAAATACAAGAACTTTTCGTGGTTTTGTTGATTTTCAGCAAATGAACATATTTCAGCGAGCGAGAAGTTTTTTCTTTAATAGCGTCAGATGTTATCTTAAAATGCAAGAACTTTTCGTGGTTCTTGTCAATTTTTGTTGGTTTTCATCCAATGAACTTATTTCAGTCAGCGAGATCTTTCTTCTTCAAAGCAAAAAGATTTTATCTTCAAATACAAGAACTTTTCGTGGTTTTGTTGATTTTTAGCAAATGAGCATATTTCAGCGAGCGAGAAGTTTTTTCTTTAAAAGCGTCAGATTTTATCTTAAAATACAAGAACTTTTCGTGGTTCTTGTCAATTTTTGTTGGTTTTCATCCAATGGACTTATTTCAGTCAGCTTGATCTTTCTTCTTCAAAGCAAAAAGATTTTATCTTCAAATACAAGAACTTTTCGTGGTTTTGTTGATTTTCAGCAAATGAACATATTTCAGCGAGCGAGAAGTTTTTTCTTTAAAAGCGTCAGATTTTATCTTAAAATACAAGAAGTTTTCGTGGTTCTTGTCAATTTTTGTTGGTTTTCATCTTATGAACTTATTTCAGTCAGCTTGATCTTTCTTCTTCAAAGGAAAAAGATTTTATCTTCAAATACAAGAACTTTTCGTGGTTTTGTTGATTTTTAGCAAATGTACATATTTCAGCGAGCGAGAAGTTTTTTCTTTAATAGCGTCAGATCTTATCCTAAAGTACAAGAACTTTTCGTGGTTCTTGTCAATTTTTGTTGGTTTTCATCCAATGAACTTATTTCAGTCAGCTGGATCTTTCTTCTTCAAAGCAAAAAGATTTCATCTTCAAATACAAGAACTTTTCGTGGTTTTGTTGATTTTCAGCAAATGAACATATTTCAGCGAGCGAGAAGTTTTATCTTTAATACCGTCAGATTTTGTCTTAAAATTCAAGAACTTTTCGTGGTTCTTGTCAATTTTTGTTGGTTTTCATGTTATGAACTTATTTCAGTCAGCTAGATCTTTCTACGTCAAAGCAAATAGATTTTATCTTCAAATACAAGAACTTTTCGTGGTTTTGTTGATTTTCAGCAAATGAACATATTTCAGCGAGCGAGAAGTTTTTTCTTTAATAGCTTCAGATGTTATCTTAAAATGCAAGAACTTTTCGTGGTTCTTGTCAATTTTTGTTGGTTTTCATCCAATGAACTTATTTCAGTCAGCGAGATCTTTCTTCTTCAAAGCAAAAAGATTTTATCTTCAAATACAAGAACTTTTCGTGGTTTTGTTGATTTTTAGCAAATGAACATATTTCAGCGAGCGAGAAGTTTTTTCTTTAAAAGCGTCAGATTTTATCTTAAAATACAAGAAGTTTTCGTGGTTCTTGTCAATTTTTGTTGGTTTTCATCCAATGAACTTATTTCAGTCAGCTCGATCTTTCTTCTTGAAAGCAAAAAGATTTTATCTTCAAATACAAGAACTTTTCGTGGTTTTGTTGATTTTCAGCAAATGAACATATTTCAGCGAGCGAGAAGTTTTTTCTTTAAAAGCATCAGATTTTATCTTAAAATACAAGAAGTTTTCGTGGTTCTTGTCAATTTCTGTTGGTTTTCATCCAATGAACTTATTTCAGTCAGCTGGATCTTTCTTCTTCAAAGCAAAAAGATTTTATCTTCAAATACAAGAACTTTTCGTGGTTTTGTTGATTTTCAGCAAATGAACATATTTCAGCGAGCGAGAAGTTTTGTTTTAATAGCGTCAGATTTTATCCTAAAATACAAGAAGTTTTCGTGGTTCTTGTCAATTCTTGTTGATTTTCATCTCATGAACTTATTTCAGTCAGCAAGAACTTTCTTCTTCAAAGCAAAAAGATTTTATCTTCAAATACAAGAACTTTTCGTGGTTTTGTTGATTTTTAGCAAATGAACATATTTCAGCGAGCGAGAAGTTTTTTCTTTAAAAGCGTCAGATTTTATCTTAAAATACAAGAAGTTTTCGTGGTTCTTGTCAATTTTTGTTGGTTTTCATCCAATGAACTTATTTCAGTCAGCTCGATCTTTCTTCTTGAAAGCAAAAAGATTTTATCTTCAAATACAAGAACTTTTCGTGGTTTTGTTGATTTTCAGCAAATGAACATATTTCAGCGAGCTGGAAGTTTTTTTTTTAATAGCGTTAGATTTTATCTTAAAATACAAGAACGTTTCGTGGTTCTTCTCAATTTTTGTTGGTTTTCATCTTATGAACTTATTTCAGTCAGCTAGATCTTTCTTCTTCAAAGCAAATAGATTTTATCTTCAAATACAAGAACTTTTCGTGGTTTTGTTGATTTTCAGCAAATGAACATATTTCAGCGAGGGAGAAGTTTTTTCTTTAATAGCGTCAGATTTTATCTCAAAATACATGAACTTTTCGTGGTTCTTGTCAATTTTTGTTGGTTTTCATCCAAATGGACTTATTTCAGTCAGCTTGATCTTTCTTCTTCAAAGCAAAAAGATTTTATCTTCAAATACAAGAACTTTTCGTGGTTTTGTTGATTTTCAGCAAATGAACATATTTCAGTGAGCGAGAAGTTTTTTCTTTAATAGCGTCAGATTTTATCTTAAAATACAAGAACTTTTCGTGGTTCTTGTCAATTTTTGTTGGTTTTCATCCATTGAACTTATTTCAGTCAGCTAGATCTTTCTTCTTCAAAGCAAAAAGATTTTATCTTCAAATACAAGAACTTTTCGTGGTTTTGTTGATTTTCAGCAAATGAACATATTTCAGCGAGCGAGAAGTTTTTTCTTTAAAAGCGTCAGATTTTATCTTAAAATACAAGAAGTTTTCGTGGTTCTTGTCAATTTTTGTTGGTTTTCATCTTATGAACTTATTTCAGTCAGCGAGATCTTTCTTCTTCAAAGGAAAAGATTTTATCTTCAAATACAAGAACTTTTCGTGGTTTTGTTGATTTTTAGCAAATGTACATATTTCAGCGAGCGAGAAGTTTTTTCTTTAATAGCGTCAGATTTTATCCGAAAGTACAAGAACTTTTCGTGGTTCTTGTCAATTTTTGTTGGTTTTCATCCAATGAACTTATTTCAGTCAGCTAGATCTTTCTTCTTCAAAGCAAAAAGATTTTATCTTCAAATACAAGAACTTTTCGTGGTTTTGTTGATTTTCAGCAAATGAACATATTTCAGCGAGCGAGAAGTTTTGTTTTTAATAGCGTCAGATTTTATCCTAAAATATAAGAAGTTTTCGTGGTTCTTGTCAATTTTTGTTGGTTTTCATCCAATGGACTTATTTCAGTCAGCTTGATCTTTATTCTTCAAAGCAAAAAGATTTTATCTTCAAATACAAGAACTTTTCGTGGTTTTGTTGATTTTCAGCAAATGAACATATTTCAGCGAGCGAGAAGTTTTTTCTTTAAAAGCATCAGATTTTATCTTAAAATACAAGAAGTTTTCGTGGTTCTTGTCAATTTTTGTTGGTTTTCATCCAATGAACTTATTTCAGTCAGCTGGATCTTTCTTCTTCAAAGCAAAAAGATTTTATCTTCAAATACAAGAACTTTTCGTGGTTTTGTTGATTTTCAGCAAATGAACATATTTCAGCGAGCGAGAAGTTTTGTTTTTAATAGCGTCAGATTTTATCCTAAAATACAAGAAGTTTTCGTGGTTCTTGTCAATTCTTGTTGATTTTCATCTCATGAACTTATTTCAGTCAGCAAGAACTTTCTTCTTCAAAGCAAAAAGATTTTATCTTCAAATACAAGAACTTTTCGTGGTTTTGTTGATTTTCAGCAAATGAACATATTTCAGCGAGCGAGAAGTTTTGTTTTTAATAGCGTCAGATTTTATCCTAAAATACAAGAAGTTTTCGTGGTTCTTGTCAATTCTTGTTGATTTTCATCTCATGAACTTATTTCAGTCAGCAAGAACTTTCTTCTTCAAAGCAAAAAGATTTTATCTTCAAATACAAGAACTTTTCGTGGTTTTGTTGATTTTTAGCAAATGAACATATTTCAGCGAGCGAGAAGTTTTTTCTTTAAAAGCGTCAGATTTTATCTTAAAATACAAGAAGTTTTCGTGGTTCTTGTCAATTTTTGTTGGTTTTCATCCAATGAACTTATTTCAGTCAGCTCGATCTTTCTTCTTGAAAGCAAAAAGATTTTATCTTCAAATACAAGAACTTTTCGTGGTTTTGTTGATTTTCAGCAAATGAACATATTTCAGCGAGCTGGAAGTTTTTTTTTAATAGCGTTAGATTTTATCTTAAAATACAAGAACGTTTCGTGGTTCTTCTCAATTTTTGTTGGTTTTCATCTTATGAACTTATTTCAGTCAGCTAGATCTTTCTTCTTCAAAGCAAATAGATTTTATCTTCAAATACAAGAACTTTTCGTGGTTTTGTTGATTTTCAGCAAATGAACATATTTCAGCGAGGGAGAAGTTTTTTCTTTAATAGCGTCAGATTTTATCTCAAAATACATGAACTTTTCGTGGTTCTTGTCAATTTTTGTTGGTTTTCATCCAAATGGACTTATTTCAGTCAGCTTGATCTTTCTTCTTCAAAGCAAAAAGATTTTATCTTCAAATACAAGAACTTTTCGTGGTTTTGTTGATTTTCAGCAAATGAACATATTTCAGTGAGCGAGAAGTTTTTTCTTTAATGGTGTCAGATTTTATCTTAAAATACAAGAACTTTTCGTGGTTCTTGTCAATTTTTGTTGGTTTTCATCCATTGAACTTATTTCAGTCAGCTAGATCTTTCTTCTTCAAAGGAAAAAGATTTTATCTTCAAATACAAGAACTTTTCGTGGTTTTGTTGATTTTTAGCAAATGTACATATTTCAGCGAGCGAGAAGTTTTTTCTTTAATAGCGTCAGATTTTATCCTAAAGTACAAGAACTTTTCGTGGTTCTTGTCAATTTTTGTTGGTTTTCATCCAATGAACTTATTTCAGTCAGCTAGATCTTTCTTCTTCAAAGCAAAAAGATTTTATCTTCAAATACAAGAACTTTTCGTGGTTTTGTTGATTTTCAGCAAATGAACATATTTCAGCGTGCGAGAAGTTTTGTTTTTAATAGCATCAGATTTTATCCTAAAATATAAGAAGTTTTCGTGGTTCTTGTCAATTCTTGTTGATTTTCATCTCATGAACTTATTTCAGTCAGCAAGAACTTTCTTCTTCAAAGCAAAAAGATTTTATCTTCAAATACAAGAACTTTTCGTGGTTTTGTTGATTTTCAGCAAATGAACATATTTCAGCGAGCTAGAAGTTTTTTCTTTAATAGCGTAAGATTTTATCTTAAAATACAAGAACTTTTCGTGGTTCTTGTCAATTTTTGTTGGTTTTCATGTTATGAACTTATTTCAGTCAGCTAGATCTTTCTACGTCAAAGCAAATAGATTTTATCTTCAAATACAAGAACTTTTCGTGGTTTTGTTGATTTTCAGCAAATGAACATATTTCAGCGAGCGAGAAGTTTTTTCTTTAATAGCTTCAGATGTTATCTTAAAATGCAAGAACTTTTCGTGGTTCTTGTCAATTTTTGTTGGTTTTCATCCAATGAACTTATTTCAGTCAGCGAGATCTTTCTTCTTCAAAGCAAAAAGATTTTATCTTCAAATACAAGAACTTTTCGTGGTTTTGTTGATTTTTAGCAAATGAACATATTTCAGCGAGCGAGAAGTTTTTTCTTCAAAAGCGTCAGATTTTATCTTAAAATAAAAGAATTTTTCGTGGTTCTTGTCAATTTTTGTTGGTTTTCATCCAATGGACTTATTTCAGTCAGCTTGATCTTTATTCTTCAAAGCAAAAAGATTTTATCTTCAAATACAAGAACTTTTCGTGGTTTTGTTGATTTTCAGCAAATGAACATATTTCAGCGAGCGAGAAGTTTTTTCTTTAAAAGCATCAGATTTTATCTTAAAATACAAGAAGTTTTCGTGGTTCTTGTCAATTTTTGTTGGTTTTCATCCAATGAACTTATTTCAGTCAGCTGGATCTTTCTTCTTCAAAGCAAAAAGATTTTATCTTCAAATACAAGAACTTTTCGTGGTTTTGTTGATTTTCAGCAAATGAACATATTTCAGCGAGCGAGAAGTTTTGTTTTTAATAGCGTCAGATTTTATCCTAAAATACAAGAAGTTTTCGTGGTTCTTGTCAATTCTTGTTGATTTTCATCTCATGAACTTATTTCAGTCAGCAAGAACTTTCTTCTTCAAAGCAAAAAGATTTTATCTTCAAATACAAGAACTTTTCGTGGTTTTGTTGATTTTTAGCAAATGAACATATTTCAGCGAGCGAGAAGTTTTTTCTTTAAAAGCGTCAGATTTTATCTTAAAATACAAGAAGTTTTCGTGGTTCTTGTCAATTTTTGTTGGTTTTCATCCAATGAACTTATTTCAGTCAGCTCGATCTTTCTTCTTGAAAGCAAAAAGATTTTATCTTCAAATACAAGAACTTTTCGTGGTTTTGTTGATTTTCAGCAAATGAACATATTTCAGCGAGCTGGAAGTTTTTTTTTAATAGCGTTAGATTTTATCTTAAAATACAAGAACGTTTCGTGGTTCTTCTCAATTTTTGTTGGTTTTCATCTTATGAACTTATTTCAGTCAGCTAGATCTTTCTTCTTCAAAGCAAATAGATTTTATCTTCAAATACAAGAACTTTTCGTGGTTTTGTTGATTTTCAGCAAATGAACATATTTCAGCGAGGGAGAAGTTTTTTCTTTAATAGCGTCAGATTTTATCTCAAAATACATGAACTTTTCGTGGTTCTTGTCAATTTTTGTTGGTTTTCATCCAAATGGACTTATTTCAGTCAGCTTGATCTTTCTTCTTCAAAGCAAAAAGATTTTATCTTCAAATACAAGAACTTTTCGTGGTTTTGTTGATTTTCAGCAAATGAACATATTTCAGTGAGCGAGAAGTTTTTTCTTTAATGGTGTCAGATTTTATCTTAAAATACAAGAACTTTTCGTGGTTCTTGTCAATTTTTGTTGGTTTTCATCCATTGAACTTATTTCAGTCAGCTAGATCTTTCTTCTTCAAAGCAAAAAGATTTTATCTTCAAATACAAGAACTTTTCGTGGTTTTGTTGATTTTCAGCAAATGAACATATTTCAGCGAGCGAGAAGTTTTTTCTTTAAAAGCGTCAGATTTTATCTTAAAATACAAGAAGTTTTCGTGGTTCTTGTCAATTTTTGTTGCTTTTCATCTTATGAACTTATTTCAGTCAGCGAGATCTTTCTTCTTCAAAGGAAAAAGATTTTATCTTCAAATACAAGAACTTTTCGTGGTTTTGTTGATTTTTAGCAAATGTACATATTTCAGCGAGCGAGAAGTTTTTTCTTTAATAGCGTCAGATTTTATCCTAAAGTACAAGAACTTTTCGTGGTTCTTGTCAATTTTTGTTGGTTTTCATCCAATGAACTTATTTCAGTCAGCTAGATCTTTCTTCTTCAAAGCAAAAAGATTTTATCTTCAAATACAAGAACTTTTCGTGGTTTTGTTGATTTTCAGCAAATGAACATATTTCAGCGTGCGAGAAGTTTTGTTTTTAATAGCATCAGATTTTATCCTAAAATATAAGAAGTTTTCGTGGTTCTTGTCAATTCTTGTTGATTTTCATCTCATGAACTTATTTCAGTCAGCAAGAACTTTCTTCTTCAAAGCAAAAAGATTTTATCTTCAAATACAAGAACTTTTCGTGGTTTTGATGATTTTCAGCAAATGAACATATTTCAGCGAGGGAGAAGTTTTTTCTTTAATAGCGTCAGATTTTATCTTAAAATACAAGAACTTTTCGTGGTTCTTGTCAATTTTTGTTGGTTTTCATCCAATGAACTTATTTCAGTCAGCTGGATCTTTCTTCTTCAAAGCAAAAAGATTTTATCTTCAAATACAAGAACTTTTCGTGGTTTTGTTGATTTTCAGCAAATGAACATATTTCAGCGAGCTAGAAGTTTTTTCTTTAATAGCGTAAGATTTTATCTTAAAATACAAGAACTTTTCGTGGTTCTTGTCAATTTTTGTTGGTTTTCATGTTATGAACTTATTTCAGTCAGCTAGATCTTTCTACGTCAAAGCAAATAGATTTTATCTTCAAATACAAGAACTTTTCGTGGTTTTGTTGATTTTCAGCAAATGAACATATTTCAGCGAGCGAGAAGTTTTTTCTTTAATAGCTTCAGATGTTATTTTAAAATGCAAGAACTTTTCGTGGTTCTTGTCAATTTTTGTTGGTTTTCATCCAATGAACTTATTTCAGTCAGCGAGATCTTTCTTCTTCAAAGCAAAAAGATTTTATCTTCAAATACAAGAACTTTTCGTGGTTTTGTTGATTTTTAGCAAATGAACATATTTCAGCGAGCGAGAAGTTTTTTCTTCAAAAGCGTCAGATTTTATCTTAAAATAAAAGAATTTTTCGTGGTTCTTGTCAATTTTTGTTGGTTTTCATCCAATGGACTTATTTCAGTCAGCTTGATCTTTATTCTTCAAAGCAAAAAGATTTTATCTTCAAATACAAGAACTTTTCGTGGTTTTGTTGATTTTCAGGAAATGAACATATTTCAGCGAGCGAGAAGTTTTTTCTTTAAAAGCATCAGATTTTATCTTAAAATACAAGAAGTTTTCGTGGTTCTTGTCAATTTTTGTTGGTTTTCATCCAATGAACTTATTTCAGTCAGCTGGATCTTTCTTCTTCAAAGCAAAAAGATTTTATCTTCAAATACAAGAACTTTTCGTGGTTTTGTTGATTTTCAGCAAATGAACATATTTCAGCGAGCGAGAAGTTTTGTTTTTAATAGCGTCAGATTTTATCCTAAAATACAAGAAGTTTTCGTGGTTCTTGTCAATTCTTGTTGATTTTCATCTCATGAACTTATTTCAGTCAGCAAGAACTTTCTTCTTCAAAGCAAAAAGATTTTATCTTCAAATACAAGAACTTTTCGTGGTTTTGTTGATTTTTAGCAAATGAACATATTTCAGCGAGCGAGAAGTTTTTTCTTTAAAAGCGTCAGATTTTATCTTAAAATACAAGAAGTTTTCGTGGTTCTTGTCAATTTTTGTTGGTTTTCATCCAATGAACTTATTTCAGTCAGCTCGATCTTTCTTCTTGAAAGCAAAAAGATTTTATCTTCAAATACAAGAACTTTTCGTGGTTTTGTTGATTTTCAGCAAATGAACATATTTCAGCGAGCTGGAAGTTTTTTTTTAATAGCGTTAGATTTTATCTTAAAATACAAGAACGTTTCGTGGTTCTTCTCAATTTTTGTTGGTTTTCATCTTATGAACTTATTTCAGTCAGCTAGATCTTTCTTCTTCAAAGCAAATAGATTTTATCTTCAAATACAAGAACTTTTCGTGGTTTTGTTGATTTTCAGCAAATGAACATATTTCAGCGAGGGAGAAGTTTTTTCTTTAATAGCGTCAGATTTTATCTCAAAATACATGAACTTTTCGTGGTTCTTGTCAATTTTTGTTGGTTTTCATCCAAATGGACTTATTTCAGTCAGCTTGATCTTTCTTCTTCAAAGCAAAAAGATTTTATCTTCAAATACAAGAACTTTTCGTGGTTTTGTTGATTTTCAGCAAATGAACATATTTCAGTGAGCGAGAAGTTTTTTCTTTAATGGTGTCAGATTTTATCTTAAAATACAAGAACTTTTCGTGGTTCTTGTCAATTTTTGTTGGTTTTCATCCATTGAACTTATTTCAGTCAGCTAGATCTTTCTTCTTCAAAGCAAAAAGATTTTATCTTCAAATACAAGAACTTTTCGTGGTTTTGTTGATTTTCAGCAAATGAACATATTTCAGCGAGCGAGAAGTTTTTTCTTTAAAAGCGTCAGATTTTATCTTAAAATAGAAGAAGTTTTCGTGGTTCTTGTCAATTTTTGTTGCTTTTCATCTTATGAACTTATTTCAGTCAGCGAGATCTTTCTTCTTCAAAGGAAAAAGATTTTATCTTCAAATACAAGAACTTTTCGTGGTTTTGTTGATTTTTAGCAAATGTACATATTTCAGCGAGCGAGAAGTTTTTTCTTTAATAGCGTCAGATTTTATCCTAAAGTACAAGAACTTTTCGTGGTTCTTGTCAATTTTTGTTGGTTTTCATCCAATGAACTTATTTCAGTCAGCTAGATCTTTCTTCTTCAAAGCAAAAAGATTTTATCTTCAAATACAAGAACTTTTCGTGGTTTTGTTGATTTTCAGCAAATGAACATATTTCAGCGTGCGAGAAGTTTTGTTTTTAATAGCATCAGATTTTATCCTAAAATATAAGAAGTTTTCGTGGTTCTTGTCAATTCTTGTTGATTTTCATCTCATGAACTTATTTCAGTCAGCAAGAACTTTCTTCTTCAAAGCAAAAAGATTTTATCTTCAAATACAAGAACTTTTCGTGGTTTTGATGATTTTCAGCAAATGAACATATTTCAGCGAGGGAGAAGTTTTTTCTTTAATAGCGTCAGATTTTATCTTGAAATACAAGAACTTTTCGTGGTTCTTGTCAATTTTTGTTGGTTTTCATCCAATGAACTTATTTCAGTCAGCTGGATCTTTCTTCTTCAAAGCAAAAAGATTTTATCTTCAAATACAAGAACTTTTCGTGGTTTTGTTGATTTTCAGCAAATGAACATATTTCAGCGAGCGAGAAGTTTTGTTTTTAATAGCATCAGACTTTATCCTAAAATACAAGAACTTTTCGTGGTTCCTTGTCAATTCTTGTTGATTTTCATCTCATGAACTTATTTCAGTCAGCAAGAACTTTCTTCTTCAAAGCAAAAAGATTTTATCTTCAAATACAAGAACTTTTCGTGGTTTTGTTGATTTTTAGCAAATGTACATATTTCAGCGAGCGAGAAGTTTTTTCTTTAATAGCGTCAGATTTTAACCTAAAGTACAAGAATTTTTCGTGGTTCTTGTCAATTTTTGTTGGTTTTCATCCAATGAACTTATTTCAGTCAGCTAGATCTTTCTTCTTCAAAGCAAAAAGATTTTATCTTCAAATACAAGAACTTTTCGTGGTTTTGTTGATTTTCAGCAAATAAACATATTTCAGCGAGCGAGAAGTTTTATCTTTAATACCGTCAGATTTTGTCTTAAAATACAAGAACTTTTCGTGGTTCTTGTCAATTTTTGTTGGTTTTCATCCAATGAACTTATTTCAGTCAGCTGGATCTTTCTTCTTGAAAGCAAAAAGATTTTATCTTCAAATACAAGAACTTTTCGTGGTTTTGTTGATTTTCAGCAAATGAACATATTTCAGCGAGCTAGAAGTTTTTTCTTTAATAGCGTAAGATTTTATCTTAAAATACAAGAACTTTTCGTGGTTCTTGTCAATTTTTGTTGGTTTTCATCTTATGAACTTATTTCGGTCAGCTAGACCTTTCTTCTTCAAAGCAAATAGATTTTATCTTCAAATACAAGAACTTTTCGTGGTTTTGTTGATTTTCAGCAAATGAACTTATTTCAGCGAGCGAGAAGTTTTGTTTTTAATAGCGTCAGATTTTATCCTAAAATATAAGAAGTTTTCGTGGTTCTTGTGAATTCTTGTTGATTTTCATCTCATGAACTTATTTCAGTCAGCAAGAACTTTCTTCTTCAAAGCAAAAAGATTTTATCTTCAAATACAAGAACTTTTCGTGGTTTTGTTGATTTTCAGCAAATGAACATATTTCAGCGAGGGAGAAGTTTTTTCTTTAATAGCGTCAGATTTTATCTTAAAATAGAAGAACTTTTCGTGGTTCTTGTCAATTTTTATTGGTTTTCATCCAATGAACTTATTTCAGTCAGCTGGATCTTTCTTCTTCAAATCAAAAAGATTTTATCTTCAAATACAAGAACTTTTCGTGGTTTTGTTGATTTTCAGCAAATGAACATATTTCAGCGAGCTAGAAGTTTTTTCTTTAATAGCGTAAGATTTTATCTTAAAATACAAGAACTTTTCGTGGTTCTTGTCAATTTTTGTTGGTTTTCATGTTGTGAACTTATTTCAGTCAGCTAGATCTTTCTACTTCAAAGCAAATAGTTTTCATCTTCAAATACAAGAACTTTTCGTGGTTTTGTTGATTTTCAGCAAATGAACATATTTCAGCGAGCGAGAAGTTTTTTCTTTAATAGCGTCAGATGTTATCTTAAAATGCAAGAACTTTTCGTGGTTCTTGTCAATTTTTGTTGGTTTTCATCCAATGAACTTATTTCAGTCAGCGAGATCTTTCTTCTTCAAAGCAAAAAGGTTTTATCTTCAAATACAAGAACTTTTCGTGGTTTTGTTGATTTTTAGTAAATGAACATATTTCAGCGAGCGAGAAGTTTTTTCTTTAAAAGCGTCAGATTTTATCTTAAAATAAAAGAATTTTTCGTGGTTCTTGTCAATTTTTGTTGGTTTTCATCCAATGGACTTATTTCAGTCAGCTTGATCTTTATTCTTCAAAGCAAAAAGATTTTATCTTCAAATACAAGAACTTTTCGTGGTTTTGTTGATTTTCAGCAAATGAACATATTTCAGCGAGCGAGAAGTTTTTTCTTTAAAAGCATCAGATTTTATCTTAAAATACAAGAAGTTTTCGTGGTTCTTGTCAATTTTTGTTGCTTTTCATCCAATGAACTTATTTCAGTCAGCTGGATCTTTCTTCTTCAAAGCAAAAAGATTTTATCTTCAAATACAAGAACTTTTCGTGGTTTTGTTGATTTTCAGCAAATGAACATATTTCAGCGAGCGAGAAGTTTTGTTTTTAATAGCGTCAGACTTTATCCTAAAATACAAGAACTTTTCGTGGTTCTTGTCCATTCTTGTTGATTTTCATCTCATGAACTTATTTCAGTCAGCAAGAACTTTCTTCTTCAAAGCAAAAAGATTTTATCTTCAAATACAAGAACTTTTCGTGGTTTTGTTGATTTTCAGCAAATGAACATATTTCAGCGAGGGAGAAGTTTTTTCTTTAAAAGCGTCAGATTTTATCTTAAAATACAAGAACTTTTTGTGGTTCTTGTCAATTTTTGTTGGTTTTCATCCATTGAACTTATTTCAGTCAGCTAGATCTTTCTTCTTCAAAGCAAAAAGATTTTATCTTCAAATACAAGAACTTTTCGTGGTTTTGTTGATTTTTAGCAAATGAACATATTTCAGCGAGCGAGAAGTTTTTTCTTCAAAAGCGTCAGATTTTATCTTAAAATACAAGAACTTTTCGTGGTTCTTGTCAATTTTTGTTGGTTTTCATCCAATGGACTTATTTCAGTCAGCTTGATCTTTATTCTTCAAAGCAAAAAGATTTTATCTTCAAATACAAGAACTTTTCGTGGTTTTGTTGATTTTCAGCAAATGAACATATTTCAGCGAGCGAGAAGTTTTTTCTTTAAAAGCATCAGATTTTATCTTAAAATACAAGAAGTTTTCGTGGTTCTTGTCAATTTTTGTTGGTTTTCATCCAATGAACTTATTTCAGTCAGCTGGATCTTTCTTCTTCAAAGCAAAAAGATTTTATCTTCAAATACAAGAACTTTTCGTGGTTTTGTTGATTTTCAGCAAATGAACATATTTCAGCGAGCGAGAAGTTTTGTTTTTAATAGCATCAGACTTTATCCTAAAATACAAGAACTTTTCGTGGTTCCTTGTCAATTCTTGTTGATTTTCATCTCATGAACTTATTTCAGTCAGCAAGAACTTTCTTCTTCAAAGCAAAAAGATTTTATCTTCAAATACAAGAACTTTTCGTGGTTTTGTTGATTTTTAGCAAATGTACATATTTCAGCGAGCGAGAAGTTTTTTCTTTAATAGCGTCAGATTTTAACCTAAAGTACAAGAATTTTTCGTGGTTCTTGTCAATTTTTGTTGGTTTTCATCCAATGAACTTATTTCAGTCAGCTAGATCTTTCTTCTTCAAAGCAAAAAGATTTTATCTTCAAATACAAGAACTTTTCGTGGTTTTGTTGATTTTCAGCAAATAAACATATTTCAGCGAGCGAGAAGTTTTATCTTTAATACCGTCAGATTTTGTCTTAAAATACAAGAACTTTTCGTGGTTCTTGTCAATTTTTGTTGGTTTTCATCCAATGAACTTATTTCAGTCAGCTGGATCTTTCTTCTTGAAAGCAAAAAGATTTTATCTTCAAATACAAGAACTTTTCGTGGTTTTGTTGATTTTCAGCAAATGAACATATTTCAGCGAGCTAGAAGTTTTTTCTTTAATAGCGTAAGATTTTATCTTAAAATACAAGAACTTTTCGTGGTTCTTGTCAATTTTTGTTGGTTTTCATCTTATGAACTTATTTCAGTCAGCTAGACCTTTCTTCTTCAAAGCAAATAGATTTTATCTTCAAATACAAGAACTTTTCGTGGTTTTGTTGATTTTCAGCAAATGAACTTATTTCAGCGAGCGAGAAGTTTTGTTTTTAATAGCGTCAGATTTTATCCTAAAATATAAGAAGTTTTCGTGGTTCTTGTCAATTCTTGTTGATTTTCATCTCATGAACTTATTTCAGTCAGCAAGAACTTTCTTCTTCAAAGCAAAAAGATTTTATCTTCAAATACAAGAACTTTTCGTGGTTTTGTTGATTTTCAGCAAATGAACATATTTCAGCGAGGGAGAAGTTTTTTCTTTAATAGCGTCAGATTTTATCTTAAAATAGAAGAACTTTTCGTGGTTCTTGTCAATTTTTATTGGTTTTCATCCAATGAACTTATTTCAGTCAGCTGGATCTTTCTTCTTCAAATCAAAAAGATTTTATCTTCAAATACAAGAACTTTTCGTGGTTTTGTTGATTTTCAGCAAATGAACATATTTCAGCGAGCTAGAAGTTTTTTCTTTAATAGCGTAAGATTTTATCTTAAAATACAAGAACTTTTCGTGGTTCTTGTCAATTTTTGTTGGTTTTCATGTTGTGAACTTATTTCAGTCAGCTAGATCTTTCTACTTCAAAGCAAATAGTTTTCATCTTCAAATACAAGAACTTTTCGTGGTTTTGTTGATTTTCAGCAAATGAACATATTTCAGCGAGCGAGAAGTTTTTTCTTTAATAGCGTCAGATGTTATCTTAAAATGCAAGAACTTTTCGTGGTTCTTGTCAATTTTTGTTGGTTTTCATCCAATGAACTTATTTCAGTCAGCGAGATCTTTCTTCTTCAAAGCAAAAAGGTTTTATCTTCAAATACAAGAACTTTTCGTGGTTTTGTTGATTTTTAGTAAATGAACATATTTCAGCGAGCGAGAAGTTTTTTCTTTAAAAGCGTCAGATTTTATCTTAAAATAAAAGAATTTTTCGTGGTTCTTGTCAATTTTTGTTGGTTTTCATCCAATGGACTTATTTCAGTCAGCTTGATCTTTATTCTTCAAAGCAAAAAGATTTTATCTTCAAATACAAGAACTTTTCGTGGTTTTGTTGATTTTCAGCAAATGAACATATTTCAGCGAGCGAGAAGTTTTTTCTTTAAAAGCATCAGATTTTATCTTAAAATACAAGAAGTTTTCGTGGTTCTTGTCAATTTTTGTTGCTTTTCATCCAATGAACTTATTTCAGTCAGCTGGATCTTTCTTCTTCAAAGCAAAAAGATTTTATCTTCAAATACAAGAACTTTTCGTGGTTTTGTTGATTTTCAGCAAATGAACATATTTCAGCGAGCGAGAAGTTTTGTTTTTAATAGCGTCAGACTTTATCCTAAAATACAAGAACTTTTCGTGGTTCTTGTCCATTCTTGTTGATTTTCATCTCATGAACTTATTTCAGTCAGCAAGAACTTTCTTCTTCAAAGCAAAAAGATTTTATCTTCAAATACAAGAACTTTTCGTGGTTTTGTTGATTTTCAGCAAATGAACATATTTCAGCGAGTGAGAAGTTTTTTCTTTAAAAGCGTCAGATTTTATCTTAAAATACAAGAACTTTTTGTGGTTCTTGTCAATTTTTGTTGGTTTTCATCCATTGAACTTATTTCAGTCAGCTAGATCTTTCTTCTTCAAAGCAAAAAGATTTTATCTTCAAATACAAGAACTTTTCGTGGTTTTGTTGATTTTTAGCAAATGAACATATTTCAGCGAGCGAGAAGTTTTTTCTTCAAAAGCGTCAGATTTTATCTTAAAATACAAGAACTTTTCGTGGTTCTTGTCAATTTTTGTTGGTTTTCATCCAATGGACTTATTTCAGTCAGCTTGATCTTTATTCTTCAAAGCAAAAAGATTTTATCTTCAAATACAAGAACTTTTCGTGGTTTTGTTGATTTTCAGCAAATGAACATATTTCAGCGAGCGAGAAGTTTTTTCTTTAAAAGCATCAGATTTTATCTTAAAATACAAGAAGTTTTCGTGGTTCTTGTCAATTTTTGTTGGTTTTCATCCAATGAACTTATTTCAGTCAGCTGGATCTTTCTTCTTCAAAGCAAAAAGATTTTATCTTCAAATACAAGAACTTTTCGTGGTTTTGTTGATTTTCAGCAAATGAACATATTTCAGCGAGCGAGAAGTTTTGTTTTTAATAGCATCAGACTTTATCCTAAAATACAAGAACTTTTCGTGGTTCCTTGTCAATTCTTGTTGATTTTCATCTCATGAACTTATTTCAGTCAGCAAGAACTTTCTTCTTCAAAGCAAAAAGATTTTATCTTCAAATACAAGAACTTTTCGTGGTTTTGTTGATTTTTAGCAAATGTACATATTTCAGCGAGCGAGAAGTTTTTTCTTTAATAGCGTCAGATTTTAACCTAAAGTACAAGAATTTTTCGTGGTTCTTGTCAATTTTTGTTGGTTTTCATCCAATGAACTTATTTCAGTCAGCTAGATCTTTCTTCTTCAAAGCAAAAAGATTTTATCTTCAAATACAAGAACTTTTCGTGGTTTTGTTGATTTTCAGCAAATAAACATATTTCAGCGAGCGAGAAGTTTTATCTTTAATACCGTCAGATTTTGTCTTAAAATACAAGAACTTTTCGTGGTTCTTGTCAATTTTTGTTGGTTTTCATCCAATGAACTTATTTCAGTCAGCTGGATCTTTCTTCTTGAAAGCAAAAAGATTTTATCTTCAAATACAAGAACTTTTCGTGGTTTTGTTGATTTTCAGCAAATGAACATATTTCAGCGAGCTAGAAGTTTTTTCTTTAATAGCGTAAGATTTTATCTTAAAATACAAGAACTTTTCGTGGTTCTTGTCAATTCTTGTTGATTTTCATCTCATGAACTTATTTCAGTCAGCAAGAACTTTCTTCTTCAAAGCAAAAAGATTTTATCTTCAAATACAAGAACTTTTCGTGGTTTTGTTGATTTTCAGCAAATGAACATATTTCAGCGAGGGAGAAGTTTTTTCTTTAATAGCGTCAGATTTTATCTTAAAATAGAAGAACTTTTCGTGGTTCTTGTCAATTTTTATTGGTTTTCATCCAATGAACTTATTTCAGTCAGCTGGATCTTTCTTCTTCAAATCAAAAAGATTTTATCTTCAAATACAAGAACTTTTCGTGGTTTTGTTGATTTTCAGCAAATGAACATATTTCAGCGAGCTAGAAGTTTTTTCTTTAATAGCGTAAGATTTTATCTTAAAATACAAGAACTTTTCGTGGTTCTTGTCAATTTTTGTTGGTTTTCATGTTGTGAACTTATTTCAGTCAGCTAGATCTTTCTACTTCAAAGCAAATAGTTTTCATCTTCAAATACAAGAACTTTTCGTGGTTTTGTTGATTTTCAGCAAATGAACATATTTCAGCGAGCGAGAAGTTTTTTCTTTAATAGCGTCAGATGTTATCTTAAAATGCAAGAACTTTTCGTGGTTCTTGTCAATTTTTGTTGGTTTTCATCCAATGAACTTATTTCAGTCAGCTCGATCTTTCTTCTTCAAAGCAAAAAGGTTTTATCTTCAAATACAAGAACTTTTCGTGGTTTTGTTGATTTTTAGTAAATGAACATATTTCAGCGAGCGAGAAGTTTTTTCTTTAAAAGCGTCAGATTTTATCTTAAAATACAAGAACTTTTCGTGGTTCTTGTCAATTTTTGTTGGTTTTCATCCAATGGACTTATTTCAGTCAGCTTGATCTTTCTTCTTCAAAGCAAAAAGATTTTATCTTCAAATACAAGAACTTTTCGTGGTTTTGTTGATTTTCAGCAAATGAACATATTTCAGCGAGCGAGAAGTTTTTTCTTTAAAAGCGTCAAATTTTATCTTAAAATACAAGACGTTTTCGTGGTTCTTGTCAATTTTTGTTGGTTTTCATCTTATGAACTTATTTCAGTCAGCTTGATCTTTCTTCTTCAAAGGAAAAAGATTTTATCTTCAAATACAAGAACTTTTCGTGGTTCTTGTCAATTTTTGTTGGTTTTCGTCTTATGAACTTATTTCAGTCAGCTAGATCTATCTACTTCAAAGCAAATAGATTTTATCTTCAAATACAAGAACTTTTCGTGGTTTTGTTGATTTTCAGCAAATGAACATATTTCAGCGAGGGAGAAGTTTTTTCTTTAATAGCGTCAGATGTTATCTTAAAATGCAAGAACATTTCGTGGTTCTTGTCAATTTTTGTTGGTTTTCATCCAATGAACTTATTTCAGTCAGCTAGATCTTTCTTCTTCAAAGCAAAAAGATTTTATCTTCAAATACAAGAACTTTTCGTGGTTTTGTTGATTTTCAGCAAATGAACATATTTCAGCGAGCTAGAAGTTTTTTCTTTAATAGCGTAAGATTTTATCTTAAAATACAAGAACTTTTCGTGGTCCTTGTCAATTTTTGTTGGTTTTCATCTTATGAACTTATTTCGGTCAGCCAGACCTTTCTTCTTCAAAGCAAATAGATTTTATCTTCAAATACAAGAACTTTTCGTGGTTTTGTTGATTTTCAGCAAATGAACATATTTCAGCGAGCGAGTAGTTTTGTTTTTAATAGCGTCAGATTTTATCCTAAAATATAAGAAGTTTTCGTGGTTCTTGTCAATTCTTGTTGATTTTCATCTCATGAACTTATTTCAGTCAGCAAGAACTTTCTTCTTCAAAGCAAAAAGATTTTATCTTCAAATACAAGAACTTTTCGTGGTTTTGTTGATTTTCAGCAAATGAACATATTTCAGCGAGGGAGAAGTTTTTTCTTTAATAGCGTCAGATTTTATCTTAAAATAGAAGAACTTTTCGTGGTTCTTGTCAATTTTTGTTGGTTTTCATCCAATGAACTTATTTCAGTCAGCTGGATCTTTCTTCTTCAAAGCAAAAAGATTTTATCTTCAAATACAAGAACTTTTCGTGGTTTTGTTGATTTTCAGCAAATGAACATATTTCAGCGAGCTAGAAGTTTTTTCTTTAATAGCGTAAGATTTTATCTTAAAATACAAGAACTTTTCGTGGTTCTTGTCAATTTTTGTTGGTTTTCATGTTATGAACTTATTTCAGTCAGCTAGATCTTTCTACTTCAAAGCAAATAGATTTTATCTTCAAATACAAGAACTTTTCGTGGTTTTGTTGATTTTCAGCAAATGAACATATTTCAGCGAGCGAGAAGTTTTTTCTTTAATAGCGTCAGATGTTATCTTAAAATGCAAGAACTTTTCGTGGTTCTTGTCAATTTTTGTTGGTTTTCATCTTATGAACTTATTTCAGTCAGCTTGATCTTTCTTCTTCAAAGGAAGAAGATTTTATCTTCAAATACAAGAACTTTTCGTGGTTTTGTTGATTTTTAGCAAATGTACATATTTCAGCGAGCGAGAAGTTTTTTCTTTAATAGCGTCAGATCTTATCCTAAAGTACAAGAACTTTTCGTGGTTCTTGTCAATTTTTGTTGGTTTTCATCCAATGAACTTATTTCAGTCAGCTAGATCTTTCTTCTTCAAAGCAAAAAGATTTTATCTTCAAATACAAGAACTTTTCGTGGTTTTGTTGTATCTTTAATACCGTCAGATTTTGTCTTAAAATTGAAGAACTTTTCGTGGTTCTTGTCAATTTTTGTTGGTTTTCATCCAATGAACTTATTTCAGTCAGCTGGATCTTTCTTCTTCAAAGCAAAAAGATTTTATGTTCAAATACAAGAACTTTTCGTGGTTTTGTTGATTTTCAGCAAATGAACATATTTCAGCGAGCGAGAAGTTTTTTCTTTAATAGCGTCAGATTTTATCTTAAAATACAAGAACGTTTCATGGTTCTTGTCAATTTTTGTTGGTTTTGATCTCATGAACTTGTTTCAGTCAGCTAGATCTTTCTTCTTCAAAGCAAAAAGATTTTATCTTCAAATACAAGAACTTTTCGTGGTTTTGTTGATTTTCAGCAAATGAACATATTTCAGCGAGGGAGAAGTTTTTTCTTTAATAGCGTCAGATTTTATCTTAAAATAGAAGAACTTTTCGTGGTTCTTGTCAATTTTTGTTGGTTTTCATCCAATGAACTTATTTCAGTCAGCTGGATCTTTCTTCTTCAAAGCAAAAAGATTTTATCTTCAAATACAAGAACTTTTCGTGGTTTTGTTGATTTTCAGCAAATGAACATATTTCAGCGAGCGAGAAGTTTTTTCTTTAAAAGCGTCAGATTTTATCTTAAAATACAAGAACTTTTCGTGGTTCTTGTCAATTTTTGTTGGTTTTCATCTTATGAACTTATTTCAGTCAGCTCGATCTTTCTACTTCAAAGCAAATATATTTTATCTTCAAATACAAGAACTTTTCGTGGTTTTGTTGATTTTCAGCAAATGAACATATTTCAGCGAGCTAGAAGTTTTTTCTTTAATAGCGTAAGATTTTATCTTAAAATACAAGAACTTTTCGTGGTTCTTGTCAATTTTTGTTGGTTTTCATCTTATGAACTTATTTCGGTCAGCTAGACCTTTCTTCTTCAAAGCAAATAGATTTTATCTTCAAATACAAGAACTTTTCGTGGTTTTGTTGATTTTCAGCAAATGAACATATTTCAGCGAGCGAGAAGTTTTGTTTTTAATAGCGTCAGATTTTATCCTAAAATATAAGAAGTTTTCGTGGTTCTTGTCAATTCTTGTTGATTTTCATCTCATGAACTTATTTCAGTCAGCAAGAACTTTCTTCTTCAAAGCAAAAAGATTTTATCTTCAAATACAAGAACTTTTCGTGGTTTTGTTGATTTTCAGCAAATGAACATATTTCAGCGAGGGAGAAGTTTTTTCTTTTATAGCGTCGGATTTTATCTTAAAATAGAAGAACTTTTCGTGGTTCTTGTCAATTTTTGTTGGTTTTCATCCAATGAACTTATTTCAGTCAGCTGGATCTTTCTTCTTCAAAGCAAAAAGATTTTATCTTCAAATACAAGAACTTTTCGTGGTTTTGTTGATTTTCAGCAAATGAACATATTTCAGCGAGCTAGAAGTTTTTTCTTTAATAGCGTAAGATTTTATCTTAAAATACAAGAACTTTTCGTGGTTCTTGTCAATTTTTGTTGGTTTTCATGTTGTGAACTTATTTCAGTCAGCTAGATCTTTCTACTTCAAAGCAAATAGTTTTCATCTTCAAATACAAGAACTTTTCGTGGTTTTGTTGATTTTCAGCAAATGAACATATTTCAGCGAGCGAGAAGTTTTTTCTTTAATAGCGTCAGATGTTATCTTAAAATGCAAGAACTTTTCGTGGTTCTTGTCAATTTTTGTTGGTTTTCATCCAATGAACTTATTTCAGTCAGCTCGATCTTTCTTCTTCAAAGCAAAAAGGTTTTATCTTCAAATACAAGAACTTTTCGTGGTTTTGTTGATTTTTAGTAAATGAACATATTTCAGCGAGCGAGAAGTTTTTTCTTTAAAAGCGTCAGATTTTATCTTAAAATACAAGAACTTTTCGTGGTTCTTGTCAATTTTTGTTGGTTTTCATCTTATGAACTTATTTCAGTCAGCTTGATCTTTCTTCTTCAAAGGAAAAAGATTTTATCTTCAAATACAAGAACTTTTCGTGGTTCTTGTCAATTTTTGTTGGTTTTCGTCTTATGAACTTATTTCAGTCAGCTAGATCTATCTACTTCAAAGCAAATAGATTTTATCTTCAAATACAAGAACTTTTCGTGGTTTTGTTGATTTTCAGCAAATGAACATATTTCAGCGAGGGAGAAGTTTTTTCTTTAATAGCGTCAGATGTTATCTTAAAATGCAAGAACATTTCGTGGTTCTTGTCAATTTTTGTTGGTTTTCATCCAATGAACTTATTTCAGTCAGCTAGATCTTTCTTCTTCAAAGCAAAAAGATTTTATCTTCAAATACAAGAACTTTTCGTGGTTTTGTTGATTTTCAGCAAATGAACATATTTCAGCGAGCTAGAAGTTTTTTCTTTAATAGCGTAAGATTTTATCTTAAAATACAAGAACTTTTCGTGGTCCTTGTCAATTTTTGTTGGTTTTCATCTTATGAACTTATTTCGGTCAGCCAGACCTTTCTTCTTCAAAGCAAATAGATTTTATCTTCAAATACAAGAACTTTTCGTGGTTTTGTTGATTTTCAGCAAATGAACATATTTCAGCGAGCGAGTAGTTTTGTTTTTAATAGCGTCAGATTTTATCCTAAAATATAAGAAGTTTTCGTGGTTCTTGTCAATTCTTGTTGATTTTCATCTCATGAACTTATTTCAGTCAGCAAGAACTTTCTTCTTCAAAGCAAAAAGATTTTATCTTCAAATACAAGAACTTTTCGTGGTTTTGTTGATTTTCAGCAAATGAACATATTTCAGCGAGGGAGAAGTTTTTTCTTTAATAGCGTCAGATTTTATCTTAAAATAGAAGAACTTTTCGTGGTTCTTGTCAATTTTTGTTGGTTTTCATCCAATGAACTTATTTCAGTCAGCTGGATCTTTCTTCTTCAAAGCAAAAAGATTTTATCTTCAAATACAAGAACTTTTCGTGGTTTTGTTGATTTTCAGCAAATGAACATATTTCAGCGAGCGAGAAGTTTTTTCTTCAATAGCGTAAGATTTTATCTTAAAATACAAGAACTTTTCGTGGTTCTTGTCAATTTTTGTTGGTTTTCATGTTATGAACTTATTTCAGTCAGCTAGATCTTTCTACTTCAAAGCAAATAGATTTTATCTTAAAATGCAAGAACTTTTCGTGGTTCTTGTCAATTTTTGTTGGTTTTCATCTTATGAACTTATTTCAGTCAGCTTGATCTTTCTTCTTCAAAGGAAGAAGATTTTATCTTCAAATACAAGAACTTTTCGTGGTTTTGTTGATTTTTAGCAAATGTACATATTTCAGCGAGCGAGAAGTTTTTTCTTTAATAGCGTCAGATCTTATCCTAAAGTACAAGAACTTTTCGTGGTTCTTGTCAATTTTTGTTGGTTTTCATCCAATGAACTTATTTCAGTCAGCAAGATCTTTCTTCTTCAAAGCAAAAAGATTTTATCTTCAAATACAAGAACTTTTCGTGGTTTTGTTGTATCTTTAATACCGTCAGATTTTGTCTTAAAATTGAAGAACTTTTCGTGGTTCTTGTCAATTTTTGTTGGTTTTCATCCAATGAACTTATTTCAGTCAGCTGGATCTTTCTTCTTCAAAGCAAAAAGATTTTATGTTCAAATACAAGAACTTTTCGTGGTTTTGTTGATTTTCAGCAAATGAACATATTTCAGCGAGCGAGAAGTTTTTTCTTTAATAGCGTCAGATTTTATCTTAAAATACAAGAACGTTTCATGGTTCTTGTCAATTTTTGTTGGTTTTGATCTCATGAACTTGTTTCAGTCAGCTAGATCTTTCTTCTTCAAAGCAAAAAGATTTTATCTTCAAATACAGGAACTTTTCGTGGTTTTGTTGATTTTCAGCAAATGAACATATTTCAGCGAGCGAGAAGTTTTTTCTTTAAAAGCGTCAGATTTTATCTTAAAATACAAGAACTTTTCGTGGTTCTTGTCAATTTTTGTTGGTTTTCATCTTATGAACTTATTTCAGTCAGCTCGATCTTTCTACTTCAAAGCAAATATATTTTATCTTCAAATACAAGAACTTTTCGTGGTTTTGTTGATTTTCAGCAAATGAACATATTTCAGCGAGCTAGAAGTTTTTTCTTTAATAGCGTAAGATTTTATCTTAAAATACAAGAACTTTTCGTGGTTCTTGTCAATTTTTGTTGGTTTTCATCTTATGAACTTATTTCGGTCAGCTAGACCTTTCTTCTTCAAAGCAAATAGATTTTATCTTCAAATACAAGAACTTTTCGTGGTTTTGTTGATTTTCAGCAAATGAACATATTTCAGCGAGCGAGAAGTTTTGTTTTTAATAGCGTCAGATTTTATCCTAAAATATAAGAAGTTTTCGTGGTTCTTGTCAATTCTTGTTGATTTTCATCTCATGAACTTATTTCAGTCAGCAAGAACTTTCTTCTTCAAAGCAAAAAGATTTTATCTTCAAATACAAGAACTTTTCGTGGTTTTGTTGATTTTCAGCAAATGAACATATTTCAGCGAGGGAGAAGTTTTTTCTTTAATAGCGTCGGATTTTATCTTAAAATAGAAGAACTTTTCGTGGTTCTTGTCAATTTTTGTTGGTTTTCATCCAATGAACTTATTTCAGTCAGCTGGATCTTTCTTCTTCAAAGCAAAAAGATTTTATCTTCAAATACAAGAACTTTTCGTGGTTTTGTTGATTTTCAGCAAATGAACATATTTCAGCGAGCTAGAAGTTTTTTCTTTAATAGCGTAAGATTTTATCTGAAAATACAAGAACTTTTCGTGGTTCTTGTCAATTTTTGTTGGTTTTCATGTTATGAACTTATTTCAGTCAGCTAGATCTTTCTACTTCAAAGCAAATAGATTTTATCTTCAAATACAAGAACTTTTCGTGGTTTTGTTGATTTTCAGCAAATGAACATATTTCAGCGAGCGAGAAGTTTTTTCTTTAATAGCGTCAGATGTTATCTTAAAATGCAAGAACTTTTCGTGGTTCTTGTCAATTTTTGTTGGTTTTCATCCAATGGACTTATTTCAGTCAGCTTGATCTTTCTTCTTCAAAGCAAAAAGATTTTATCTTCAAATACAAGAACTTTTCGTGGTTTTGTTGATTTTCAGCAAATGAACATATTTCAGCGAGCGAGAAGTTTTTTCTTTAAAAGCGTCAGATTTTATCTTAAATTACAAGAAGTTTTCGTGGTTCTTGTCAATTTTTGTTGGTTTTCATCTTATGAACTTATTTCAGTCAGCTTGATCTTTCTTCTTCAAAGGAAAAAGATTTTATCTTCAAATACAAGAACTTTTCGTGGTTTTGTTGATTTTTAGCAAATGTACATATTTCAGCGAGCGAGAAGTTTTTTCTTTAATAGCGTCAGATCTTATCCTAAAGTACAAGAACTTTTCGTGGTTCTTGTCAATTTTTGTTGGTTTTCATCCAATGAACTTATTTCAGTCAGCTGGATCTTTCTTCTTCAAAGCAAAAAGATTTTATCTTCAAACACAAGAACTTTTCGTGGTTTTGTTGATTTTCAGCAAATGAACATATTTCAGCGAGCGAGAAGTTTTATCTTTAATACCGTCAGATTTTGTCTTAAAATTCAAGAACTTTTCGTGGTTCTTGTCAATTTTTGTTGGTTTTCATCCAATGAACTTATTTCAGTCAGCTGGATCTTTCTTCTTCAAAGCAAAAAGATTTTATCTTCAAATACAAGAACTTTTCGTGGTTTTGTTGATTTTCAGCAAATGAACATATTTCAGCGAGCGAGAAGTTTTTTCTTTAATAGCGTCAGATTTTATCTTAAAATACAAGAACGTTTCATGGTTCTTGTCAATTTTTGTTGGTTTTGATCTCATGAACTTGTTTCAGTCAGCGAGATCTTTCTTCTTCAAAGCAAAAAGATTTTATCTTCAAATACAAGAACTTTTCGTGGTTTTGTTGATTTTCAGCAAATGAACATATTTCAGCGAGGGAGAAGTTTTTTCTTTAATAGCGTCAGATTTTATCTTAAAATAGAAGAACTTTTCGTGGTTCTTGTCAATTTTTGTTGGTTTTCATCTTATGAACTTATTTCAGTCAGCTAGATCTTTCTACTTCAAAGCAAATAGATTGTATCTTCAAATACAAGAACTTTTCGTGGTTTTGTTGATTTTCAGCAAATGAACATATTTCAGCGAGGGAGAAGTTTTTTCTTTAATAGCGTCAGATGTTATCTTAAAATGCAAGAACTTTTCGTGGTTCTTGTCAATTTTTGTTGGTTTTCATCCAATGAACTTATTTCAGTCAGCTCGATCCTTCTTCTTCAAAGCAAAAAGATTTTATCTTCAAATACAAGAACTTTTCGTGGTTTTGTTGATTTTCAGCAAATGAACATATTTCAGCGAGCGAGAAGTTTTTTCTTTAAAAGCGTCAGATTTTATCTTAAAATACAAGAACTTTTCGTGGTTCTTGTCAATTTTTGTTGGTTTTCATCTTATGAACTTATTTCAGTCAGCTAGATCTTTCTTCTTCAAAGCAAAAAGATTTTATCTTCAAATACAAGAACTTTTTGTGGTTTTGTTGATTTTCAGCAAATGAACATATTTCAGCGAGCGAGAAGTTTTTTCTTTAACAGCGTAAGATTTTATCTTAAAATACAAGAACTTTTCGTGGTTCTTGTCAATTTTTGTTGGTTTTCATCTTATGAACTTATTTCGGTCAGCTGGACCTTTCTTCTTCAAAGCAAATAGATTTTATCTTCAAATACAAGAACTGTTCGTGGTTTTGTTGATTTTCAGCAAATTAACATATTTCAGCGAGCGAGAAGTTTTGTTTTTAATAGCGTCAGATTTTATCCTAAAATATAAGAAGTTTTCGTGGTTCTTGTCAATTCTTGTTGATTTTCATCTCATGAACTTATTTCAGTCAGCAAGAACTTTCTTCTTCAAAGCAAAAAGATTTTATCTTCAAATACAAGAACTTTTCGTGGTTTTGTTGATTTTCAGCAAATGAACATATTTCAGCAAGGGAGAAGTTTTTTCTTTAATAGCGTCAGATTTTATCTTAAAATAGAAGAACTTTTCGTGGTTCTTGTCAATTTTTGTTGGTTTTCATCCAATGAACTTATTTCAGTCAGCTGGATCTTTCTTCTTCAAAGCAAAAAGATTTTATCTTCAAATACAAGAACTTTTCGTGGTTTTGTTGATTTTTAGCAAATGAACATATTTCAGCGAGCGAGAAGTTTTTTCTTTAAAAGCGTCAGATTTTATCTTAAAATACAAGAACTTTTCGTGGTTCTTGTCAATTTTTGTTGGTTTTCATCCAATGGACTTATTTCAGTCAGCTTGATCTTTCTTCTTCAAAGCAAAAAGATTTTATCTTCAAATACAAGAACTTTTCGTGGTTTTGTTGATTTTCAGCAAATGAACATATTTCAGCGAGCGAGAAGTTTTTTCTTTAAAAGCGTCAGATTTTATCTTAAAATACAAGAAGTTTTCGTGGTTCTTGTCAATTTTTGTTGGTTTTCATCTTATGAACTTATTTCAGTCAGCTTGATCTTTCTTCTTCAAAGGAAAAAGATTTTATCTTCAAATACAAGAACTTTTCGTGGTTTTGTTGATTTTTAGCAAATGTACATATTTCAGCGAGCGAGAAGTTTTTTCTTTAATCGCATCAGATCTTATCCTAAAGTACAAGAACTTTTCGTGGTTCTTGTCAATTTTTGTTGGTTTTCATCTTATGAACTTATTTCAGTCAGCTAGATCTTTCATCTTCAAAGCAAAAAGATTTTATCTTCAAATACAAGAACTTTTCGTGGTTTTGTTGATTTTCAGCAAATGAACATATTTCAGCGAGCGAGAAGTTTTATCTTTAATACCGTCAGATTTTGTCTTAAAATTCAAGAACTTTTCGTGGTTCTTGTCAATTTTTGTTGGTTTTCATCCAATGAACTTATTTCAGTCAGCTGGATCTTTCTTCTTCAAAGCAAAAAGATTTTATCTTCAAATACAAGAAATTTTCGTGGTTTTGTTGATTTTCAGCAAATGAACATATTTCAGCGAGCGAGAAGTTTTTTCTTTAATAGCGTCAGATTTTATCTTAAAATACAAGAACGTTTCATTGTTCTTGTCAATTTTTGTCGGTTTTGATCTCATGAACTTGTTTCAGTCAGCTAGATCTTTCTTCTTCAAAGCAAAAAGATTTTATCTTCAAATACAAGAACTTTTCGTGGTTTTGTTGATTTTCAGCAAATGAACATATTTCAGCGAGGGAGAAGTTTTTTCTTTAATAGCGTCAGATTTTATCTTAAAATAGAAGAACTTTTCGTGGTTCTTGTCAATTTTTGTTGGTTTTCATCCAATGAACTTATTTCAGTCAGCTGGATCTTTCTTCTTCAAAGCAAAAAGATTTTATCTTCAAATACAAGAACTTTTCGTGGTTTTGTTGATTTTCAGCAAATGAACATATTTCAGCGAGCGAGAAGTTTTTTCTTTAAAAGCGTCAGATTTTATCTTAAAATACAAGAACTTTTCGTGGTTCTTGTCAATTTTTGTTGGTTTTCATCTTATGAACTTATTTCAGTCAGCTAGATCTTTCTACTTCAAAGCAAAAAGATGTTATCTTCAAATACAAGAACTTTTTGTGGTTTTGTTGATTTTCAGCAAATGAACATATTTCAGCGAGGGAGAAGTTTTTCCATTAATGGCGTCAGATTTTATCTTAAAATACAAGAACTTTTCGTGGTTCTTGTCAATTCTTGTTGGTTTTCATCCAATGAACTTATTTCAGTCAGCAAGATCTTTCTTCTTGAAAGCAAAAAGATTTTATATTCAAATACAAGAACGTTTCGTGGTTTTGTTGATTTTCAGCAAATGAACATGTTTCAGTGATCTGGAAGTTTTTTCTTTAATAGCGTCAGATTTTATCTTAGAATACAAGAACTTTTCGTGGTTCTTGTCAATTTTTGTTGGTTTTCATCTTATGAACTTATTTCAGTCGCTAGATCTTTCTTCTTCAAAGCAAAAGGATTTTATCTTCAAATACAAGAACTTTTCGTGGTTTTGTTGATTTTCAGCAAATAAACATATTTCAGCGAGCGAGAAGTTTTTCTTTAAAAGCGTCCGATTTTATCTTAAAATACAAGAACTTTTCGTGGTTCTTGTTAATTTTTGTTGGTTTTCATCCAATGAACTTATTTCAGTCAGCTCGATCTTTCTTCTTGAAAGCAAAAAGATTTTATCTTCAAATACAAGAAACTTTCGTGATTTTGTTGATTTTCAGCAAATGAACATATTTCAGCGAGCTAGAAGTTTTTTCTTTAATAGCGTAAGATTTTATCTGAAAATACAAGAACTTTTCGTGGTTCTTGTCAATTTTTGTTGGTTTTCATCCAATGATCTTATTTCAGTCAGCTAGATCTTTCTTCTTCAAAGCAAATAGATTTTATCTTCAAATACAAGAACTTTTCGTGGTTTTGTTGATTTTCAGCAAATGAACATATTTCAGCGAGGGAGAAGTTTTTTCTTTAATAGCGTCAGATTCTATCTTAAAATACAAGAACTTTTCGTGGTTGTTGTCAATTTTTGTTGGTTTTCATCCAATGAACTTATTTCAGTCAGCTGGATCTTTCTTCTTCAAAGCAAAAAGATTTTATCTTCAAATACAAGAACTTTTCGTGGTTTTGTTGATTTTCAGCAAATGAACATATTTCAGCGATCGAGAAGTTTTATCTTTAATACCGTCAGATTTTGTCTTAAAATTCAAGAACTTTTCGTGGTTCTTGTCAATTTTTGTTGGTTTTCATCCAATGAACTTATTTCAGTCAGCTGGATCTTTCTTCTTCAAAGCAAAAAGATTTTATCTTCAAATACAAGAACTTTTCGTGGTTTTGTTGATTTTCAGCAAATGAACATATTTCAGCGAGCGAGAAGTTTTTTCTTTAATAGCGTCAGATTTTATCTTAAAATACAAGAACGTTTCATGGTTCTTGTCAATTTTTGTTGGTTTTGATCTCATGAACTTGTTTCAGTCAGCTAGATCTTTCTTCTTCAAAGCAAAAAGATTTTATCTTCAAATACAAGAACTTTTCGTGGTTTTGATGATTTTCAGCAAATGAACATATTTCAGCGAGCGAGAAGTTTTTTCTTTAAAAGCGTCAGATTTTATCTTAAAATACAAGAACTTTTCGTGGTTCTTGTCAATTTTTGTTGGTTTTCATCTTATGAACTTATTTCAGTCAGCTAGATCTTTCTACTTCAAAGCAAATAGATTGTATCTTCAAATACAAGAACTTTTCGTGGTTTTGTTGATTTTCAGCAAATGAACATATTTCAGCGAGGGAGAAGTTTTTTCTTTAAAAGCGTCAGATGTTATCTTAAAATGCAAGAACTTTTCGTGGTTCTTGTCAATTTTTGTTGGTTTTTATCCAATGAACTTATTTCAGTCAGCTAGATCTTTCTTCTTCAAAGCAAAAAGATTTTATCTTCAAATACAAGAACTTTTCGTGGTTTTGTTGATTTTCAGCAAATGAACATATTTCAGCGAGCGAGAAGTTTTTTCTTTAAAAGCGTCAGATTTTATCTTAAAATACAAGAAGTTTTCGTGGTTCTTGTCAATTTTTGTTGGTTTTCATCTTATGAACTTATTTCAGTCAGCTAGATCTTTCTTCTTCAAAGCAAAAAGATTTTATCTTCAAATACAAGAACTTTTTGTGGTTTTGTTGATTTTCAGCAAATGAACATATTTCAGCGAGCGAGAAGTTTTTTCTTTAATAGCGTCAGATTTTATCTTAAAATACAAGAACGTTTCATTGTTCTTGTCAATTTTTGTTTGTTTTGATCTCATGAACTTGTTTCAGTCAGCTAGATCTTTCTTCTTCAAAGCAAAAAGATTTTATCTTCAAATACAAGAACTTTTCGTGGTTTTGTTGATTTTCAGCAAATGAACATATTTCAGCGAGGGAGAAGTTTTTTCTTTAATAGCGTCAGATGTTATCTTAAAATGCAAGAACTTTTCGTGGTTCTTGTCAATTTTTGTTGGTTTTCATCCAATGAACTTATTTCAGTCAGCGAGATCTTTCTTCTTCAAAGCAAAAAGATTTTATCTTCAAATACAAGAACTTTTCGTGGTTTTGTTGATTTTTAGCAAATGAACATATTTCAGCGAGCGAGAAGTTTTTTCTTTAATAGCGTAAGATTTTATCTGAAAATACAAGAACTTTTCGTGGTTCTTGTCAATTTTTGTTGGTTTTCATCCAATGAACTTATTTCAGTCAGCTAGATCTTTCTTCTTCAAAGCAAATAGATTTTATCTTCAAATACAAGAACTTTTCGTGGTTTTGTTGATTTTCAGCAAATGAACATATTTCAGCGAGGGAGAAGTTTTTTCTTCAATCGCGTCAGATTCTATCTTAAAATACAAGAACTTTTCGTGGTTGTTGTCAATTTTTGTTGGTTTTCATCCAATCAACTTATTTCAGTCAGCTAGATCTTTCTTCTTCAAAGCAAAAAGATTTTATCTTCAAATACAAGAACTTTTCGTGGTTTTGTTGATTTTCAGCAAATGAACATATTTCAGCGAGCGAGAAGTTTTTTCTTTAAAAGCGTCAGATTTTATCTTAAAATACAAGAACTTTTCGTGGTTCTTTTCAATTTTTGTTGGTTTTGATCTCATCAACTTGTTTCAGTCAGCTAGATCTTTCTTCTTCAAAGCAAAAAGATTTTATCTTCAAATACAAGAACTTTTCGTGGTTTTGCTGATTTTCAGCAAATGCACATATTGCAGCGAGCAAGAAGTTTTGTTTTTAATAGCGTCAGATTTTATCCTAAAATACAAGAAGTTTTCGTGGTTCTTGTCAATTCTTGTTGATTTTCATCTCATGAACTTATTTCAGTCAGCTGGATGATTCTTCTTCAAAGCAAAAAGATTTTATCTTCAAATACAAGAACTTTTCGTGGTTTTGTTGATTTTCAGCAAATGAACATATTTCAGTGAGCGAGAACTTTTTTCTTTAATAGCGTCAGATTTTATCTTAAAATACAAAAACTTTTCGTGGTTCTTGTCAATTTTTGATGATTTTCATCAAATGAACTTATTTCAGTCAGCAAGATCTTTCTTCTTCAAAGCAAAAAGATTTTATCTTCAAATACAAGAACTTTTCGTGGTTTTGTTGATTTTTAGCAAATGAACATATTTCAGCGAGCGAGAAGTTTTTTCTTTAATAGCGTCAGATCTTATCCTGAAGTACAAGAACTTTTCGTGGTTCTTGTCAATTTTTGTTGGTTTTCATCCAATGAACTTATTTCAGTCAGCTAGATCTTTCTTCTTCAAAGCAAAAAGATTTTATCTTCAAATACAAGAACTTTTCGTGGTTTTGTTGATTTTCAGCAAATGAACATATTTCAGCGAGCGAGAAGTTTTATCTTTAATACCGTCAGATTTTGTCTTAAAATTCAAGAACTTTTCGTGGTTCTTGTCAATTTTTGTTGGTTTTCATCCAATGAACTTATTTCAGTCAGCTGGATCTTTCTTCTTGAAAGCAAAAAGATTTTATCTTCAAATACAAGAACTTTTCGTGGTTTTGTTGATTTTCAGCAAATGAACATATTTCAGCGAGCGAGAAGTTTTGTTTTTAACAGCGTCAGATTTTATCCTAAAATACAAGAAGTTTTCGTGGTTCTTGTCAATTCTTGTTGATTTTCATCTCATGAACTTATTTCAGTCAGCAAGAACTTTCTTCTTCAAAGCAAAAAGATTTTATCTTCAAATACAAGAACTTTTCGTGGTTTTGTTGATTTTCAGCAAATGAACATATTTCAGCGAGGGAGAAGTTTTTTCTTTAATAGCGTCAGATTTTATCTTAAAATAGAAGAACTTTTCGTTGTTCTTGTCAATTTTTGTTGGTTTTCATCCAATGAACTTATTTCAGTCAGCTGGATCTTTCTTCTTCAAAGCAAAAAGATTTTATCTTCAAATACAAGAACTTTTCGTGGTTTTGTTGATTTTCAGCAAATGAACATATTTCAGCGAGCTAGAAGTTTTTTCTTTAATAGCGTCAGATGTTATCTTAAAATTCAAGAACTTTTCGTGGTTCTTGTCAATTTTTGTTGGTTTTCATCCAATGAACTTATTTCAGTCAGCTCGATCTTTCTTCTTCAAAGCAAAAAGATTTTATCTTCAAATACAAGAACTTTTCGTGGTTTTGTTGATTTTCAGCAAATGAACATATTTCAGCGAGGGAGAAGTTTTTTCTTCAATCGCGTCAGATTCTATCTTAAAATACAAGAACTTTTCGTGGTTGTTGTCAATTTTTGTTGGTTTTCATCCAATCAACTTATTTCAGTCAGCTAGATCTTTCTTCTTCAAAGCAAAAAGATTTTATCTTCAAATACAAGAACTTTTCGTGGTTTTGTTGATTTTCAGCAAATGAACATATTTCAGCGAGCGAGAAGTTTTTTCTTTAAAAGCGTCAGATTTTATCTTAAAATACAAGAACTTTTCGTGGTTCTTTTCAATTTTTGTTGGTTTTGATCTCATGAACTTGTTTCAGTCAGCTAGATCTTTCTTCTTCAAAGCAAAAAGATTTTATCTTCAAATACAAGAACTTTTCGTGGTTTTGCTGATTTTCAGCAAATGCACATATTGCAGCGAGCAAGAAGTTTTGTTTTTAATAGCGTCAGATTTTATCCTAAAATACAAGAAGTTTTCGTGGTTCTTGTCAATTCTTGTTGATTTTCATCTCATGAACTTATTTCAGTCAGCTGGATGATTCTTCTTCAAAGCAAAAAGATTTTATCTTCAAATACAAGAACTTTTCGTGGTTTTGTTGATTTTCAGCAAATGAACATATTTCAGTGAGCGAGAACTTTTTTCTTTAATAGCGTCAGATTTTATCTTAAAATACAAAAACTTTTCGTGGTTCTTGTCAATTTTTGATGATTTTCATCAAATGAACTTATTTCAGTCAGCAAGATCTTTCTTCTTCAAAGCAAAAAGATTTTATCTTCAAATACAAGAACTTTTCGTGGTTTTGTTGATTTTTAGCAAATGAACATATTTCAGCGAGCGAGAAGTTTTTTCTTTAATAGCGTCAGATCTTATCCTGAAGTACAAGAACTTTTCGTGGTTCTTGTCAATTTTTGTTGGTTTTCATCCAATGAACTTATTTCAGTCAGCTGGATCTTTCTTCTTCAAAGCAAAAAGATTTTATCTTCAAATACAAGAACTTTTCGTGGTTTTGTTGATTTTCAGCAAATGAACATATTTCAGCGAGCGAGAAGTTTTGTTTTTAACAGCGTCAGATTTTATCCTAAAATACAAGAAGTTTTCGTGGTTCTTGTCAATTCTTGTTGATTTTCATCTCATGAACTTATTTCAGTCAGCAAGAACTTTCTTCTTCAAAGCAAAAAGATTTTATCTTCAAATACAAGAACTTTTCGTGGTTTTGTTGATTTTCAGCAAATGAACATATTTCAGCGAGGGAGAAGTTTTTTCTTCAATAGCGTCAGATTTTATCTTAAAATAGAAGAACTTTTCGTGGTTCTTGTCAATTTTTGTTGGTTTTCATCCAATGAACTTATTTCAGTCAGCTGGATCTTTCTTCTTCAAAGCAAAAAGATTTTATCTTCAAATACAAGAACTTTTCGTGGTTTTGTTGATTTTCAGCAAATGAACATATTTCAGCGAGCTAGAAGTTTTTTCTTTAATAGCGTCAGATGTTATCTTAAAATGCAAGAACTTTTCGTGGTTCTTGTCAATTTTTGTTGGTTTTCATCCAATGAACTTATTTCAGTCAGCTCGATCTTTCTTCTTCATAGCAAAAAGATTTTATCTTCAAATACAAGAACTTTTTGTGGTTTTGTTGATTTTCAGCAAATGAACATATTTCAGCGAGGGAGAAGTTTTTCCTTTGATGGCGTCAGATTTTATCTTAAAATACAAGAACTTTTCGTGGTTCTTGTCAATTCTTGTTGGTTTTCATCCAATGAACTTATTTCAGTCAGCAAGATCTTTCTTCTTGAAAGCAAAAAGATTTTATCTTCAAATACAAGAACGTTTCGTGGTTTTGTTGATTTTCAGCAAATGAACATATTTCAGCGAGGGAGAAGTTTTTTCTTTAATAGCGTCAGATTCTATCTTAAAATACAAGAACTTTTCGTGGTTCTTTTCAATTTTTGTTGGTTTTGATCTCATGAACTTGTTTCAGTCAGCTAGATCTTTCTTCTTCAAAGCAAAAAGATTTTATCTTCAAATACAAGAACTTTTTGTGGTTTTGTTGATTTTCAGCAAATGAACATATTTCAGCGAGCAAGAAGTTTTGTTTTTAATAGCGTCAGATTTTATCCTAAAATACAAGAAGTTTTCGTGGTTTTGTTGATTTTCAGCAAATCAAAATATTTCAGCGAGCGAGAAGTTTTTTCTTTAATAGCGTAAGATTTTATCTTAAAATACAAGAACTTTTCGTGGTTCTTGTCAATTCTTGTTGGTTTTCATCCAATGAACTTATTTCAGTCAGCTTGATCTTTCTTCTTCAAAGCAAAAAGATTTTATCTTCAAATACAAGAACTTTTCGTGGTTTTGTTGATTTTCAGCAAATGAACATATTTCAGTGAGCGAGAACTTTTTTCTTTAATAGCGTCAGATTTTATCTTAAAATACAAAAACTTTTCGTGGTTCTTGTCAATTTTTGATGATTTTCATCAAATGAACTTATTTCAGTCAGCAAGATCTTTCTTCTTCAAAGCAAAAAGATTTTATCTTCAAATACAAGAACTTTTCGTGGTTTTGTTGATTTTTAGCAAATGAACATATTTCAGCGAGCGAGAAGTTTTTTCTTTAATAGCGTCAGAACTTATCCTAAAGTACAAGAACTTTTCGTGGTTCTTGTCAATTTTTGTTGGTTTTCATCCAATGAACTTATTTCAGTCAGCTAGATCTTTCTTCTTCAAAGCAAAAAGATTTTATCTTCAAATACAAGAACTTTTCGTGGTTTTGTTGATTTTCAGCAAATGAACATATTTCAGCGAGCGAGAAGTTTTATCTTTAATACCGTCAGATTTTGTCTTAAAATTCAAGAACTTTTCGTGGTTCTTGTCAATTTTTGTTGGTTTTCATCCAATGAACTTATTTCAGTCAGCTGGATCTTTCTTCTTGAAAGCAAAAAGATTTTATCTTCAAATACAAGAACTTTTCGTGGTTTTGTTGATTTTCAGAAAATGAACATATTTCAGCGAGCGAGAAGTTTTGTTTTTAATAGCGTCAGATTTTATCCTAAAATACAAGAAGTTTTCGTGGTTCTTGTCAATTCTTGTTGATTTTCATCTCATGAACTTATTTCAGTCAGCTGGATCTTTCTTCTTCAAAGCAAAAAGATTTTATCTTCAAATACAAGAACTTTTCGTGGTTTTGTTGATTTTCAGCAAATGAACATATTTCAGCGAGCGAGAAGTTTTTTCTTTAATAGCGTCAGATGTTATCTTAAAATGCAAGAACTTTTCGTGGTTCTTGTCAATTTTTGTTGGTTTTCATCCAATGAACTTATTTCAGTCAGCTTGATCTTTCTTCTTCAAAGCAAAAAGAATTTATCTTCAAATACAAGAACTTTTTGTGGTTTTGTTGATTTTCAGCAAATGAACATATTTCAGCGAGCGAGAAGTTTTTTCTTGAAAAGCGTCAGATTTTATCTTAAAATACAAGAACTTTTCGTGGTTCTTGTCAATTTTTGTTGGTTTTCATCTTATGAACTTATTTCAGTCAGCTCGATCTTTCTTCTTCAAAGCAAAAAGATTTTATCTTCAAATACAAGAACTTTTTGTGGTTTTGTTGATTTTCAGCAAAGGAACATATTTCAGCGAGGAAGAAGTTTTTCCTTTAATGGCGTCAGATTTTATCTTAAAATACAAGAACTTTTCGTGGTTCTTGTCAATTCTTGTTGGTTTTCATCCAATGAACTTATTTCAGTCAGCAAGATCTTTCTTCTTGAAAGCAAAAAGATTTTATCTTCAAATACAAGAACGTTTCGTGGTTTTGTTGATTTTCAGCAAATGAACATGTTTCAGTGATCTGGAAGTTTTTTCTTTAATAGCGTCAGATTTTATCTTAAAATACAAGAACTTTTCGTGGTTCTTGTCAATTTTTGTTGGTTTTCATCTTATGAACTTATTTCAGTCGCTAGATCTTTCTTCTTCAAAGCAAAAGGATTTTATCTTCAAATACAAGAACTTTTCGTGGTTTTGTTGATTTTCAGCAAATAAACATATTTCAGCGAGCGAGAAGTTTTTCTTTAAAAGCGTCCGATTTTATCTTAAAATACAAGAACTTTTCGTGGTTCTTGTCAATTTTTGTTGGTTTTCATCCAATGAACTTATTTCAGTCAGCTGGATCTTTCTTCTTGAAAGCAAAAAGATTTTATCTTCAAATACAAGAACTTTTCGTGGTTTTGTTGATTTTCAGCAAATGAACATATTTCAGCGAGCTAGAAGTTTTTTCTTTAATAGCGTAAGATTTTATCTTAAAATACAAGAACTTTTCGTGGTTCTTGTCAATTTTTGTTGGTTTTCATCCAATGAACTTATTTCAGTCAGCGAGATCTTTCTTCTTCAAAGCAAATAGATTTTATCTTCAAATACAAGAACTTTTCGTGGTTTTGTTGATTTTCAGCAAATGAACATATTTCAGCGAGGGAGAAGTTTTTTCTTTAATAGCGTCAGATTCTATCTTAAAATACAAAAACTTTTCGTGGTTGTTGTCAATTTTTGTTGGTTTTCATCCAATCAACTTATTTCAGTCAGCTAGATCTTTCTTCTTCAAAGCAAAAAGATTTTATCCTCAAATACAAGAACTTTTCGTGGTTTTGTTGATTTTCAGCAAATGAACATATTTCAGCGAGCGAGAAGTTTTTTCTTTAAAAGCGTCAGATTTTATCCTAAAATACAAGAACTTTTCGTGGTTCTTGTCAATTCTTGTTGATTTTCATCTCATGAACTTATTTCAGTCAGCTGGATGATTCTTCTTCAAAGCAAAAAGATTTTATCTTCAAATACAAGAACTTTTCGTGGTTTTGTTGATTTTCAGCAAATGAAAATATTTCAGCGAGCGAGAAGTTTTTTCTTTAATAGCGTCAGATTTTATCTTAAAATACAAGAACTTTTCGTGGTTCTTGTCAATTTTTGTTGGTTTTCATCCAATGAACTTATTTCAGTCAGCAAGATCTTTCTTCTTCAAAGCAAAAAGATTTTATTTTCAAATACAAGAACGTTTCGTGGTTTTGTTGATTTTCAGCAAATGAACATGTTTCAGTGATCTGGAAGTTTTTTCTTTAATAGCGTCAGATTTTATCTTAAAATACAAGAACTTTTCGTGGTTCTTGTCAATTTTTGTTGGTTTTCATCTTATGAACTTATTTCAGTCGCTAGATCTTTCTTCTTCAAAGCAAAAGGATTTTATCTTCAAATACAAGAACTTTTCGTGGTTTTGTTGATTTTCAGCAAATGAACATATTTCAGCGAGGGAGAAGTTTTTTCTTTAATAGCGTCAGATTCTATCTTAAAATACAAGAACTTTTCGTGGTTCTTTTCAATTTTTGTTGGTTTTGATCTCATGAACTTGTTTCAGTCAGCTAGATCTTTCTTCTTCAAAGCAAAAAGATTTTATCTTCAAATACAATAACTTTTTGTGGTTTTGTTGATTTTCAGCAAATGAACATATTTCAGCGAGCAAGAAGTTTTGTTTTTAATAGCGTCAGATTTTATCCTAAAATACAAGAAGTTTTCGTGGTTTTGTTGATTTTCAGCAAATCAAAATATTTCAGCGAGCGAGAAGTTTTTTCTTTAATAGCGTAAGATTTTATCTTAAAATACAAGAACTTTTCGTGGTTCTTGTCAATTCTTGTTGGTTTTCATCCAATGAACTTATTTCAGTCAGCTTGATCTTTCTTCTTCAAAGCAAAAAGATTTTATCTTCAAATACAAGAACTTTTCGTGGTTTTGTTGATTTTCAGCAAATGAACATATTTCAGTGAGCGAGAACTTTTTTCTTTAATAGCGTCAGATTTTATCTTAAAATACAAAAACTTTTCGTGGTTCTTGTCAATTTTTGATGATTTTCATCAAATGAACTTATTTCAGTCAGCAAGATCTTTCTTCTTCAAAGCAAAAAGATTTTATCTTCAAATACAAGAACTTTTCGTGGTTTTGTTGATTTTTAGCAAATGAACATATTTCAGCGAGCGAGAAGTTTTTTCTTTAATAGCGTCAGAACTTATCCTAAAGTACAAGAACTTTTCGTGGTTCTTGTCAATTTTTGTTGGTTTTCATCCAATGAACTTATTTCAGTCAGCTAGATCTTTCTTCTTCAAAGCAAAAAGATTTTATCTTCAAATACAAGAACTTTTCGTGGTTTTGTTGATTTTCAGCAAATGAACATATTTCAGCGAGCGAGAAGTTTTATCTTTAATACCGTCAGATTTTGTCTTAAAATTCAAGAACTTTTCGTGGTTCTTGTCAATTTTTGTTGGTTTTCATCCAATGAACTTATTTCAGTCAGCTGGATCTTTCTTCTTGAAAGCAAAAAGATTTTATCTTCAAATACAAGAACTTTTCGTGGTTTTGTTGATTTTCAGAAAATGAACATATTTCAGCGAGCGAGAAGTTTTGTTTTTAATAGCGTCAGATTTTATCCTAAAATACAAGAAGTTTTCGTGGTTCTTGTCAATTCTTGTTGATTTTCATCTCATGAACTTATTTCAGTCAGCAAGAACTTTCTTCTTCAAAGCAAAAAGATTTTATCTTCAAATACAAGAACTTTTCGTGGTTTTGTTGATTTTCAGCAAATGAACATATTTCAGCGAGGGAGAAGTTTTTTCTTTAATAGCTTCAGATTTTATCTTAAAATACAAGAACTTTTCGTGGTTCTTGTCAATTTTTGTTGGTTATCATCCAATGAACTTATTTCAGTCAGCTGGATCTTTCTTCTTCAAAGCAAAAAGATTTTATCTTCAAATACAAGAACTTTTCGTGGTTTTGTTGATTTTCAGCAAATGAACATATTTCAGCGAGCGAGAAGTTTTTTCTTTAATAGCGTCAGATGTTATCTTAAAATGCAAGAACTTTTCGTGGTTCTTGTCAATTTTTGTTGGTTTTCATCTTATGAACTTATTTCAGTCGCTAGATCTTTCTTCTTCAAAGCAAAAGGATTTTATCTTCAAATACAAGAACTTTTCGTGGTTTTGTTGATTTTCAGCAAATAAACATATTTCAGCGAGCGAGAAGTTTTTCTTTAAATGCGTCCGATTTTATCTTAAAATACAAGAACTTTTCGTGGTTCTTGTCAATTTTTGTTGGTTTTCATCCAATGAACTTATTTCAGTCAGCTGGATCTTTCTTCTTGAAAGCAAAAAGATTTTATCTTCAAATACAAGAACTTTTCGTGGTTTTGTTGATTTTCAGCAAATGAACATATTTCAGCGAGCTCGAAGTTTTTTCTTTAATAGCGTAAGATTTTATCTTAAAATACAAGAACTTTTCGTGGTTCTTGTCAATTTTTGTTGGTTTTCATCCAATGAACTTATTTCAGTCAGCGAGATCTTTCTTCTTCAAAGCAAATAGATTTTATCTTCAAATACAAGAACTTTTCGTGGTTTTGTTGATTTTCAGCAAATGAACATATTTCAGCGAGGGAGAAGTTTTTTCTTTAATAGCGTCAGATTCTATCTTAAAATACAAAAACTTTTCGTGGTTGTTGTCAATTTTTGTTGGTTTTCATCCAATCAACTTATTTCAGTCAGCTAGATCTTTCTTCTTCAAAGCAAAAAGATTTTATCCTCAAATACAAGAACTTTTCGTGGTTTTGTTGATTTTCAGCAAATGAACATATTTCAGCGAGCGAGAAGTTTTTTCTTTAAAAGCGTCAGATTTTATCCTAAAATACAAGAACTTTTCGTGGTTCTTGTCAATTCTTGTTGATTTTCATCTCATGAACTTATTTCAGTCAGCTGGATGATTCTTCTTCAAAGCAAAAAGATTTTATCTTCAAATACAAGAACTTTTCGTGGTTTTGTTGATTTTCAGCAAATGAAAATATTTCAGCGAGCGAGAAGTTTTTTCTTTAATAGCGTCAGATTTTATCTTAAAATACAAGAACTTTTCGTGGTTCTTGTCAATTTTTGTTGGTTTTCATCCAATGAACTTATTTCAGTCAGCAAGATCTTTCTTCTTCAAAGCAAAAAGATTTTATTTTCAAATACAAGAACGTTTCGTGGTTTTGTTGATTTTCAGCAAATGAACATGTTTCAGTGATCTGGAAGTTTTTTCTTTAATAGCGTCAGATTTTATCTTAAAATACAAGAACTTTTCGTGGTTCTTGTCAATTTTTGTTGGTTTTCATCTTATGAACTTATTTCAGTCGCTAGATCTTTCTTCTTCAAAGCAAAAGGATTTTATCTTCAAATACAAGAACTTTTCGTGGTTTTGTTGATTTTCAGCAAATGAACATATTTCAGCGAGGGAGAAGTTTTTTCTTTAATAGCGTCAGATTCTATCTTAAAATACAAGAACTTTTCGTGGTTCTTTTCAATTTTTGTTGGTTTTGATCTCATGAACTTGTTTCAGTCAGCTAGATCTTTCTTCTTCAAAGCAAAAAGATTTTATCTTCAAATACAATAACTTTTTGTGGTTTTGTTGATTTTCAGCAAATGAACATATTTCAGCGAGCAAGAAGTTTTGTTTTTAATAGCGTCAGATTTTATCCTAAAATACAAGAAGTTTTCGTGGTTTTGTTGATTTTCAGCAAATCAAAATATTTCAGCGAGCGAGAAGTTTTTTCTTTAATAGCGTAAGATTTTATCTTAAAATACAAGAACTTTTCGTGGTTCTTGTCAATTCTTGTTGGTTTTCATCCAATGAACTTATTTCAGTCAGCTTGATCTTTCTTCTTCAAAGCAAAAAGATTTTATCTTCAAATACAAGAACTTTTCGTGGTTTTGTTGATTTTCAGCAAATGAACATATTTCAGTGAGCGAGAACTTTTTTCTTTAATAGCGTCAGATTTTATCTTAAAATACAAAAACTTTTCGTGGTTCTTGTCAATTTTTGATGATTTTCATCAAATGAACTTATTTCAGTCAGCAAGATCTTTCTTCTTCAAAGCAAAAAGATTTTATCTTCAAATACAAGAACTTTTCGTGGTTTTGTTGATTTTTAGCAAATGAACATATTTCAGCGAGCGAGAAGTTTTTTCTTTAATAGCGTCAGAACTTATCCTAAAGTACAAGAACTTTTCGTGGTTCTTGTCAATTTTTGTTGGTTTTCATCCAATGAACTTATTTCAGTCAGCTAGATCTTTCTTCTTCAAAGCAAAAAGATTTTATCTTCAAATACAAGAACTTTTCGTGGTTTTGTTGATTTTCAGCAAATGAACATATTTCAGCGAGCGAGAAGTTTTATCTTTAATACCGTCAGATTTTGTATTAAAATTCAAGAACTTTTCGTGGTTCTTGTCAATTTTTGTTGGTTTTCATCCAATGAACTTATTTCAGTCAGCTGGATCTTTCTTCTTGAAAGCAAAAAGATTTTATCTTCAAATACAAGAACTTTTCGTGGTTTTGTTGATTTTCAGAAAATGAACATATTTCAGCGAGCGAGAAGTTTTGTTTTTAATAGCGTCAGATTTTATCCTAAAATACAAGAAGTTTTCGTGGTTCTTGTCAATTCTTGTTGATTTTCATCTCATGAACTTATTTCAGTCAGCAAGAACTTTCTTCTTCAAAGCAAAAAGATTTTATCTTCAAATACAAGAACTTTTCGTGGTTTTGTTGATTTTCAGCAAATGAACATATTTCAGCGAGGGAGAAGTTTTTTCTTTAATAGCGTCAGATTTTATCTTAAAATACAAGAACTTTTCGTGGTTCTTGTCAATTTTTGTTGGTTATCATCCAATGAACTTATTTCAGTCAGCTGGATCTTTCTTCTTCAAAGCAAAAAGATTTTATCTTCAAATACAAGAACTTTTCGTGGTTTTGTTGATTTTCAGCAAATGAACATATTTCAGCGAGCGAGAAGTTTTTTCTTTAATAGCGTCAGATGTTATCTTAAAATGCAAGAACTTTTCGTGGTTCTTGTCAATTTTTGTTGGTTTTCATCCAATGAACTTATTTCAGTCAGCTTGATCTTTCTTCTTCAAAGCAAAAAGATTTTATCTTCAAATACAAGAACTTTTTGTGGTTTTGTTGATTTTCAGCAAATGAACATATTTCAGCGAGCGAGAAGTTTTTTCTTGAAAAGCGTCAGATTTTATCTTAAAATACAAGAACTTTTCGTGGTTCTTGTCAATTTTTGTTGGTTTTCATCTTATGAACTTATTTCAGTCAGCTCGATCTTTCTTCTTCAAAGCAAAAAGATTTTATCTTCAAATACAAGAACTTTTTGTGGTTTTGTTGATTTTCAGCAAATGAACATATTTCAGCGAGGGAGAAGTTTTTCCTTTAATGGCGTCAGATTTTATCTTAAAATACAAGAACTTTTCGTGGTTCTTGTCAATTCTTGTTGGTTTTCATCCAATGAACTTATTTCAGTCAGCAAGATCTTTCTTCTTGAAAGCAAAAAGATTTTATCTTCAAATACAAGAACGTTTCGTGGTTTTGTTGATTTTCAGCAAATGAACATGTTTCAGTGATCTGGAATTTTTTTCTTTAATAGCGTCAGATTTTATCTTAAAATACAAGAACTTTTCGTGGTTCTTGTCAATTTTTGTTGGTTTTCATCTTATGAACTTATTTCAGTCGCTAGATCTTTCTTCTTCAAAGCAAAAGGATTTTATCTTCAAATACAAGAACTTTTCGTGGTTTTGTTGATTTTCAGCAAATAAACATATTTCAGCGAGCGAGAAGTTTTTCTTTAAAAGCGTCCGATTTTATCTTAAAATACAAGAACTTTTCGTGGTTCTTGTCAATTTTTGTTGGTTTTCATCCAATGAACTTATTTCAGTCAGCTGGATCTTTCTTCTTGAAAGCAAAAAGATTTTATCTTCAAATACAAGAACTTTTCGTGGTTTTGTTGATTTTCAGCAAATGAACATATTTCAGCAAGCTTGAAGTTTTTTCTTTAATAGCGTAAGATTTTATCTTAAAATACAAGAACTTTTCGTGGTTCTTGTCAATTTTTGTTGGTTTTCATCCAATGAACTTATTTCAGTCAGCAAGATCTTTCTTCTTCAAAGCAAATAGATTTTATCTTCAAATACAAGAACTTTTCGTGGTTTTGTTGATTTTCAGCAAATGAACATATTTCAGCGAGGGAGAAGTTTTTTCTTTAATAGCGTCAGATTCTATCTTAAAATACAAAAACTTTTCGTGGTTGTTGTCAATTTTTGTTGGTTTTCATCCAATCAACTTATTTCAGTCAGCTAGATCTTTCTTCTTCAAAGCAAAAAGATTTTATCCTCAAATACAAGAACTTTTCGTGGTTTTGTTGATTTTCAGCAAATGAACATATTTCAGCGAGCGAGAAGTTTTTTCTTTAAAAGCGTCAGATTTTATCCTAAAATACAAGAACTTTTCGTGGTTCTTGTCAATTCTTGTTGATTTTCATCTCATGAACTTATTTCAGTCAGCTGGATGATTCTTCTTCAAAGCAAAAAGATTTTATCTTCAAATACAAGAACTTTTCGTGGTTTTGTTGATTTTCAGCAAATGAACATATTTCAGCGAGCGAGAAGTTTTTTCTTTAATAGCGTCAGATTTTATCTTAAAATACAAGAACTTTTCGTGGTTCTTGTCAATTTTTGTTGGTTTTCATCCAATGAACTTATTTCAGTCAGCAAGATCTTTCTTCTTCAAAGCAAAAAGATTTTATCTTCAAATACAAAAACTTTTCGTGGTTTTGTTGATTTTCAGCAAATGAACATATTTCAGCGAGCTGGAAGTTTTTTCTTTAATAGCGTCAGATTTTATCTTAAAATACAAGAACTTTTCGTGGTTCTTGTCAATTTTTGTTGGTTTTCATCCAATGAACTTATTTCAGTCAGCTAGATCTTTCTTCTTCAAAGCAAAAAGATTTTATCTTCAAATACAAGAACTTTTCGTGGTTTTGTTGATTTTTAGCAAATGAAAAGATTTCAGCGAGCGAGAAGTTTTTTCTTAAATAGCGTCAGATTTTATCCTAAAATACAAGAACTTTTCGTGGTTCTTGTCAATTTTTGTTGGTTTTCATCCAATGAACTTATTTCAGTCAGCTAGATCTTTCTTCTTCAAAGCAAAAAGATTTTATCTTCAAATGGAAGAACTTTTCGTGGTTTTGTTGATTTTCAGCAAATGAACATATTTCAGCGAGCGAGAAGTTTTTTCTTTAATAGCGTCAGATTTTATCTTAAAATACAAGAACTTTTCATGGTTCTTGTCAATTTTTGTTGGTTTTGATCTCATGAACTTGTTTCAGTCAGCTAGATCTTTCTTCTTCAAAGCAAAAAGATTTTATCTTCAAATACAAGAACTTTTCGTGGTTTTGTTGATTTTCAGCAAATGAACATATTTCAGCGAGCGAGAAGTTTTGTTTTTAATAGCGTCAGATTTTATCCTAAAATACAAGAAGTTTTCGTGGTTCTTGTCAATTCTTGTGATTTTCATCTCATGAACTTATTTCAGTCAGCAAGAACTTTCTTCTTCAAAGCAAAAAGATTTTATCTTCAAATACAAGAACTTTTCGTGGTTTTGTTGATTTTCAGCAAATGAACAATTTTTCAGCGAGGGAGAAGTTTTTTCTTTAATAGCGTCAGATTTTATCTTAAAATACAAGAACTTTTCGTGGTTCTTGTCAATTTTTGTTGGTTTTCATCCAATGAACTTATTTCAGTCAGCTGGATCTTTCTTCTTCAAAGCAAAAAGATTTTATCTTCAAATACAAGAACTTTTCGTGGTTTTGTTGATTTTCAGCAAATGAACATATTTCAGCGAGCGAGAAGTTTTTTCTTTAAAAGCGTCAGATTTTATCTTAAAATACAAGAACTTTTCGTGGTTCTTGTCAATTTTTGTTTATTTTCATCTTATGAACTTATTTCAGTCAGCTCGATCTTTCTTCTTCAAAGCAAAAAGATTTTATCTTCAAATACAAGAACTTTTTGTGGTTTTGTTGATTTTCAGCAAATGAACATATTTCAGCGAGGGAGAAGTTTTTTCTTTAATGGCGTCAGATTTTATCTTAAAATACATGAACTTTTCGTGGTTCTTGTCAATTTTTGTTGGTTTTCATCCAATGAACTTATTTCAGTCAGCAAGATCTTTCTTCTTGAAAGCAAAAAGATTTTATCTTCAAATACAAGAACGTTTCGTGGTTTTGTTGATTTTCAGCAAATGAACATGTTTCAGCGATCTGGAAGTTTTTTCTTTAATAGCGTCAGATTTTATCTTAAAATACAAGAACTTTTCGTGGTTCTTGTCAATTTTTGTTGGTTTTCATCTTATGAAATTATTTCAGTCGCGAGATCTTTCTTCTTCAAAGCAAAAGGATTTTATCTTCAAATACAAGAACTTTTCGTGGTTTTGTTGATTTTCATCAAATTAACATATTTCAGCGAGCTAGAAGTTTTTTCTTTAATAGCGTAAGATTTTATCTTAAAATACAAGAACTTTTCGTGGTTCTTGTCAATTTTTGTTGGTTTTCATCCAATGAACTTATTTCAGTCAGCTAGATCTTTCTTCTTCAAAGCAAATAGATTTTATCTTCAAATACAAGAACTTTTCGTGGTTTTGTTGATTTTCAGCAAATGAACATATTTCAGCGAGCGAGAAGTTTTTTCTTTAAAAGCGTCAGATTTTATCTTAAAATACAAGAACTTTTCGTGGTTCTTTTCAATTTTTGTTGGTTTTGATCTCATGAACTTGTTTCAGTCAGCTAGATCTTTCTTCTTCAAAGCAAAAAGATTTTATCTTCAAATACAAGAACTTTTCGTGGTTTTGTTGATTTTCAGCAAATGAACATATTTCAGCGAGCGAGAAGTTTTGTTTTTAATAGCGTCAGATTTTATCCTAAAATACAAGAAGTTTTCGTGGTTCTTGTCAATTCTTGTTGATTTTCATCTCATGAACTTATTTCAGTCAGCAAGAACTTTCTTCTTCAAAGCAAAAAGATTTTATCTTCAAATACAAGAACTTTTCGTGGTTTTGTTGATTTTCAGCAAATGAACATATTTCAGCGAGGGAGAAGTTTTTTCTTTAATAGCGTCAGATTTTATCTTAAAATACAAGAACTTTTCGTGGTTTTGTTGATTTTCAGCAAATGAACATATTTCAGCGAGCGAGAAGTTTTTTCTTTAAAAGCGTCAGATTTTATCTTAAAATACAAGAACTTTTCGTGGTTCTTGTCAATTTTTGTTGATTTTCATCTTATGAACTTATTTCAGTCAGCTCGATCTTTCTTCTTCAAAGCAAAAAGATTTTATCTTCAAATACAAGAACTTTTTGTGGTTTTGTTGATTTTCAGCAAATAAACATATTTCAGCGAGGGAGAAGTTTTTTCTTTAATGGCGTCAGATTTTATCTTAAAATACAAGAACTTTTCGTGGTTCTTGTCAATTTTTGTTGGTTTTCATCCAATGAACTTATTTCAGTCAGCAAGATCTTTCTTCTTGAAAACAAAAAGATTTTATCTTCAAATACAAGAACTTTTCGTGGTTTTGTTGATTTTCAGCAAATGAACATGTTTCAGCAATCTGGAAGTTTTTTCTTTAATAGCGTCAGATTTTATCTTAAAATACAAGAACTTTTCGTGGTTCTTGTCAATTTTTGTTGGTTTTCATCTTATGAAATTATTTCAGTCGCTCGATCTTTCTTCTTCAAAGCAAAAGAATTTTATCTTCAAATACAAGAACTTTTCGTGGTTTTGTTGATTTTCAGCAAATGAACATATTTCAGCGAGCTGGAAGTTTTTTCTTTAACAGCGTAACATTTTATCTTAAAATACAAGAACTTTTCGTGGTTCTTGTCAATTTTTGTTGGTTTTCATCCAATCAACTTATTTCAGTCAGCTAGATCTTTCTTCTTCAAAGCAAATAGATTTTATCTTCAAATACAAGAACTTTTCGTAGTTTTGTTGATTTTCAGCAAATGAACATATTTCAGCGAGGGAGAAGTTTTTTCTTTAATAGCGTCAGATTCTATCTGAAACTACAAGAACTTTTCGTGGTTGTTGTCAATTTTTCTTGGTTTTCATCCAATCAACTTATTTCAGTCAGCTAGATCTTTCTTGTTCCAAGCAAAAATATTTTATCTTCAAATACAAGAACTTTTCGTGGTTTTGTTGATTTTCAGCAAATGAACATATTTCAGCGAGCGAGAAGTTTTTTCTTTAAAAGCGTCAGATTTTTTCTTAAAATACAAGAACTTTTCGTGGTTCTTTTCAATTTTTGTTGGTTTTGATCTCATGAACTTGTTTCAGTCAGCTAGATCTTTCTTCTTCAAAGCAAAAAGATTTTATCTTCAAATACAAGAACTTTTCGTGGTTTTGTTGATTTTCAGTAAATGAACATATTTCAGCGAGCGAGAAGTTTTGTTTTTAATAGCGTCAGATTTTATCCTAAAATACAAGAAGTTTTCGTGGTTCTTGTCAATTCTTGTTGATTTTCATCTCATGAACTTATTTCAGTCAGCAAGAACTTTCTTCTTCAAAGCAAAAAGATTTTATCTTCAAATACAAGAACTTTTCGTGGTTTTGTTGATTTTCAGCAAATGAACATATTTCAGCGAGGGAGAAGTTTTTTCTTTAATAGCGTCAGATTTTATCTTAAAATACAAGAACTTTTCGTGGTTTTGTTGATTTTCAGCAAATGAACATATTTCAGCGAGCGAGAAGTTTTTTCTTTCAAAGCGTCAGATTTTATCTTAAAATACAAGAACTTTTCGTGGTCCTTGTCAATTTTTGTTTATTTTCATCTTATGAACTTATTTCAGTCAGCTAGATCTTTCTTCTTCAAAGCAAAAAGATTTTATCTTCAAATACAAGAACTTTTTGTGGTTTTGTTGATTTTCAGCAAATGAACATATTTCAGCGAGGGAGAAGTTTTTTCTTCAATGGCGTCAGATTTTATCTTAAAATACAAGAACTTTTCGTGGTTCTTGTCAATTTTTGTTGGTTTTCATCCAATGAACTTATTTCAGTCAGCTGGATCTTTCTTCTTCAAAGCAAAAAGATTTTATCTTCAAATACAAGAACTTTTCGTGGTTTTGTTGATTTTCAGCAAATGAACATATTTCAGCGAGCGAGAAGTTTTTTCTTTAAAAGCGTCAGATTTTATCTTAAAATACAAGAACTTTTCGTGGTTCTTGTCAATTTTTGTTTATTTTCATCTTATGAACTTATTTCAGTCAGCTAGATCTTTCTTCTTCAAAGCAAAAAGATTTTATCTTCAAATACAAGAACTTTTTGTGGTTTTGTTGATTTTCAGCAAATGAACATATTTCAGCGAGGGAGAAGTTTTTTCTTTAATGGCGTCAGATTTTATCTTAAAATACAAGAACTTTTCGTGGTTCTTGTCAATTTTTGTTGGTTTTCATCCAATGAACTTATTTCAGTCAGCTAGATCTTTCTTCTTCAAAGCAAATAGATTTTATCTTCAAATACAAGAACTTTTCGTGGTTTTGTTGATTTTCAGCAAATGAACATATTTCAGCGAGCGAGAAGTTTTTTCTTTAAAAGCGTCAGATTTTATCTTAAAATACAAGAACTTTTCGTGGTTCTTTTCAATTTTTGTTGGTTTTGATCTCATGAACTTGTTTCAGTCAGCTAGATCTTTCTTCTTCAAAGCAAAAAGATTTTATCTTCAAATACAAGAACTTTTCGTGGTTTTGTTGATTTTCAGCAAATGAACATATTTCAGCGAGCGAGAAGTTTTGTTTTTAATAGCGTCAGATTTTATCCTAAAATACAAGAAGTTTTCGTGGTTCTTGTCAATTCTTGTTGATTTTCATCTCATGAACTTATTTCAGTCAGCAAGAACTTTCTTCTTCAAAGCAAAAAGATTTTATCTTCAAATACAAGAACTTTTCGTGGTTTTGTTGATTTTCAGCAAATGAACATATTTCAGCGAGGGAGAAGTTTTTTCTTTAATAGCGTCAGATTTTATCTTAAAATACAAGAACTTTTCGTGGTTTTGTTGATTTTCAGCAAATGAACATATTTCAGCGAGCGAGAAGTTTTTTCTTTAAAAGCGTCAGATTTTATCTTAAAATACAAGAACTTTTCGTGGTTCTTGTCAATTTTTGTTGATTTTCATCTTATGAACTTATTTCAGTCAGCTCGATCTTTCTTCTTCAAAGCAAAAAGATTTTATCTTCAAATACAAGAACTTTTTGTGGTTTTGTTGATTTTCAGCAAATAAACATATTTCAGCGAGGGAGAAGTTTTTTCTTTAATGGCGTCAGATTTTATCTTAAAATACAAGAACTTTTCGTGGTTCTTGTCAATTTTTGTTGGTTTTCATCCAATGAACTTATTTCAGTCAGCAAGATCTTTCTTCTTGAAAGCAAAAAGATTTTATCTTCAAATACAAGAACGTTTCGTGGTTTTGTTGATTTTCAGCAAATGAACATGTTTCAGCGATCTGGAAGTTTTTTCTTTAATAGCGTCAGATTTTATCTTAAAATACAAGAACTTTTCGTGGTTCTTGTCAATTTTTGTTGGTTTTCATCCAATGAACTTATTTCAGTCAGCTAGATCTTTCTTCTTCAAAGCAAATAGATTTTATCTTCAAATACAAGAACTTTTCGTGGTTTTGTTGATTTTCAGCAAATGAACATATTTCAGCGAGCGAGAAGTTTTGTTTTTAATAGCGTCAGATTTTATCCTAAAATACAAGAAGTTTTCGTGGTTCTTGTCAATTCTTGTTAATTTTCATCTCATGAACTTATTTCAGTCAGCAAGAACTTTCTTCTTCAAAGCAAAAAGATTTTATCTTCAAATACAAGAACTTTTCGTGGTTTTGTTGATTTTCAGCAAATGAACAATTTTTCAGCGAGGGAGAAGTTTTTTCTTTAATAGCGTCAGATTTTATCTTAAAATACAAGAACTTTTCGTGGTTCTTGTCAATTTTTGTTGGTTTTCATCCAATGAACTTATTTCAGTCAGCTGGATCTTTCTTCTTCAAAGCAAAAAGATTTTATCTTCAAATACAAGAACTTTTCGTGGTTTTGTTGATTTTCAGCAAATGAACATATTTCAGCGAGCGAGAAGTTTTTTCTTTAAAAGCGTCAGATTTTATCTTAAAATACAAGAACTTTTCGTGGTTCTTGTCAATTTTTGTTTATTTTCATCTTATGAACTTATTTCAGTCAGCTCGATCTTTCTTCTTCAAAGCAAAAAGATTTTATCTTCAAATACAAGAACTTTTTGTGGTTTTGTTGATTTTCAGCAAATGAACATATTTCAGCGAGGGAGAAGTTTTTTCTTTAATGGCGTCAGATTTTATCTTAAAATACATGAACTTTTCGTGGTTCTTGTCAATTTTTGTTGGTTTTCATCCAATGAACTTATTTCAGTCAGCAAGATCTTTCTTCTTGAAAGCAAAAAGATTTTATCTTCAAATACAAGAACGTTTCGTGGTTTTGTTGATTTTCAGCAAATGAACATGTTTCAGCGATCTGGAAGTTTTTTCTTTAATAGCGTCAGATTTTATCTTAAAATACAAGAACTTTTCGTGGTTCTTGTCAATTTTTGTTGGTTTTCATCTTATGAAATTATTTCAGTCGCGAGATCTTTCTTCTTCAAAGCAAAAGGATTTTATCTTCAAATACAAGAACTTTTCGTGGTTTTGTTGATTTTCATCAAATTAACATATTTCAGCGAGCTAGAAGTTTTTTCTTTAATAGCGTAAGATTTTATCTTAAAATACAAGAACTTTTCGTGGTTCTTGTCAATTTTTGTTGGTTTTCATCCAATGAACTTATTTCAGTCAGCTAGATCTTTCTTCTTCAAAGCAAATAGATTTTATCTTCAAATACAAGAACTTTTCGTGGTTTTGTTGATTTTCAGCAAATGAACATATTTCAGCGAGCGAGAAGTTTTTTCTTTAAAAGCGTCAGATTTTATCTTAAAATACAAGAACTTTTCGTGGTTCTTTTCAATTTTTGTTGGTTTTGATCTCATGAACTTGTTTCAGTCAGCTAGATCTTTCTTCTTCAAAGCAAAAAGATTTTATCTTCAAATACAAGAACTTTTCGTGGTTTTGTTGATTTTCAGCAAATGAACATATTTCAGCGAGCGAGAAGTTTTGTTTTTAATAGCGTCAGATTTTATCCTAAAATACAAGAAGTTTTCGTGGTTCTTGTCAATTCTTGTTGATTTTCATCTCATGAACTTATTTCAGTCAGCAAGAACTTTCTTCTTCAAAGCAAAAAGATTTTATCTTCAAATACAAGAACTTTTCGTGGTTTTGTTGATTTTCAGCAAATGAACATATTTCAGCGAGGGAGAAGTTTTTTCTTTAATAGCGTCAGATTTTATCTTAAAATACAAGAACTTTTCGTGGTTTTGTTGATTTTCAGCAAATGAACATATTTCAGCGAGCGAGAAGTTTTTTCTTTAAAAGCGTCAGATTTTATCTTAAAATACAAGAACTTTTCGTGGTTCTTGTCAATTTTTGTTGATTTTCATCTTATGAACTTATTTCAGTCAGCTCGATCTTTCTTCTTCAAAGCAAAAAGATTTTATCTTCAAATACAAGAACTTTTTGTGGTTTTGTTGATTTTCAGCAAATAAACATATTTCAGTGAGGGAGAAGTTTTTTCTTTAATGGCGTCAGATTTTATCTTAAAATACAAGAACTTTTCGTGGTTCTTGTCAATTTTTGTTGGTTTTCATCCAATGAACTTATTTCAGTCAGCAAGATCTTTCTTCTTGAAAACAAAAAGATTTTATCTTCAAATACAAGAACTTTTCGTGGTTTTGTTGATTTTCAGCAAATGAACATGTTTCAGCAATCTGGAAGTTTTTTCTTTAATAGCGTCAGATTTTATCTTAAAATACAAGAACTTTTCGTGGTTCTTGTCAATTTTTGTTGGTTTTCATCTTATGAAATTATTTCAGTCGCTCGATCTTTCTTCTTCAAAGCAAAAGAATTTTATCTTCAAATACAAGAACTTTTCGTGGTTTTGTTGATTTTCAGCAAATGAACATATTTCAGCGAGCTGGAAGTTTTTTCTTTAACAGCGTAACATTTTATCTTAAAATACAAGAACTTTTCGTGGTTCTTGTCAATTTTTGTTGGTTTTCATCCAATCAACTTATTTCAGTCAGCTAGATCTTTCTTCTTCAAAGCAAATAGATTTTATCTTCAAATACAAGAACTTTTCGTAGTTTTGTTGATTTTCAGCAAATGAACATATTTCAGCGAGGGAGAAGTTTTTTCTTTAATAGCGTCAGATTCTATCTGAAACTACAAGAACTTTTCGTGGTTGTTGTCAATTTTTCTTGGTTTTCATCCAATCAACTTATTTCAGTCAGCTCGATCTTTCTTGTTCCAAGCAAAAATATTTTATCTTCAAATACAAGAACTTTTCGTGGTTTTGTTGATTTTCAGCAAATGAACATATTTCAGCGAGCGAGAAGTTTTTTCTTTAAAAGCGTCAGATTTTTTCTTAAAATACAAGAACTTTTCGTGGTTCTTTTCAATTTTTGTTGGTTTTGATCTCATGAACTTGTTTCAGTCAGCTAGATCTTTCTTCTTCAAAGCAAAAAGATTTTATCTTCAAATACAAGAACTTTTCGTGGTTTTGTTGATTTTCAGTAAATGAACATATTTCAGCGAGCGAGAAGTTTTGTTTTTAATAGCGTCAGATTTTATCCTAAAATACAAGAAGTTTTCGTGGTTCTTGTCAATTCTTGTTGATTTTCATCTCATGAACTTATTTCAGTCAGCAAGAACTTTCTTCTTCAAAGCAAAAAGATTTTATCTTCAAATACAAGAACTTTTCGTGGTTTTGTTGATTTTCAGCAAATGAACTTATTTCAGCGAGGGAGAAGTTTTTTCTTTAATAGCGTCAGATTTTATCTTAAAATACAAGAACTTTTCGTGGTTTTGTTGATTTTCAGCAAATGAACATATTTCAGCGAGCGAGAAGTTTTTTCTTTCAAAGCGTCAGATTTTATCTTAAAATACAAGAACTTTTCGTGGTCCTTGTCAATTTTTGTTTATTTTCATCTTATGAACTTATTTCAGTCAGCTAGATCTTTCTTCTTCAAAGCAAAAAGATTTTATCTTCAAATACAAGAACTTTTTGTGGTTTTGTTGATTTTCAGCAAATGAACATATTTCAGCGAGGGAGAAGTTTTTTCTTCAATGGCGTCAGATTTTATCTTAAAATACAAGAACTTTTCGTGGTTCTTGTCAATTTTTGTTGGTTTTCATCCAATGAACTTATTTCAGTCAGCTGGATCTTTCTTCTTCAAAGCAAAAAGATTTTATCTTCAAATACAAGAACTTTTCGTGGTTTTGTTGATTTTCAGCAAATGAACATATTTCAGCGAGCGAGAAGTTTTTTCTTTAAAAGCGTCAGATTTTATCTTAAAATACAAGAACTTTTCGTGGTTCTTGTCAATTTTTGTTTATTTTCATCTTATGAACTTATTTCAGTCAGCTAGATCTTTCTTCTTCAAAGCAAAAAGATTTTATCTTCAAATACAAGAACTTTTTGTGGTTTTGTTGATTTTCAGCAAATGAACATATTTCAGCGAGGGAGAAGTTTTTTCTTTAATGGCGTCAGATTTTATCTTAAAATACAAGAACTTTTCGTGGTTCTTGTCAATTTTTGTTGGTTTTCATCCAATGAACTTATTTCAGTCAGCAAGATCTTTCTTCTTGAAAGCAAAAAGATTTTATCTTCAAATACAAGAACGTTTCGTGGTTTTGTTGATTTTCAGCAAATGAACATGTTTCAGCGATCTGGAAGTTTTTTCTTTAATAGCGTCAGATTTTATCTTAAAATACAAGAACTTTTCGTGGTTCTTGTCAATTTTTGTTGGTTTTCATCCAATGAACTTATTTCAGTCAGCTAGATCTTTCTTCTTCAAAGCAAATAGATTTTATCTTCAAATACAAGAACTTTTCGTGGTTTTGTTGATTTTCAGCAAATGAACATATTTCAGCGAGCGAGAAGTTTTGTTTTTAATAGCGTCAGATTTTATCCTAAAATACAAGAAGTTTTCGTGGTTCTTGTCAATTCTTGTTGATTTTCATCTCATGAACTTATTTCAGTCAGCAAGAACTTTCTTCTTCAAAGCAAAAAGATTTTATCTTCAAATACAAGAACTTTTCGTGGTTTTGTTGATTTTCAGCAAATGAACATATTTCAGCGAGCGAGAAGTTTTTTCTTTAATAGCGTCAGATTTTATCTTAAAATACAAGAACTTTTCGTGGTTTTGTTGATTTTCAGCAAATGAACATATTTCAGCGAGCGAGAAGTTTTTTCTTTAAAAGCGTCAGATTTTATCTTAAAATACAAGAACTTTTCGTGGTTCTTGTCAATTTTTGTTGATTTTCATCTTATGAACTTATTTCAGTCAGCTCGATCTTTCTTCTTCAAAGCAAAAAGATTTTATCTTCAAATACAAGAACTTTTTGTGGTTTTGTTGATTTTTAGCAAATGAACATATTTCAGCGAGGGAGAAGTTTTTTCTTTCATGGCGTCAGATTTTATCTTAAAATACAAGAACTTTTCGTGGTTCTTGTCAATTTTTGTTGGTTTTCATCCAATGAACTTATTTCAGTCAGCAAGATCTTTCTTCTTGAAAGCAAAAAGATTTTATCTTCAAATACAAGAACTTTTCGTGGTTTTGTTGATTTTCAGCAAATGAACATGTTTCAGCGATCTGGAAGTTTTTTCTTTAATAGCGTCAGATTTTATCTTAAAATACAAGAACTTTTCGTGGTTCTTGTCAATTTTTGTTGGTTTTCATCTTATGAAATTATTTCAGTCGCTCGATCTTTCTTCTTCAAAGCAAAAGGATTTTATCTTCAAATACAAGAACTTTTCGTGGTTTTGTTGATTTTCAGCAAATGAACATATTTCAGCGAGCTAGAAGTTTTTTCTTTAACAGCGTAACATTTTATCTTAAAATACAAGAACTTTTCGTGGTTGTTGTCAATTTTTGTTGGTTTTCATCCAATCAACTTATTTCAGTCAGCTAGATCTTTCTTCTTCCAAGCAAAAATATTTTATCTTCAAATACAAGAACTTTTCGTGGTTTTGTTGATTTTCAGCAAATGAACATATTTCAGCGAGCGAGAAGTTTTTTCTTTAAAAGCGTCAGATTTTATCTTAAAATACAAGAACTTTTCGTGGTTCTTTTCAATTTTTGTTGGTTTTGATCTCATGAACTTGTTTCAGTCAGCCAGATCTTTCTTCTTCAAAGCAAAAAGATTTTATCTTCAAATACAAGAACTTTTCGTGGTTTTGTTGATTTTCAGCAAATGAACATATTTCAGCGAGGGAGAAGTTTTTTCTTTAATAGCGTCAGATTTTATCTTAAAATACAAGAACTTTTCGTGGTTTTGTTGATTTTCAGCAAATGAACATATTTCAGCGAGCGAGAAGTTTTTTCTTTAAAAGCGTCAGATTTTATCTTAAAATACAAGAACTTTTCGTGGTTCTTGTCAATTTTTGTTTATTTTCATCTTATGAACTTATTTCAGTCAGCTAGATCTTTCTTCTTCAAAGCAAAAAGATTTTATCTTCAAATACAAGAACTTTTTGTGGTTTTGTTGATTTTCAGCAAATGAACATATTTCAGCGAGGGAGAAGTTTTTTCTTCAATGGCGTCAGATTTTATCTTAAAATACAAGAACTTTTCGTGGTTCTTGTCAATTTTTGTTGGTTTTCATCCAATGAACTTATTTCAGTCAGCAATATCTTTCTTCTTGAAAGCAAAAAGATTTTATCTTCAAATACAAGAACTTTTCGTGGTTTTGTTGATTTTCAGCAAATGAACATATTTCAGCGAGCGAGAAGTTTTGTTTTTAATAGCGTCAGATTTTATCCTAAAATACAAGAAGTTTTCGTGGTTCTTGTCAATTCTTGTTGATTTTCATCTCATGAACTTATTTCAGTCAGCAAGAACTTTCTTCTTCAAAGCAAAAAGATTTTATCTTCAAATACAAGAACTTTTTGTGGTTTTGTTGATTTTTAGCAAATGAACATATTTCAGCGAGGGAGAAGTTTTTTCTTTCATGGCGTCAGATTTTATCTTAAAATACAAGAACTTTTCGTGGTTCTTGTCAATTTTTGTTGGTTTTCATCCAATGAACTTATTTCAGTCAGCAAGATCTTTCTTCTTGAAAGCAAAAAGATTTTATCTTCAAATACAAGAACTTTTCGTGGTTTTGTTGATTTTCAGCAAATGAACATGTTTCAGCGATCTGGAAGTTTTTTCTTTAATAGCGTCAGATTTTATCTTAAAATACAAGAACTTTTCGTGGTTCTTGTCAATTTTTGTTGGTTTTCATCTTATGAAATTATTTCAGTCGCTCGATCTTTCTTCTTCAAAGCAAAAGGATTTTATCTTCAAATACAAGAACTTTTCGTGGTTTTGTTGATTTTCAGCAAATGAACATATTTCAGCGAGCTAGAAGTTTTTTCTTTAACAGCGTAACATTTTATCTTAAAATACAAGAACTTTTCGTGGTTGTTGTCAATTTTTGTTGGTTTTCATCCAATCAACTTATTTCAGTCAGCTAGATCTTTCTTCTTCCAAGCAAAAATATTTTATCTTCAAATACAAGAACTTTTCGTGGTTTTGTTGATTTTCAGCAAATGAACATATTTCAGCGAGCGAGAAGTTTTTTCTTTAAAAGCGTCAGATTTTATCTTAAAATACAAGAACTTTTCGTGGTTCTTTTCAATTTTTGTTGGTTTTGATCTCATGAACTTGTTTCAGTCAGCCAGATCTTTCTTCTTCAAAGCAAAAAGATTTTATCTTCAAATACAAGAACTTTTCGTGGTTTTGTTGATTTTCAGCAAATGAACATATTTCAGCGAGGGAGAAGTTTTTTCTTTAATAGCGTCAGATTTTATCTTAAAATACAAGAACTTTTCGTGGTTTTGTTGATTTTCAGCAAATGAACATATTTCAGCGAGCGAGAAGTTTTTTCTTTAAAAGCGTCAGATTTTATCTTAAAATACAAGAACTTTTCGTGGTTCTTGTCAATTTTTGTTTATTTTCATCTTATGAACTTATTTCAGTCAGCTAGATCTTTCTTCTTCAAAGCAAAAAGATTTTATCTTCAAATACAAGAACTTTTTGTGGTTTTGTTGATTTTCAGCAAATGAACATATTTCAGCGAGGGAGAAGTTTTTTCTTCAATGGCGTCAGATTTTATCTTAAAATACAAGAACTTTTCGTGGTTCTTGTCAATTTTTGTTGGTTTTCATCCAATGAACTTATTTCAGTCAGCAATATCTTTCTTCTTGAAAGCAAAAAGATTTTATCTTCAAATACAAGAACTTTTCGTGGTTTTGTTGATTTTCAGCAAATGAACATATTTCAGCGAGCGAGAAGTTTTGTTTTTAATAGCGTCAGATTTTATCCTAAAATACAAGAAGTTTTCGTGGTTCTTGTCAATTCTTGTTGATTTTCATCTCATGAACTTATTTCAGTCAGCAAGAACTTTCTTCTTCAAAGCAAAAAGATTTTATCTTCAAATACAAGAACTTTTCGTGGTTTTGTTGATTTTCAGCAAATGAACATATTTCAGCGAGGGAGAAGTTTTTTCTTTCATAGCGTCAGATTTTATCTTAAAATACAAGAACTTTTTGTGGTTTTGTTGATTTTCAGCAAATGAACATATTTCAGCGAGGGAGAAGTTTTTTCTTTAATGGCGTCAGATTTTATCTTAAAATACAAGAACTTTTCGTGGTTCTTGTCAATTTTTGTTGGTTTTCATCCAATGAACTTATTTCAGTCAGCAAGATCTTTCTTCTTGAAAGCAAAAAGATTTTATCTTCAAATACAAGAACGTTTCGTGGTTTTGTTGATTTTCAGCAAATGAACATGTTTCAGCGATCTGGAAGTTTTTTCGTTAATAGCGTCAGATTTTATCTTAAAATACAAGAACTTTTCGTGGTTCTTGTCAATTTTTGTTGGTTTTCATCTTATGAAATTATTTCAGTCGCTAGATCTTTCTTCTTCAAAGCAAAAGGATTTTATCTTCAAATACAAGAACTTTTCGTGGTTTTGTTGATTTTCAGCAAATGAACATATTTCAGCGAGCTAGAAGTTTTTTCTTTAATAGCGTAAGATTTTATCTTAAAATACAAGAACTTTTCGTGGTTCTTGTCAATTTTTGTTGGTTTTCATCCAATGAACTTATTTCAGTCAGCCAGATCTTTCTTCTTCAAAGCAAATAGATTTTATCTTCAAATACAAGAACTTTTCGTGGTTTTGTTGATTTTCAGCAAATGAACATATTTCAGCGAGGGAGAAGTTTTTTCTTTAATAGCGTCAGATTCTATCTTAAAATACAATAACTTTTCGTGGTTGTTGTCAATTTTTGTTGGTTTTCATCCAATCAACTTATTTCAGTCAGCTAGATCTTTCTTCTTCCAAGCAAAAATATTTTATCTTCAAATACAAGAACTTTTCGTGGTTTTGTTGATTTTCAGTAAATGAACATATTTCAGCAAGCGAGAAGTTTTTTCTTTAATAGCGTCAGATTTTATCTTAAAATACAAGAACTTTTCGTGGTTCTTTTCAATTTTTGTTGGTTTTGATCTCATGAACTTGTTTCAGTCAGCCAGATCTTTCTTCTTCAAAGCAAAAAGATTTTATCTTCAAATACAAGAACTTTTCGTGGTTTTGTTGATTTTCAGCAAATGAACATATTTCAGCGAGGGAGAAGTTTTTTCTTTAATAGCGTCAGATTTTATCTTAAAATACAAGAACTTTTCGTGGTTTTGTTGATTTTTGTTGGTTTTCATCCAATGAACTTATTTCAGTCAGCAAGATGTTTCTTCTTGAAAGCAAAAAGATTTTATCTTCAAATACAAGAACTTTTCGTGGTTTTGTTGATTTTCAGCAAATGAACATGTTTCAGCGATCTAGAAGTTTTTTCTTTAACAGCGTAACATTTTATCTTAAAATACAAGAACTTTTCGTGGTTCTTGTCAATTTTTGTTGGTTTTCATCCAATCAACTTATTTCAGTCAGCTAGATCTTTCTTCTTCAAAGCAAATAGATTTTATCTTCAAATACAAGAACTTTTCGTAGTTTTGTTGATTTTCAGCAAATGAACATATTTCAGCGAGGGAGAAGTTTTTTCTTTAATAGCGTCAGATTCTATCTTAAAATACAAGAACTTTTCGTGGTTGTTGTCAATTTTTGTTGGTTTTCATCCAATCAACTTATTTCAGTCAGCTAGATCTTTCTTCTTCCAAGCAAAAATATTTTATCTTCAAATACAAGAACTTTTCATGGTTTTGTTGATTTTCAGCAAATGAACATATTTCAGCGAGCGAGAAGTTTTTTCTTTAAAAGCGTCAGATTTTATCTTAAAATACAAGAACTTTTCGTGGTTCTTTTCAATTTTTGTTGGTTTTGATCTCATGAACTTGTTTCAGTCAGCTAGATCTTTCTTCTTCAAAGCAAAAAGATTTTATCTTCAAATACAAGAACTTTTCGTGGTTTTGTTGATTTTCAGCAAATGAACATATTTCAGCGAGCGAGAAGTTTTGTTTTTAATAGCGTCAGATTTTATCCTAAAATACAAGAAGTTTTCGTGGTTCTTGTCAATTCTTGTTGATTTTCATCTCATGAACTTATTTCAGTCAGCAAGAACTTTCTTCTTCAAAGCAAAAAGATTTTATCTTCAAATACAAGAACTTTTCGTGGTTTTGTTGATTTTCAGCAAATGAACATATTTCAGCGAGGGAGAAGTTTTTTCTTTCATAGCGTCAGATTTTATCTTAAAATACAAGAACTTTTCGTGGTTTTGTTGATTTTCAGTAAATGAACATATTTCAGCAAGCGAGAAGTTTTTTCTTTAATAGCGTCAGATTTTATCTTAAAATACAAGAACTTTTCGTGGTTCTTGTCAATTTTTGTTGGTTTTCATCCAATGAACTTATTTCAGTCAGCTAGATCTTTCTTCTTCAAAGCAAATAGATTTTATCTTCAAATACAAGAACTTTTCGTGGTTTTGTTGATTTTCAGCAAATGAACATATTTCAGCGAGCGAGAAGTTTTGTTTTTAATAGCGTCAGATTTTATCCTAAAATACAAGAAGTTTTCGTGGTTCTTGTCAATTCTTGTTGATTTTCATCTCATGAACTTATTTCAGTCAGCAAGAACTTTCTTCTTCAAAGCAAAAAGATTTTATCTTCAAATACAAGAACTTTTCGTGGTTTTGTTGATTTTCAGCAAATGAACATATTTCAGCGAGGGAGAAGTTTTTTCTTTAATAGCGTCAGATTTTATCTTAAAATACAAGAACTTTTCGTGGTTTTGTTGATTTTCAGCAAATGAACATATTTCAGCGAGCGAGAAGTTTTTTCTTTAATAGCGTCAGATTTTATCTTAAAATACAAGATCTTTTCGTGGTTCTTGTCAATTTTTGTTTATTTTCATCTTATGAACTTATTTCAGTCAGCTAGATCTTTCTTCTTCAAAGCAAAAAGATTTTATCTTCAAATACAAGAACTTTTTGTGGTTTTGTTGATTTTCAGCAAATGAACATATTTCAGCGAGGGAGAAGTTTTTTCTTCAATGGCGTCAGATTTTATCTTAAAATACAAGAACTTTTCGTGGTTCTTGTCAATTTTTGTTGGTTTTCATCCAATGAACTTATTTCAGTCAGCAAGATCTTTCTTCTTGAAAGCAAAAAGATTTTATCTTCAAATACAAGAACTTTTCGTGGTTTTGTTGATTTTCAGCAAATGAACATATTTCAGCGAGCGAGAAGTTTTTTCTTTAAAAGCGTCAGATTTTATCTTAAAATACAAGAACTTTTCGTGGTTCTTGTCAATTTTTGTTGGTTTTGATCTCATGAACTTGTTTCAGTCAGCTAGATCTTTCTTCTTCAAAGCAAAAAGATTTTATCTTCAAATACAAGAACGTTTCGTGGTTTTGTTGATTTTCAGCAAATGAACATGTTTCAGCGATCTGGAAGTTTTTTCTTTAATAGCGTAAGATTTTATCTTAAAATACAAGAAATTTTCGTGGTTCTTGTCAATTTTTGTTGGTTTTCATCTTATGAAATTATTTCAGTCGCTAGATCTTTCTTCTTCAAAGCAAAAGGATTTTATCTTCAAATACAAGAACTTTTTGTGGTTTTGTTGATTTTCAGCAAATGAACATATTTCAGCGAGCTAGAAGTTTTTTCTTTAATAGCGTAAGATTTTATCTTAAAATACAAGAACTTTTCGTGGTTCTTGTCAATTTTTGTTGGTTTTCATCCAATGAACTTATTTCAGTCAGCCAGATCTTTCTTCTTCAAAGCAAATAGATTTTATCTTCAAATACAAGAACTTTTCGTGGTTTTGTTGATTTTCAGCAAATGAACATATTTCAGCGAGGGAGAAGTTTTTTCTTTAATAGCGTCAGATTCCATCTTAAAATACAAGAACTTTTCGTGGTTGTTGTCAATTTTTGTTGGTTTTCATCCAATCAACTTATTTCAGTCAGCCAGATCTTTCTTCTTCCAAGCAAAAATATTTTATCTTCAAATACAAGAACTTTTCGTGGTTTTGTTGATTTTCAGTAAATGAACATATTTCAGCAAGCGAGAAGTTTTTTCTTTAATAGCGTCAGATTTTATCTTAAAATACAAGAACTTTTCGTGGTTCTTGTCAATTTTTGTTGGTTTTCATCCAATGAACTTATTTCAGTCAGCTGGATCTTTCTTCTTCAAAGCAAATAGATTTTATCTTCAAATACAAGAACTTTTCGTGGTTTTGTTGATTTTCAGCAAATGAACATATTTCAGCGAGCGAGAAGTTTTTTCTTTAAAAGCGTCATATTTTATCTTAAAATACAAGAACTTTTCGTGGTTCTTTTCAATTTTTGTTTTTTTTGATCTCATGAACTTGTTTCAGTCAGCCAGATCTTTCTTCTTCAAAGCAAAAAGATTTTATCTTCAAATACAAGAACTTTTCGTGGTTTTGTTGATTTTCAGCAAATGAACATATTTCAGCGAGGGAGAAGTTTTTTCTTTAATAGCGTCAGATTTTATCTTAAAATACAAGAACTTTTCGTGGTTTTGTTGATTTTCAGCAAATGAACATATTTCAGCGAGCGAGAAGTTTTTTCTTTAAAAGCGTCAGATTTTATCTTAAAATACAAGAACTTTTCGTGGTTCTTGTCAATTTTTGTTGATTTTCATCTTATGAACTTATTTCAGTCAGCTCGATCTTTCTTCTTCAAAGCAAAACGATTTTATATTCAAATACAAGAACTTTTTGTGGTTTTGTTGATTTTCAGCAAATGAACATATTTCAGCGAGGGAGAAGTTTTTTCTTTAATGGCGTCAGATTTTATCTTAAAATACAAGAACTTTTCGTGGTTCTTGTCAATTTTTGTTGGTTTTCATCCAATGAACTTATTTCAGTCAGCAAGATCTTTCTTCTTGAAAGCAAAAAGATTTTATCTTCAAATACAAGAACTTTTCGTGGTTTTGTTGATTTTCAGCAAATGAACATGTTTCAGCGATCTAGAAGTTTTTTCTTTAACAGCGTAACATTTTATCTTAAAATACAAGAACTTTTCGTGGTTCTTGTCAATTTTTGTTGGTTTTCATCCAATCAACTTATTTCAGTCAGCTAGATCTTTCTTCTTCAAAGCAAATCGATTTTATCTTCAAATACAAGAACTTTTCGTAGTTTTGTTGATTTTCAGCAAATGAACATATTTCAGCGAGGGAGAAGTTTTTTCTTTAATAGCGTCAGATTCTATCTTAAAATACAAGAACTTTTCGTGGTTGTTGTCAATTTTTGTTGGTTTTCATCCAATCAACTTATTTCAGTCAGCTAGATCTTTCTTCTTCCAAGCAAAAATATTTTATCTTCAAATACAAGAACTTTTCGTGGTTTTGTTGATTTTCAGCAAATGAACATATTTCAGCGAGCGAGAAGTTTTTTCTTTAAAAGCGTCAGTTTTTATCTTAAAATACAAGAACTTTTCGTGGTTCTTTTCAATTTTTGTTGGTTTTGATCTCATGAACTTGTTTCAGTCAGCTAGATCTTTCTTCTTCAAAGCAAAAAGATTTTATCTTCAAATACAAGAACTTTTCGTGGTTTTGTTGATTTTCAGCAAATGAACATATTTCAGCGAGCGAGAAGTTTTGTTTTTAATAGCGTCAGATTTTATCCTAAAATACAAGAACTTTTCGTGGTTCTTGTCAATTTTTGTTGGTTTTCATCCAATGAACTTATTTCAGTCAGCCAGATCTTTCTTCTTCAAAGCAAATAGATTTTATCTTCAAATACAAGAACTTTTCGTGGTTTTGTTGATTTTCAGCAAATGAACATATTTCAGCGAGGGAGAAGTTTTTTCTTTAATAGCGTCAGATTCTATCTTAAAATACAAGAACTTTTCGTGGTTGTTGTCAATTTTTGTTGGTTTTCATCCAATCAACTTATTTCAGTCAGCCAAATCTTTCTTCTTCCAAGCAAAAATATTTTATCTTCAAATACAAGAACTTTTCGTGGTTTTGTTGATTTTCAGTAAATGAACATATTTCAGCAAGCGAGAAGTTTTTTCTTTAATAGCGTCAGATTTTATCTTAAAATACAAGAACTTTTCGTGGTTCTTGTCAATTTTTGTTGGTTTTCATCCAATGAACTTATTTCAGTCAGCTAGATCTTTCTTCTTCAAAGCAAATAGATTTTATCTTCAAATACAAGAACTTTTCGTGGTTTTGTTGATTTTCAGCAAATGAACATATTTCAGCGAGCGAGAAGTTTTTTCTTTAAAAGCGTCAGATTTTATCTTAAAATACAAGAACTTTTCGTGGTTCTTTTCAATTTTTGTTGGTTTTGATCTCATGAACTTGTTTCAGTCAGCCAGATCTTTCTTCTTCAAAGCAAAAAGATTTTATCTTCAAATACAAGAACTTTTCGTGGTTTTGTTGATTTTCAGCAAATGAACATATTTCAGCGAGCGAGAAGTTTTGTTTTTAATAGCGTCAGATTTTATCCTAAAATACAAGAACTTTTCGTGGTTCTTGTCAATTTTTGTTGGTTTTCATCCAATGAACTTATTTCAGTCAGCCAGATCTTTCTTCTTCAAAGCAAATAGATTTTATCTTCAAATACAAGAACTTTTCGTGGTTTTGTTGATTTTCAGCAAATGAACATATTTCAGCGAGGGAGAAGTTTTTTCTTTAATAGCGTCAGATTCTATCTTAAAATACAAGAACTTTTCGTGGTTGTTGTCAATTTTTGTTGGTTTTCATCCAATCAACTTATTTCAGTCAGCCAGATCTTTCTTCTTCCAAGCAAAAATATTTTATCTTCAAATACAAGAACTTTTCGTGGTTTTGTTGATTTTCAGTAAATGAACATATTTCAGCAAGCGAGAAGTTTTTTCTTTAATAGCGTCAGATTTTATCTTAAAATACAAGAACTTTTCGTGGTTCTTGTCAATTTTTGTTGGTTTTCATCCAATGAACTTATTTCAGTCAGCTAGATCTTTCTTCTTCAAAGCAAATAGATTTTATCTTCAAATACAAGAACTTTTCGTGGTTTTGTTGATTTTCAGCAAATGAACATATTTCAGCGAGCGAGAAGTTTTTTCTTTAAAAGCGTCAGATTTTATCTTAAAATACAAGAACTTTTCGTGGTTCTTTTCAATTTTTGTTGGTTTTGATCTCATGAACTTGTTTCAGTCAGCCAGATCTTTCTTCTTCAAAGCAAAAAGATTTTATCTTCAAATACAAGAACTTTTCGTGGTTTTGTTGATTTTCAGCAAATGAACATATTTCAGCGAGGGAGAAGTTTTTTCTTTAATAGCGTCAGATTTTATCTTAAAATACAAGAACTTTTCGTGGTTTTGTTGATTTTCAGCAAATGAACATATTTCAGCGAGCGAGAAGTTTTTTCTTTAAAAGCGTCAGATTTTATCTTAAAATACAAGAACTTTTCGTGGTTCTTGTCAATTTTTGTTGATTTTCATCTTATGAACTTATTTCAGTCAGCTCGATCTTTCTTCTTCAAAGCAAAACGATTTTATATTCAAATACAAGAACTTTTCGTGGTTTTGTTGATTTTCAGCAAATGAACATATTTCAGCGAGCGAGAAGTTTTGTTTTTAATAGCGTCAGATTTTATCCTAAAATACAAGAACTTTTCGTGGTTCTTGTCAATTTTTGTTGGTTTTCATCCAATGAACTTATTTCAGTCAGCCAGATCTTTCTTCTTCAAAGCAAATAGATTTTATCTTCAAATACAAGAACTTTTCGTGGTTTTGTTGATTTTCAGCAAATGAACATATTTCAGCGAGGGAGAAGTTTTTTCTTTAATAGCGTCAGATTCTATCTTAAAATACAAGAACTTTTCGTGGTTGTTGTCAATTTTTGTTGGTTTTCATCCAATCAACTTATTTCAGTCAGCCAAATCTTTCTTCTTCCAAGCAAAAATATTTTATCTTCAAATACAAGAACTTTTCGTGGTTTTGTTGATTTTCAGTAAATGAACATATTTCAGCAAGCGAGAAGTTTTTTCTTTAATAGCGTCAGATTTTATCTTAAAATACAAGAACTTTTCGTGGTTCTTGTCAATTTTTGTTGGTTTTCATCCAATGAACTTATTTCAGTCAGCTAGATCTTTCTTCTTCAAAGCAAATAGATTTTATCTTCAAATACAAGAACTTTTCGTGGTTTTGTTGATTTTCAGCAAATGAACATATTTCAGCGAGCGAGAAGTTTTTTCTTTAAAAGCGTCAGATTTTATCTTAAAATACAAGAACTTTTCGTGGTTCTTTTCAATTTTTGTTGGTTTTGATCTCATGAACTTGTTTCAGTCAGCCAGATCTTTCTTCTTCAAAGCAAAAAGATTTTATCTTCAAATACAAGAACTTTTCGTGGTTTTGTTGATTTTCAGCAAATGAACATATTTCAGCGAGCGAGAAGTTTTGTTTTTAATAGCGTCAGATTTTATCCTAAAATACAAGAACTTTTCGTGGTTCTTGTCAATTTTTGTTGGTTTTCATCCAATGAACTTATTTCAGTCAGCCAGATCTTTCTTCTTCAAAGCAAATAGATTTTATCTTCAAATACAAGAACTTTTCGTGGTTTTGTTGATTTTCAGCAAATGAACATATTTCAGCGAGGGAGAAGTTTTTTCTTTAATAGCGTCAGATTCTATCTTAAAATACAAGAACTTTTCGTGGTTGTTGTCAATTTTTGTTGGTTTTCATCCAATCAACTTATTTCAGTCAGCCAGATCTTTCTTCTTCCAAGCAAAAATATTTTATCTTCAAATACAAGAACTTTTCGTGGTTTTGTTGATTTTCAGTAAATGAACATATTTCAGCAAGCGAGAAGTTTTTTCTTTAATAGCGTCAGATTTTATCTTAAAATACAAGAACTTTTCGTGGTTCTTGTCAATTTTTGTTGGTTTTCATCCAATGAACTTATTTCAGTCAGCTAGATCTTTCTTCTTCAAAGCAAATAGATTTTATCTTCAAATACAAGAACTTTTCGTGGTTTTGTTGATTTTCAGCAAATGAACATATTTCAGCGAGCGAGAAGTTTTTTCTTTAAAAGCGTCAGATTTTATCTTAAAATACAAGAACTTTTCGTGGTTCTTTTCAATTTTTGTTGGTTTTGATCTCATGAACTTGTTTCAGTCAGCCAGATCTTTCTTCTTCAAAGCAAAAAGATTTTATCTTCAAATACAAGAACTTTTCGTGGTTTTGTTGATTTTCAGCAAATGAACATATTTCAGCGAGGGAGAAGTTTTTTCTTTAATAGCGTCAGATTTTATCTTAAAATACAAGAACTTTTCGTGGTTTTGTTGATTTTCAGCAAATGAACATATTTCAGCGAGCGAGAAGTTTTTTCTTTAAAAGCGTCAGATTTTATCTTAAAATACAAGAACTTTTCGTGGTTCTTGTCAATTTTTGTTGATTTTCATCTTATGAACTTATTTCAGTCAGCTCGATCTTTCTTCTTCAAAGCAAAACGATTTTATATTCAAATACAAGAACTTTTTGTGGTTTTGTTGATTTTCAGCAAATGAACATATTTCAGCGAGGGAGAAGTTTTTTCTTTAATGGCGTCAGATTTTATCTTAAAATACAAGAACTTTTCGTGGTTCTTGTCAATTTTTGTTGGTTTTCATCCAATCAACTTATTTCAGTCAGCGAGATCTTTCTTCTTCAAAGCAAATAGATTTTATCTTCAAATACAAGAACTTTTCGTAGTTTTGTTGATTTTCAGCAAATGAACATATTTCAGCGAGGGAGAAGTTTTTTCTTTAATAGCGTCAGATTCTATCTTAAAATACAAGAACTTTTCGTGGTTGTTGTCAATTTTTGTTGGTTTTCATCCAATCAACTTATTTCAGTCAGCTAGATCTTTCTTCTTCCAAGCAAAAATATTTTATCTTCAAATACAAGAACTTTTCGTGGTTTTGTTGATTTTCAGCAAATGAACATATTTCAGCGAGCGAGAAGTTTTTTCTTTAAAAGCGTCAGTTTTTATCTTAAAATACAAGAACTTTTCGTGGTTCTTTTCAATTTTTGTTGGTTTTGATCTCATGAACTTGTTTCAGTCAGCTAGATCTTTCTTCTTCAAAGCAAAAAGATTTTATCTTCAAATACAAGAACTTTTCGTGGTTTTGTTGATTTTCAGCAAATGAACATATTTCAGCGAGCGAGAAGTTTTGTTTTTAATAGCGTCAGATTTTATCCTAAAATACAAGAAGTTTTCGTGGTTCTTGTCAATTCTTGTTGATTTTCATCTCATGAACTTATTTCAGTCAGCAAGAACTTTCTTCTTCAAAGCAAAAAGATTTTATCTTCAAATACAAGAACTTTTCGTGGTTTTGTTGATTTTCAGCAAATGAACATATTTCAGCGAGGGAGAAGTTTTTTCTTTAATAGCGTCAGATTTTATCTTAAAATACAAGAACTTTTCGTGGTTTTGTTGATTTTCAGCAAATGAATATATTTCAGCGAGCGAGAAGTTTTTTCTTTAAAAGCGTCAGATTTTATCTTAAAATACAAGAACTTTTCGTGGTTCTTGTCAATTTTTGTTTATTTTCATCTTATGAACTTATTTCAGTCAGCTAGATCTTTCTTCTTCAAAGCAAAAAGATTTTATCTTCAAATACAAGAACTTTTTGTGGTTTTGTTGATTTTCAGCAAATGAACATGTTTCAGCGATCTGGAAGTTTTTTCTTCAATGGCGTCAGATTTTATCTTAAAATACAAGAACTTTTCGTGGTTCTTGTCAATTTTTGTTGGTTTTCATCTTATGAAATTATTTCAGTCGCTAGATCTTTCTTCTTCAAAGCAAAAGGATTTTATCTTCAAATACAAGAACTTTTCGTGGTTTTGTTGATTTTCAGCAAATGAACATATTTCAGCGAGCTCGAAGTTTTTTCTTTAATAGCGTAAGATTTTATCTTAAAATACAAGAACTTTTCGTGGTTCTTGTCAATTTTTGTTGGTTTTCATCCAATGAACTTATTTCAGTCAGCTAGATCTTTCATCTTCAAAGCAAATAGATTTTATCTTCAAATACAAGAACTTTTCGTGGTTTTGTTGATTTTCAGCAAATGAACATATTTCAGCGAGGGAGAAGTTTTTTCTTTAATAGCGTCAGATTCTATCTTAAAATACAAGAACTTTTCGTGGTTGTTGTCAATTTTTGTTGGTTTTCATCCAATCAACTTATTTCAGTCAGCTAGATCTTTCTTCTTCCAAGCAAAAATATTTTATCTTCAAATACAAGAACTTTTCGTGGTTTTGTTGATTTTCAGTAAATGAACATATTTCAGCAAGCGAGAAGTTTTTTCTTTAATAGCGTCAGATTTTATCTTAAAATACAAGAACTTTTCGTGGTTCTTGTCAATTTTTGTTGGTTTTCATCCAATGAACTTATTTCAGTCAGCTAGATCTTTCTTCTTCAAAGCAAATAGATTTTATCTTCAAATACAAGAACTTTTCGTGGTTTTGTTGATTTTCAGCAAATGAACATATTTCAGCGAGCGAGAAGTTTTGTTTTTAATAGCGTCAGATTTTATCCTAAAATACAAGAAGTTTTCGTGGTTCTTGTCAATTCTTGTTGATTTTCATCTCATGAACTTATTTCAGTCAGCAAGAACTTTCTTCTTCAAAGCAAAAAGATTTTATCTTCAAATACAAGAACTTTTCGTGGTTTTGTTGATTTTCAGCAAATGAACATATTTCAGCGAGCGAGAAGTTTTTTCTTTAAAAGCGTCAGATTTTATCTTAAAATACAAGAACTTTTCGTGGTTCTTGTCAATTTTTGTTTATTTTCATCTTATGAACTTATTTCAGTCAGCTAGATCTTTCTTCTTCAAAGCAAAAAGATTTTATCTTCAAATACAAGAACTTTTTGTGGTTTTGTTGATTTTCAGCAAATGAACATATTTCAGCGAGGGAGAAGTTTTTTCTTCAATGGCGTCAGATTTTATCTTAAAATACAAGAACTTTTCGTGGTTCTTGTCAATTTTTGTTGGTTTTCATCCAATGAACTTATTTCAGTCAGCAAGATCTTTCTTCTTGAAAGCAAAAAGATTTTATCTTCAAATACAAGAACTTTTCGTGGTTTTGTTGATTTTCAGCAAATGAACATATTTCAGCGAGCGAGAAGTTTTTTCTTTAATAGCGTCAGATTCTATCTTAAAATACAAGAACTTTTCGTGGTTGTTGTCAATTTTTGTTGGTTTTCATCCAATGAACTTATTTCAGTCAGCAAGATCTTTCTTCTTGAAAGCAAAAAGATTTTATCTTCAAATACAAGAACTTTTCGTGGTTTTGTTGATTTTCAGCAAATGAACATATTTCAGCGAGGGAGAAGTTTTTTCTTTAATAGCGTCAGATTTTATCTTAAAATACAAGAACTTTTCGTGGTTCTTGTCAATTTTTGTTGGTTTTCATCCAATGAACTTATTTCAGTCAGCTAGATCTTTCTTCTTCAAAGCAAATAGATTTTATCTTCAAATACAAGAACTTTTCGTGGTTTTGTTGATTTTCAGCAAATGAACATATTTCAGCGAGCGAGAAGTTTTGTTTTTAATAGCGTCAGATTTTATCCTAAAATACAAGAAGTTTTCGTGGTTCTTGTCAATTCTTGTTGATTTTCATCTCATGAACTTATTTCAGTCAGCAAGAACTTTCTTCTTCAAAGCAAAAAGATTTTATCTTCAAATACAAGAACTTTTCGTGGTTTTGTTGATTTTCAGCAAATGAACATATTTCAGCGAGCGAGAAGTTTTTTCTTTAAAAGCGTCAGATTTTATCTTAAAATACAAGAACTTTTCGTGGTTCTTGTCAATTTTTGTTTATTTTCATCTTATGAACTTATTTCAGTCAGCTAGATCTTTCTTCTTCAAAGCAAAAAGATTTTATCTTCAAATACAAGAACTTTTTGTGGTTTTGTTGATTTTCAGCAAATGAACATATTTCAGCGAGGGAGAAGTTTTTTCTTCAATGGCGTCAGATTTTATCTTAAAATACAAGAACTTTTCGTGGTTCTTGTCAATTTTTGTTGGTTTTCATCCAATGAACTTATTTCAGTCAGCAAGATCTTTCTTCTTGAAAGCAAAAAGATTTTATCTTCAAATACAAGAACTTTTCGTGGTTTTGTTGATTTTCAGCAAATGAACATATTTCAGCGAGCGAGAAGTTTTTTCTTTAAAAGCGTCAGATTTTATCTTAAAATACAAGAACTTTTCGTGGTTCTTTTCAATCTTTGTTGGTTTTGATCTCATGAACTTGTTTCAGTCAGCTAGATCTTTCTTCTTCAAAGCAAAAAGATTTTATCTTCAAATACAAGAACTTTTCGTGGTTTTGTTGATTTTCAGCAAATGAACATATTTCAGCGAGCGAGAAGTTTTGTTTTTAATAGCGTCAGATTTTATCCAAAAATACAAGAAGTTTTCGTGGTTCTTGTCAATTCTTGTTGATTTTCATCTCATGAACTTATTTCAGTCAGCAAGAACTTTCTTCTTCAAAGCAAAAAGATTTTATCTTCAAATACAAGAACTTTTCGTGGTTTTGTTGATTTTCAGCAAATGAACATATTTCAGCGAGCGAGAAGTTTTTTCTTTAATAGCGTAAGATTTTATCTTAAAATACAAGAACTTTTCGTGGTTCTTGTCAATTTTTCTTGGTTTTCATCCAAATGGACTTATTTCAGTCAGCTTGATCTTTCTTCTTCAAAGCAAAAAGATTTTATCTTCAAATACAAGAACTTTTCATGGTTTTGTTGATTTTCAGCAAATGAACATATTTCAGTGAGCGAGAAGTTTTTTCTTTAATAGCGTCAGATTTTATCTTAAAATACAAGAACTTTTCGTGGTTCTTGTCAATTTCTGTTGGTTTTCATCCAATGAACTTATTTCAGTGAGCTAGATCTTTCTTCTTCAAAGCAAATAGATTTTATCTTCAAATACAAGAACTTTTCGTGGTTTTGTTGATTTTCAGCAAATGAACATATTTCAGCGAGCGAGAAGTTTTTTCTTTAAAAGCGTCAGATTTTATCTTAAAATACAAGAACTTTTCGTGGTTCTTTTCAATTTTTGTTGGTTTTGATCTCATGAACTTGTTTCAGTCAGCCAGATCTTTCTTCTTCAAAGCAAAAAGATTTTATCTTCAAATACAAGAACTTTTCGTGGTTTTGTTGATTTTCAGCAAATGAACATATTTCAGCGAGGGAGAAGTTTTTTCTTTAATAGCGTCAGATTTTATCTTAAAATACAAGAACTTTTCATGGTTTTGTTGATTTTCAGCAAATGAACATATTTCAGCGAGCGAGAAGTTTTTTCTTTAAAAGCGTCAGATTTTATCTTAAAATACAAGAACTTTTCGTGGTTCTTGTCAATTTTTGTTGATTTTCATCTTATGAACTTATTTCAGTCAGCTCGATCTTTCTTCTTCAAAGCAAAAAGATTTTATCTTCAAATACAAGAACTTTTTGTGGTTTTGTTGATTTTCAGCAAATGAACATATTTCAGCGAGGGAGAAGTTTTTTCTTTAATGGCGTCAGATTTTATCTTAAAATACAAGAACTTTTCGTGGTTCTTGTCAATTTTTGTTGGTTTTCATCCAATGAACTTATTTCAGTCAGCAAGATCTTTCTTCTTGAAAGCAAAAAGATTTTATCTTCAAATACAAGAACTTTTCGTGGTTTTGTTGATTTTCAGCAAATGAACATGTTTCAGCGATCTGGAAGTTTTTTCTTTAATAGCGTCAGATTTTATCTTAAAATACAAGAACTTTTCGTGGTTCATGTCAATTTTTGTTGGTTTTCATCTTATGAAATTATTTCAGTCGCTCGATCTTTCTTCTTCAAAGCAAAAGGATTTTATCTTCAAATACAAGAACTTTTCGTGGTTTTGTTGATTTTCAGCAAATGAACATATTTCAGTAAGCTAGAAGTTTTTTCTTTAACAGCGTAACATTTTATCTTAAAATACAAGAACTTTTCGTGGTTCTTGTCAATTTTTGTTGGTTTTCATCCAATCAACTTATTTCAGTCAGCCAGATCTTTCTTCTTCAAAGCAAATAGATTTTATCTTCAAATACAAGAACTTTTCGTAGTTTTGTTGATTTTCAGCAAATGAACATATTTCAGCGAGGGAGAAGTTTTTTCTTTAATAGCGTCAGATTCTATCTTAAAATACAAGAACTTTTCGTGGTTTTGTTGATTTTCAGCAAATGAACATATTTCAGCGAGCGAGAAGTTTTTTCTTTAAAAGCGTCAGATTTTATCTTAAAATACAAGAACTTTTCGTGGTTCTTGTCAATTTTTGTTTATTTTCATCTTATGAACTTATTTCAGTCAGCTAGATCTTTCTTCTTCAAAGCAAAAAGATTTTATCTTCAAATACAAGAACTTTTTGTGGTTTTGTTGATTTTCAGCAAATGAACATGTTTCAGCGATCTGGAAGATTTTTCTTCAATAGCGTCAGATTTTATCTTAAAATACAAGAACTTTTCGTGGTTCTTGTCAATTTTTGTTGGTTTTCATCTTATGAAATTATTTCAGTCGCTAGATCTTTCTTCTTCAAAGCAAAAGGATTTTATCTTCAAATACAAGAACTTTTCGTGGTTTTGTTGATTTTCAGCAAATGAACATATTTCAGCGAGCTAGAAGTTTTTTCTTTAATAGCGTAAGATTTTATCTTAAAATACAAGAACTTTTCATGGTTTTGTTGATTTTCAGCAAATGAACATATTTCAGCGAGCGAGAAGTTTTTTCTTTAAAAGCGTCAGATTTTATCTTAAAATACAAGAACTTTTCGTGGTTCTTGTCAATTTTTGTTGATTTTCATCTTATGAACTTATTTCAGTCAGCTCGATCTTTCTTCTTCAAAGCAAAAAGATTTTATCTTCAAATACAAGAACTTTTTGTGGTTTTGTTGATTTTCAGCAAATGAAGATATTTCAGCGAGGGAGAAGTTTTTTCTTTAATGGCGTCAGATTTTATCTTAAAATACAAGAACTTTTCGTGGTTCTTGTCAATTTTGGTTGGTTTTCATCCAATGAACTTATTTCAGTCAGCAAGATCTTTCTTCTTGAAAGCAAAAAGATTTTATCTTCAAATACAAGAACTTTTCGTGGTTTTGTTGATTTTCAGCAAATGAACATGTTTCAGCGATCTGGAAGTTTTTTCTTTAATAGCGTCAGATTTTATCTTAAAATACAAGAACTTTTCGTGGTTCATGTCAATTTTTGTTGGTTTTCATCTTATGAAATTATTTCAGTCGCTCGATCTTTCTTCTTCAAAGCAAAAGGATTTTATCTTCAAATACAAGAACTTTTCGTGGTTTTGTTGATTTTCAGCAAATGAACATATTTCAGTAAGCTAGAAGTTTTTTCTTTAACAGCGTAACATTTTATCTTAAAATACAAGAACTTTTCGTGGTTCTTGTCAATTTTTGTTGGTTTTCATCCAATCAACTTATTTCAGTCAGCCAGATCTTTCTTCTTCAAAGCAAATAGATTTTATCTTCAAATACAAGAACTTTTCGTAGTTTTGTTGATTTTCAGCAAATGAACATATTTCAGCGAGGGAGAAGTTTTTTCTTTAATAGCGTCAGATTCTATCTTAAAATACAAGAACTTTTCGTGGTTTTGTTGATTTTCAGCAAATGAACATATTTCAGCGAGCGAGAAGTTTTTTCTTTAAAAGCGTCAGATTTTATCTTAAAATACAAGAACTTTTCGTGGTTCTTGTCAATTTTTGTTTATTTTCATCTTATGAACTTATTTCAGTCAGCTAGATCTTTCTTCTTCAAAGCAAAAAGATTTTATCTTCAAATACAAGAACTTTTTGTGGTTTTGTTGATTTTCAGCAAATGAACATGTTTCAGCGATCTGGAAGATTTTTCTTCAATAGCGTCAGATTTTATCTTAAAATACAAGAACTTTTCGTGGTTCTTGTCAATTTTTGTTGGTTTTCATCTTATGAAATTATTTCAGTCGCTAGATCTTTCTTCTTCAAAGCAAAAGGATTTTATCTTCAAATACAAGAACTTTTCGTGGTTTTGTTGATTTTCAGCAAATGAACATATTTCAGCGAGCTAGAAGTTTTTTCTTTAATAGCGTAAGATTTTATCTTAAAATACAAGAACTTTTCGTGGTTCTTGTCAATTTTTGTTGGTTTTCATCCAATGAACTTATTTCAGTCAGCTAGATCTTTCTTCTTCAAAGCAAATAGATTTTATCTTCAAATACAAGAACTTTTCGTGGTTTTGTTGATTTTCAGCAAATGAACATATTTCAGCGAGGGAGAAGTTTTTTCTTTAATAGCGTCAGATTCTATCTTAAAATACAAGAACTTTTCGTGGTTGTTGTCAATTTTTGTTGGTTTTCATCCAATCAACTTATTTCAGTCAGCCAGATCTTTCTTCTTCCAAGCAAAAAGATTTTATCTTCAAATACAAGAACTTTTCGTGGTTTTGTTGATTTTCAGTAAATGAACATATTTCAGCAAGCGAGAAGTTTTTTCTTTAATAGCGTCAGATTTTATCTTAAAATACAAGAACTTTTCGTGGTTCTTTTCAATTTTTGTTGGTTTTCATCCAATGAACTTATTTCAGTCAGCTCGATCTTTCTTCTTCAAAGCAAATAGATTTTATCTTCAAATACAAGAACTTTTCGTGGTTTTGTTGATTTTCAGCAAATGAACATATTTCAGCGAGCGAGAAGTTTTTTCTTCAAAAGCGTCAGATTTTATCTTAAAATACAAGAACTTTTCGTGGTTCTTTTCAATTTTTGTTGGTTTTGATCTCATGAACTTGTTTCAGTCAGCCAGATCTTTCTTCTTCAAAGCAAAAAGATTTTATCTTCAAATACAAGTTCATTGGATGAATTCCAACAAGAATTGACAAGAACTACGAAAAGTTCTTGTATTTTAAGATAAAATCTGATAGAATCTGATTTTCAGCAAATGAACATATTTCAGCGAGCGAGAAGTTTTGTTTTTAATTGCGTCAGATTTTATCCTAAAATACAAGAAGTTTTCGTGGTTCTTGTCAATTCTTGTTGATTTTCATCTCATGAACTTATTTCAGTCAGCTGGATGATTCTTCTTCAAAGCAAAAAGATTTTATCTTCAAATACAAGAACTTTTCGTGGTTTTGTTGATTTTCAGCAAATGAAAATATTTCAGCGAGCGAGAAGTTTTTTCTTTAATAGCGTCAGATTTTATCTTAAAATACAAGAACTTTTCGTGGTTCTTGTCAATTCTTGTTGGTTTTCATCCAATGAACTTATTTCAGTCAGCTTGATCTTTCTTCCTCAAAGCAAAAAGATTTTATCTTAAAATACAAGAACTTTTCGTGGTTTTGTTGATTTTCAGCAAATGAACATATTTCAGTGAGCGAGAACTTTTTTTCTTTGATAGCGTCAGATTTTATCTGAAAATACAAGAACTTTTCGTGGTTCTTGTCAATTTTTGTTGGTTTTCATCCAATGAACTTATTTCAGTCAGCTAGATCTTTCTTCTTCAAAGCAAAAAGATTTTATCTTCAAATACAAGAACTTTTCGTGGTTTTGATGATTTTTAGCAAATGAATATATTTCAGCGAGCGAGCAGTTTTTTCTTAAATAGCGTCAGATTTTATCCTAAAATACAAGAACTTTTCGTGGTTCATGTCAATTTTTGTTGTTTTTCATCCAATGAACTTATTTCATTCAGCTAGATCTTTCTTCTTCAAAGCAAAAAGATTTTATCTTCAAATACAATAACTTTTCGTGGTTTTGTTGATTTTCAGCAAATGAACATATTTCAGCGAGCGAGAAGTTTTTTCTTTAAAAGCGTCAGATTTTATCTTAAAATACAAGAACTTTTCGTGGTTCTTGTCAATTTTTGTTGGTTTTCATCCAATGAACTTATTTCAGTCAGCAAGATCTTTCTTCTTGAAAGCAAAAAGATTTTATCTTGAAATACAAGAACTTTTCGTGGTATTGTTGATTTTCAGCAAATGAACATATTTCAGCGAGCTGGAAGTTTTTTCTTTAATAGCGTCAGATTTTATCTTAAAATACAAGAACTTTTCGTGGTTCTTGTCAATTTTTGTTGGTTTTCATCTTATGAACTTATTTCAGTCAGCGAGGTCTTTCTTCATCAAAGCAAAAAGATTTTATCTTCAAATACAAGAACTTTTCGTGGTTTTGTTGATTTTTAGCAAATGAACATATTTCAGCGAGCGAGAAGTTTTTTCGTTAATAGCGTCAGATTTTATCGTAAAATACAAGAACTTTTCGTGGTTCTTGTCAATTTTTGTTGGTTTTCATCCAATGAACTTATTTCAGTCAGCGAGATCTTTCTTCTTCAAAGCAAAAAGATTTTATGTTCAAATACATGAACTTTTCGTGGTTTTGTTCATTTTCAGCAAATGAACATATTCCAGCGAGTGAGAAGTTTTTTCTTTAAAAGCGTCAGATTTTATCTTAAAATACAAGAACTTTTCGTGGTTGTTGTCAATTTTTGTTGGTTTTCATCCAATCAACTTATTTCAGTCAGCTCGATCTTTCTTCTTCCAAGCAAAAATATTTTATCTTCAAATACAAGAACTTTTCGTGGTTTTGTTGATTTTCAGTAAATAAACATATTTCAGCAAGCGAGAAGTTTTTTCTTTAATAGCGTCAGATTTTATCTTAAAAGACAAGAACTTTTCGTGGTTCTTGTCAATTTCTGTTGGTTTTCATCCAATGAACTTATTTCAGTCAGCTAGATCTTTCTTCTTCAAAGCAAATAGATTTTATCTTCAAATACAAGAACTTTTTGTGGTTTTGTTGATTTTCAGCAAATGAACATATTTCAGCGAGCGAGAAGTTTTTTCTTTAAAAGCGTCAGATTTTATCTTAAAATACAAGAACTTTTCGTGGTTCTTTTCAATTTTTGTTGGTTTTGATCTCATGAACTTGTTTCAGTCAGCCAGATCTTTCTTCTTCAAAGCAAAAAGATTTTATCTTCAAATACAAGAACTTTTCGTGGTTTTGTTGATTTTCAGCAAATGAACATGTTTCAGCGATCTGGAAGTTTTTTCTTTAATAGCGTCAGATTTTATCTTAAAATACAAGAACTTTTCGTGGTTCTTGTCAATTTTTGTTGGTTTTCATCTTATGAAATTATTTCAGTCGCTCGATCTTTCTTCTTCAAAGCAAAAGGATTTTATCTTCAAATACAAGAACTTTTCGTGGTTTTGTTGATTTTCAGCAAATGAACATATTTCAGCGAGCTAGAAGTTTTTTCTTTAACAGCGTAACATTTTATCTTAAAATACAAGAACTTTTCGTGGTTCTTGTCAATTTTTGTTGGTTTTCATCCAATCAACTTATTTCAGTCAGCCAGATCTTTCTTCTTCAAAGCAAATAGATTTTATCTTCAAATACAAGAACTTTTCGTAGTTTTGTTGATTTTCAGCAAATGAACATATTTCAGCGAGGGAGAAGTTTTTTCTTTAATAGCGTCAGATTCTATCTTAAAATACAAGAACTTTTCGTGGTTGTTGTCAATTTTTGTTTGTTTTCATCGAATCAACTTATTTCAGTCAGCTAGATCTTTCTGCTTCCAAGCAAAAATATTTTATCTTCAAATACAAGAACTTTTCGTGGTTTTGTTGATTTTCAGCAAATGAACATATTTCAGCGAGCGAGAAGTTTTTTCTTTAAAAGCGTCAGATTTTATCTTAAAATACAAGAACTTTTCGTGGTTCTTTTCAATTTTTGTTGGTTTTGATCTCATGAACTTGTTTCAGTCAGCTAGATCTTTCTTCTTCAAAGTAAAAAGATTTTATCTTCAAATACAAGAACTTTTCGTGGTTTTGTTGATTTTCAGCAAATGAACATATTTCAGCGAGCGAGAAGTTTTGTTTTTAATAGCGTCAGATTTTATCCTAAAATACAAGAAGTTTTCGTGGTTCTTGTCAATTCTTGTTGATTTTCATCTCATGAACTTATTTCAGTCAGCAAGAACTTTCTTCTTCAAAGCAAAAAGATTTTATCTTCAAATACAAGAACTTTTCGTGGTTTTGTTGATTTTCAGCAAATGAACATATTTCAGCGAGGGAGAAGTTTTTTCTTTGATAGCGTCAGATTTTATCTTAAAATACAAGAACTTTTCGTGGTTTTGTTGATTTTCAGCAAATGAACATATTTCAGCGAGCGAGAAGTTTTTTCTTTAAAAGCGTCAGATTTTATCTTCAAATACAAGAACTTTTCGTGGTTTTGTTGATTTTCAGCAAATGAACATATTTCAGCGAGCTAGCAGTTTTTTCTTTAATAGCGTAAGATTTTATCTTAAAATACAAGAACTTTTCGTGGTTCTTGTCAATTTTTGTTGGTTTTCATCCAATGAACTTATTTCAGTCAGCTAGATCTTTCTTCTTCAAAGCAAATAGATTTTATCTTCAAATACAAGAACTTTTCGTGGTTTTGTTGATTTTCAGCAAATGAACATATTTCAGCGAGGGAGAAGTTTTTTCTTTAATAGCGTCAGATTCTATCTTAAAATACAAGAACTTTTCGTGGTTGTTGTCAATTTTTGTTGGTTTTCATCCAAATGGACTTATTTCAGTCAGCTAGATCTTTCTTCTTCCAAGCAAAAATATTTTATCTTCAAATACAAGAACTTTTCGTGGTTTTGTTGATTTTCAGTAAATGAACATATTTCAGCAAGCGAGAAGTTTTTTCTTTAATAGCGTCAGATTTTATCTTAAAATACAAGAACTTTTCGTGGTTCTTGTCAATTTTTGTTGGTTTTCATCCAATGAACTTATTTCAGTCAGCTAGATCTTTCTTCTTCAAAGCAAATAGATTTTATCTTCAAATACAAGAACTTTTCGTGGTTTTGTTGATTTTCAGCAAATGAACATATTTCAGCGAGCGAGAAGTTTTTTCTTTAAAAGCGTCAGATTTTATCTTAAAATACAAGAACTTTTCGTGGTTCTTTTCAATTTTTGTTGGTTTTGATCTCATGAACTTGTTTCAGTCAGCCAGATCTTTCTTCTTCAAAGCAAAAAGATTTTATCTTCAAATACAAGTTCATTGGATGAATTCCAACAAGAATTGACAAGAACTACGAAAAGTTCTTGTATTTTAAGATAGAATCTGATAGAATCTGATTTTCAGCAAATGAACATATTTCAGCGAGCGAGAAGTTTTGTTTTTAATTGCGTCAGATTTTATCCTAAAATACAAGAAGTTTTCGTGGTTCTTGTCAATTCTTGTTGATTTTCATCTCATGAACTTGTTTCAGTCAGCTGGATGATTCTTCTTCAAAGCAAAAAGATTTTATCTTCAAATACAAGAACTTTTCGTGGTTTTGTTGATTTTCAGCAAATGAAAATATTTCAGCGAGCGAGAAGTTTTTTCTTTAATAGCGTCAGATTTTATCTTAAAATACAAGAACTTTTCGTGGTTTTGTCAATTCTTGTTGGTTTTCATCCAATGAACTTATTTCAGTCAGCGAGATCTTTCTTCTTCAAAGCAAAAAGATTTTATCTTCAAATACAAGAACTTTTCGTGGTTTTGTTGATTTTTAGCAAATGAATATATTTCAGCGAGCGAGCAGTTTTTTCTTAAATAGCGTCAGATTTTATCCTAAAATACAAGAACTTTTCGTGGTTCATGTCAATTTTTGTTGTTTTTCATCCAATGAACTTATTTCATTCAGCTAGATCTTTCTTCTTCAAAGCAAAAAGATTTTATCTTCAAGTACAAGAACTTTTCGTGGTTTTGTTGATTTTCAGCAAATGAACATATTTCAGCGAGCGAGAAGTTTTTTCTTTAAAAGCGTCAGATTTTATCTTAAAATACAAGAACTTTTCGTGGTTCTTGTCAATTTTTGTTGGTTTTCATCCAATGAACTTATTTCAGTCAGCAAGATCTTTCTTCTTGGAAGCAAAAAGATTTTATCTTGAAATACAAGAACTTTTCGTGGTATTGTTGATTTTCAGCAAATGAACATATTTCAGCGAGCTGGAAGTTTTTTCTTTAATAGCGTCAGATTTTATCTTAAAATACAAGAACTTTTCGTGGTTCTTCTCAATTTTTGTTGGTTTTCATCTTATGAACTTATTTCAGTCAGCGAGATCTTTCTTCATCAAAGCAAAAAGATTTTATCTTCAAATACAAGAACTTTTCGTGGTTTTGTTGATTTTTAGCAAATGAACATATTTCAGCGAGCGAGAAGTTTTTTCGTTAATAGCGTCAGATTTTATCGTAAAATACAAGAACTTTTCGTGGTTCTTGTCAATTTTTGTTGGTTTTCATCCAATGAACTTATTTCAGTCAGCGAGATCTTTCTTCTTCAAAGCAAAAAGATTTTATGTTCAAATACATGAACTTTTCATGGTTTTGTTCATTTTCAGCAAATGAACATATTCCAGCGAGTGAGAAGTTTTTTCTTTAAAAGCGTCAGATTTTATCTTAAAATACAAGAACTTTTCGTGGTTCTTGTCAATTTTTGTTGGTTTTCATCCAATGAACTTATTTCAGTCAGCTAGATCTTTCTTCTTGAAAGCAAAAAGATTTTATCTTCAAATACAAGAACTTTTCGTGGTTTTGTTGATTTTCAGCAAATGAACATATTTCAGCGAGCTAGAAGTTTTTTCTTTAATAGCGTAAGATTTTATCTTAAAATACAAGAACTTTTCGTGGTTCTTGTCAATTTTTGTTGGTTTTCATCTTATGAACTTATTTCAGTCAGCGAGATCTTTCTTCTTCAAAGCAAATAGATTTTATCTTCAAATACAAGAACTTTTCGTGGTTTTGTTGATTTTCAGCAAATGAACATATTTCAGCGAGCTGGAAGTTTTTTCTTTAATAGCGTCAGATTTTAACTTAAAATACAAGAACTTTTCGTGGTTTTGTTGATTTTCAGCAAATGAACATATTTCAGCGTGCGAGAAGTTTTTTCTTGAAAAGCGTCAGATTTTATCTTAAAATACAAGAACTTTTCGTGGTTCCTGTCAATTTTTGTTGGTTTTCATCCAATGAACTTATTGCAGTCAGCAAGATCTTTCTTCTTGAAAGCAAAAAGATTTTATCTTCAAATACAAGAACCTTTCGTGGTTTTGTTGATTTTCAGCAAATGAACATATTTCAGCGAGCGAGAAGTTTTTTCTTTAAAAGCGTCAGATTTTATCTTAAAATACAAGAACTTTTCGTGGTTCCTGTCAATTTTTGTTTATTTTCATCTTATGAACTTATTTCAGTCAGCTAGATCTTTCTTCTTCAAAGCAAAAAGATTTTATCTTCAAATACAAGAACTTTTTGTGGTTTTGTTGATTTTCAGCAAATGAACATATTTCAGCGAGGGAGAAGTTTTTTCTTTAATGGCGTCAGATTTTATCTTAAAATACAAGAACTTTTCGTGGTTCTTGTCAATTTTTGTTGGTTTTCATCCAATGAACTTATTTCAGTCAGCAAGATCTTTCTTCTTGAAAGCAAAAAGATTTTATCTTAAAATACAAGAACTTTTCGTGGTTCTTTTCAATTTTTGTTGGTTTTGATCTCATGAACTTGTTTCAGTCAGCTAGATCTTTCTTCTTCAAAGCAAAAAGATTTTATCTTCAAATACAAGAACTTTTCGTGGTTTTGTTGATTTTCAGCAAATGAACATATTTCAGCGAGCGAGAAGTTTTGTTTTTAATAGCGTCAGATTTTATCCAAAAATACAAGAAGTTTTCGTGGTTCTTGTCAATTCTTGTTGATTTTCATCTCATGAACTTATTTCAGTCAGCAAGAACTTTCTTCTTCAAAGCAAAAAGATTTTATCTTCAAATACAAGAACTTTTCGTGGTTTTGTTGATTTTCAGCAAATGAACATATTTCAGCGAGGGAGAAGTTTTTTCTTTAATAGCGTCAGATTTTATCTTAAAATACAAGAACTTTTCGTGGTTTTGTTGATTTTCAGCAAATGAACATATTTCAGCGAGCGAGAAGTTTTTTCTTTAAAAGCGTCAGATTTTATCTTAAAATACAAGAACTTTTCGTGGTTCTTGTCAATTTTTGTTGGTTTTCATCCAATGAACTTATTTCAGTCAGCTCGATCTTTCTTCTTCAAAGCAAAAAGATTTTATCTTCAAATACAAGAACGTTTCGTGGTTTTGTTGATTTTCAGCAAATGAACATGTTTCAGCGATCTGGAAGTTTTTTCTTTAATAGCGTCAGATTTTATCTTAAAATACAAGAAATTTTCGTGGTTCTTGTCAATTTTTGTTGGTTTTCATCTTATGAAATTATTTCGGTCGCTAGATCTTTCTTCTTCAAAGCAAAAGGATTTTATCTTCAAATACAAGAACTTTTCGTGGTTTTGTTGATTTTCGGCAAATGAACATATTTCAGCGAGCTAGAAGTTTTTTCTTTAATAGCGTAAGATTTTATCTTAAAATACAAGAACTTTTCGTGGTTCTTGTCAATTTTTGTTGGTTTTCATCCAATGAACTTATTTCAGTCAGCTAGATCTTTCTTCTTCAAAGCAAATAGATTTTATCTTCAAATACAAGAACTTTTCGTGGTTTTGTTGATTTTCAGCAAATGAACATATTTCAGCGAGGGAGAAGTTTTTTCTTTAATAGCGTCAGATTCTATCTTAAAATACAAGAACTTTTCGTGGTTGTTGTCAATTTTTGTTGGTTTTCATCCAATCAACTTATATTCAGTCAGCGAGATCTTTCTTCTTCAAAGCAAATAGATTTTATCTTCAAATACAAGAACTTTTCGTGGTTTTGTTGATTTTCAGCAAATGAACATATTTCAGCGAGCGAGAAGTTTTTTCTTTAAAAGCGTCAGATTTTATCTTAAAATACAAGAACTTTTCGTGGTTCTTTTCAGTTTTTGTTGGTTTTGATCTCATGTACTTGTTTCAGTCAGCTAGATCTTTCTTCTTCAAAGCAAAAAGATTTTATCTTCAAATACAAGTTCATTGGATGAATTCCAACAAGACTTGACAAGAACTACGAAAAGTTCTTGTATTTTAAGATAGAATCTGATAGAATCTGATTTTCAGCAAATGAACATATTTCAGCGAGCGAGAAGTTTTGTTTTTAATTGCGTCAGATTTTATCTTAAAATACAAAAACTTTTCGTGGTTCTTGTCAATTTTTGATTATTTTCATCAAATGAACTTATTTCAGTCAGCAAGATCTTTCTTCTTCAAAGCAAAAAGATTTTCTCTTCAAATACAAGAACTTTTCGTGGTTTTGTTGATTTTCAGCAAATCAACATATTTCAGCGAGCGAGAAGTTTTTTCTTTAAAAGCGTCAGATTTTATCTTAAAATACAAGAACTTTTCGTGGTTCTTGTCAATTTTTGTTTATTTTCATCTTATGAACTTATTTCAGTCAGCTGGATCTTTCTTCTTCAAAGCAAAAAGATTTCATCTTCAAATACAAGAACTTTTTGTGGTTTTGTTGATTTTCAGCAAATGAACATATTTCAGCGAGGGAGAAGTTTTTTCTTTAATGGCGTCAGATTTTATCTTAAAATACAAGAACTTTTCGTGGTTCTTGTCAATTTTTGTTGGTTTTCATCCAATGAACTTATTTCAGTCAGCAAGATCTTTCTTCTTGAAAGCAAAAAGATTTTATCTTCAAATACAAGAACTTTTCGTGGTTTTGTTGATTTTCAGCAAATGAACATATTTCAGCGAGCTGGAAGTTTTTTCTTTAATAGCGTCAGATTTTATCTTAAAATACAAGAACTTTTCGTGGTTCTTGTCAATTTTTGTTGGTTTTCATCTTATGAACTTATTTCAGTCAGCGAGATCTTTCTTCTTCAAAGCAAAAAGATTTTATCTTCAAATACAAGAACTTTTCGTGGTTTTGTTGATTTTTAGCAAATGAATATATTTCAGCGAGCGAGCAGTTTTTTCTTAAATAGCGTCAGATATTATCCTAAAATACAAGAACTTTTCGTGGTTGATGTCAATTGTTGTTGTTTTTCATCCAATGAACTTATTTCATTCAGCTAGATCTTTCTTCTTCAAAGCAAAAAGATTTTATCTTCAAATACAAGAACTTTTCGTGGTTTTGTTGATTTTCAGCAAATGAACATATTTCAGCGAGCGAGAAGTTTTTTCTTTAATAGCGTCAGATTTTATCGTAAAATACAAGAACTTTTCGTGGTTCTTGTCAATTTTTGTTGGTTTTCATCCAATGAACTTATTTCAGTCAGCGAGATCTTTCTTCTTCAAAGCAAAAAGATTTTATGTTCAAATACAAGAACTTTTCGTGGTTTTGTTGATTTTCAGCAAATGAACATATTCCAGCGAGTGAGAAGTTTTTTCTTTAAAAGCGTCAGATTTTATCTTAAAATACAAGAACTTTTCGTGGTTTTGTTGATTTTTAGCAAATGAATATATTTCAGCGAGCGAGCAGTTTTTTCTTAAATAGCGTCAGATATTATCCTAAAATACAAGAACTTTTCGTGGTTGATGTCAATTGTTGTTGTTTTTCATCCAATGAACTTATTTCATTCAGCTAGATCTTTCTTCTTCAAAGCAAAAAGATTTTATCTTCAAATACAAGAACTTTTCGTGGTTTTGTTGATTTTCAGCAAATGAACATATTTCAGCGAGCGAGAAGTTTTTTCTTTAATAGCGTCAGATTTTATCGTAAAATACAAGAACTTTTCGTGGTTCTTGTCAATTTTTGTTGGTTTTCATCGAATGAACTTATTTCATTCAGCTAGATCTTTCTTCAGTCAGCGAGATCTTTCTTCTTCAAAGCAAAAAGATTTTATGTTCAAATACAAGAACTTTTCGTGGTTTTGTTGATTTTCAGCAAATGAACATATTCCAGCGAGTGAGAAGTTTTTTCTTTAAAAGCGTCAGATTTTATCTTAAAATACAAGAACTTTTCGTGGTTTTGTTGATTTTCAGCAAATGAACATATTTCAGCGAGCTAGAAGTTTTTTCTTTAATAGCGTAAGATTTTATCTTAAAATACAAGAACTTTTCGTGGTTCTTGTCAATTTTTGTTGGTTTTCATCTTATGAACTTATTTCAGTCAGCTGGATCTTTCTTCTTCAAAGCAAATAGATTTTATCTTCAAATACAAGAACTTTTCGTGGTTTTGTTGATTTTCAGCAAATGAACATATTTCAGCGAGGGAGAAGTTTTTTCTTTAAAAGCGTCAGATTTTATCTTAAAATACAAGAACTTTTCGTGGTTTTGTTGATTTTCAGCAAATGAACATATTTCAGCGAGCGAGAAGTTTTTTCTTTAAAAGCGTCAGATTTTATCTTAAAATACAAGAACTTTTCGTGGTTTTGTTGATTTTCATCCAATGAACTTATTTCAGTCAGCAAGATCTTTCTTCTTGAAAGCAAAAAGATTTTATCTTCAAATACAAGAACGTTTCGTGGTTTTGTTGATTTTCAGCAAATGAACATGTTTCAGCGATCTGGAAGTTTTTTCTTTAATAGCGTCAGATTTTATCTTAAAATACAAGAAATTTTCGTGGTTCTTGTCAATTTTTGTTGGTTTTCATCTTATGAAATTATTTCGGTCGCTAGATCTTTCTTCTTCAAAGCAAAAGGATTTTATCTTCAAATACAAGAACTTTTCGTGGTTTTGTTGATTTTCGGCAAATGAACATATTTCAGCGAGCTAGAAGTTTTTTCTTTAATAGCGTAAGATTTTATCTTAAAATACAAGAACTTTTCGTGGTTCTTGTCAATTTTTGTTGGTTTTCATCCAATGAACTTATTTCAGTCAGCTAGATCTTTCTTCTTCAAAGCAAATAGATTTTATCTTCAAATACAAGAACTTTTCGTGGTTTTGTTGATTTTCAGCAAATGAACATATTTCAGCGAGGGAGAAGTTTTTTCTTTAATAGCGTCAGATTCTATCTTAAAATACAAGAACTTTTCGTGGTTGTTGTCAATTTTTGTTGGTTTTCATCCAATCAACTTATATTCAGTCAGCGAGATCTTTCTTCTTCAAAGCAAATAGATTTTATCTTCAAATACAAGAACTTTTCGTGGTTTTGTTGATTTTCAGCAAATGAACATATTTCAGCGAGCGAGAAGTTTTTTCTTTAAAAGCGTCAGATTTTATCTTAAAATACAAGAACTTTTCGTGGTTCTTTTCAGTTTTTGTTGGTTTTGATCTCATGTACTTGTTTCAGTCAGCTCGATCTTTCTTCTTCAAAGCAAAAAGATTTTATCTTCAAATACAAGTTCATTGGATGAATTCCAACAAGACTTGACAAGAACTACGAAAAGTTCTTGTATTTTAAGATAGAATCTGATAGAATCTGATTTTCAGCAAATGAACATATTTCAGCGAGCGAGAAGTTTTGTTTTTAATTGCGTCAGATTTTATCTTAAAATACAAAAACTTTTCGTGGTTCTTGTCAATTTTTGATTATTTTCATCAAATGAACTTATTTCAGTCAGCAAGATCTTTCTTCTTCAAAGCAAAAAGATTTTCTCTTCAAATACAAGAACTTTTCGTGGTTTTGTTGATTTTCAGCAAATCAACATATTTCAGCGAGCGAGAAGTTTTTTCTTTAAAAGCGTCAGATTTTATCTTAAAATACAAGAACTTTTCGTGGTTCTTGTCAATTTTTGTTGGTTTTCATCCAATGAACTTATTTCAGTCAGCAAGATCTTTCTTCTTGAAAGCAAAAAGATTTTATCTTCAAATACAAGAACTTTTCGTGGTTTTGTTGATTTTCAGCAAATGAACATATTTCAGCGAGCTGGAAGTTTTTTCTTTAATAGCGTCAGATTTTATCTTAAAATACAAGAACTTTTCGTGGTTCTTGTCAATTTTTGTTGGTTTTCATCTTATGAACTTATTTCAGTCAGCGAGATCTTTCTTCTTCAAAGCAAAAAGATTTTATCTTCAAATACAAGAACTTTTCGTGGTTTTGTTGATTTTTAGCAAATGAATATATTTCAGCGAGCGAGCAGTTTTTTCTTAAATAGCGTCAGATATTATCCTAAAATACAAGAACTTTTCGTGGTTGATGTCAATTGTTGTTGTTTTTCATCCAATGAACTTATTTCATTCAGCTAGATCTTTCTTCTTCAAAGCAAAAAGATTTTATCTTCAAATACAAGAACTTTTCGTGGTTTTGTTGATTTTCAGCAAATGAACATATTTCAGCGAGCGAGAAGTTTTTTCTTTAATAGCGTCAGATTTTATCGTAAAATACAAGAACTTTTCGTGGTTCTTGTCAATTTTTGTTGGTTTTCATCCAATGAACTTATTTCAGTCAGCGAGATCTTTCTTCTTCAAAGCAAAAAGATTTTATGTTCAAATACAAGAACTTTTCGTGGTTTTGTTGATTTTCAGCAAATGAACATATTCCAGCGAGTGAGAAGTTTTTTCTTTAAAAGCGTCAGATTTTATCTTAAAATACAAGAACTTTTCGTGGTTTTGTTGATTTTTAGCAAATGAATATATTTCAGCGAGCGAGCAGTTTTTTCTTAAATAGCGTCAGATATTATCCTAAAATACAAGAACTTTTCGTGGTTGATGTCAATTGTTGTTGTTTTTCATCCAATGAACTTATTTCATTCAGCTAGATCTTTCTTCTTCAAAGCAAAAAGATTTTATCTTCAAATACAAGAACTTTTCGTGGTTTTGTTGATTTTCAGCAAATGAACATATTTCAGCGAGCGAGAAGTTTTTTCTTTAATAGCGTCAGATTTTATCGTAAAATACAAGAACTTTTCGTGGTTCTTGTCAATTTTTGTTGGTTTTCATCCAATGAACTTATTTCAGTCAGCGAGATCTTTCTTCTTCAAAGCAAAAAGATTTTATGTTCAAATACAAGAACTTTTCGTGGTTTTGTTGATTTTCAGCAAATGAACATATTCCAGCGAGTGAGAAGTTTTTTCTTTAAAAGCGTCAGATTTTATCTTAAAATACAAGAACTTTTCGTGGTTTTGTTGATTTTCAGCAAATGAACATATTTCAGCGAGCTAGAAGTTTTTTCTTTAATAGCGTAAGATTTTATCTTAAAATACAAGAACTTTTCGTGGTTCTTGTCAATTTTTGTTGGTTTTCATCTTATGAACTTATTTCAGTCAGCTGGATCTTTCTTCTTCAAAGCAAATAGATTTTATCTTCAAATACAAGAACTTTTCGTGGTTTTGTTGATTTTCAGCAAATGAACATATTTCAGCGAGGGAGAAGTTTTTTCTTTAATAGCGTCAGATTTTATCTTAAAATACAAGAACTTTTCGTGGTTTTGTTGATTTTCAGCAAATGAACATATTTCAGCGAGCGAGAAGTTTTTTCTTTAAAAGCGTCAGATTTTATCTTAAAATACAAGAACTTTTCGTGGTTCTTGTCAATTTTTGTTGGTTTTCATCCAATGAACTTATTTCAGTCAGCTCGATCTTTCTTCTTCAAAGCAAAAAGATTTTATCTTCAAATACAAGAACTTTTTGTGGTTTTGTTGATTTTCAGCAAATGAACATATTTCAGCGAGGGAGAAGTTTTTTCTTTAATGGCGTCAGATTTTATCTTAAAATACAAGAACTTTTCGTGGTTCTTGTCAATTTTTGTTGGTTTTCATCCAATGAACTTATTTCAGTCAGCAAGATCTTTCTTCTTGAAAGCAAAAAGATTTTATCTTCAAATACAAGAACGTTTCGTGGTTTTGTTGATTTTCAGCAAATGAACATGTTTCAGCGATCTGGAAGTTTTTTCTTTAATAGCGTCAGATTTTATCTTAAAATACAAGAAATTTTCGTGGTTCTTGTCAATTTTTGTTGGTTTTCATCTTATGAAATTATTTCGGTCGCTAGATCTTTCTTCTTCAAAGCAAAAGGATTTTATCTTCAAATACAAGAACTTTTCGTGGTTTTGTTGATTTTCGGCAAATGAACATATTTCAGCGAGCTAGAAGTTTTTTCTTTAATAGCGTAAGATTTTATCTTAAAATACAAGAACTTTTCGTGGTTCTTGTCAATTTTTGTTGGTTTTCATCCAATGAACTTATTTCAGTCAGCTAGATCTTTCTTCTTCAAAGCAAATAGATTTTATCTTCAAATACAAGAACTTTTCGTGGTTTTGTTGATTTTCAGCAAATGAACATATTTCAGCGAGGGAGAAGTTTTTTCTTTAATAGCGTCAGATTCTATCTTAAAATACAAGAACTTTTCGTGGTTGTTGTCAATTTTTGTTGGTTTTCATCCAATCAACTTATATTCAGTCAGCGAGATCTTTCTTCTTCAAAGCAAATAGATTTTATCTTCAAATACAAGAACTTTTCGTGGTTTTGTTGATTTTCAGCAAATGAACATATTTCAGCGAGCGAGAAGTTTTTTCTTTAAAAGCGTCAGATTTTATCTTAAAATACAAGAACTTTTCGTGGTTCTTTTCAGTTTTTGTTGGTTTTGATCTCATGTACTTGTTTCAGTCAGCTAGATCTTTCTTCTTCAAAGCAAAAAGATTTTATCTTCAAATACAAGTTCATTGGATGAATTCCAACAAGACTTGACAAGAACTACGAAAAGTTCTTGTATTTTAAGATAGAATCTGATAGAATCTGATTTTCAGCAAATGAACATATTTCAGCGAGCGAGAAGTTTTGTTTTTAATTGCGTCAGATTTTATCTTAAAATACAAAAACTTTTCGTGGTTCTTGTCAATTTTTGATTATTTTCATCAAATGAACTTATTTCAGTCAGCAAGATCTTTCTTCTTCAAAGCAAAAAGATTTTCTCTTCAAATACAAGAACTTTTCGTGGTTTTGTTGATTTTCAGCAAATCAACATATTTCAGCGAGCGAGAAGTTTTTTCTTTAAAAGCGTCAGATTTTATCTTAAAATACAAGAACTTTTCGTGGTTCTTGTCAATTTTTGTTTATTTTCATCTTATGAACTTATTTCAGTCAGCTGGATCTTTCTTCTTCAAAGCAAAAAGATTTTATCTTCAAATACAAGAACTTTTCGTGGTTTTGTTGATTTTCAGCAAATGAACATATTTCAGCGAGGGAGAAGTTTTTTCTTTAAAAGCGTCAGATTTTATCTTAAAATACAAGAACTTTTCGTGGTTTTGTTGATTTTCAGCAAATGAACATATTTCAGCGAGCGAGAAGTTTTTTCTTTAAAAGCGTCAGATTTTATCTTAAAATACAAGAACTTTTCGTGGTTTTGTTGATTTTCATCCAATGAACTTATTTCAGTCAGCAAGATCTTTCTTCTTGAAAGCAAAAAGATTTTATCTTCAAATACAAGAACGTTTCGTGGTTTTGTTGATTTTCAGCAAATGAACATGTTTCAGCGATCTGGAAGTTTTTTCTTTAATAGCGTCAGATTTTATCTTAAAATACAAGAAATTTTCGTGGTTCTTGTCAATTTTTGTTGGTTTTCATCTTATGAAATTATTTCGGTCGCTAGATCTTTCTTCTTCAAAGCAAAAGGATTTTATCTTCAAATACAAGAACTTTTCGTGGTTTTGTTGATTTTCGGCAAATGAACATATTTCAGCGAGCTAGAAGTTTTTTCTTTAATAGCGTAAGATTTTATCTTAAAATACAAGAACTTTTCGTGGTTCTTGTCAATTTTTGTTGGTTTTCATCCAATGAACTTATTTCAGTCAGCTAGATCTTTCTTCTTCAAAGCAAATAGATTTTATCTTCAAATACAAGAACTTTTCGTGGTTTTGTTGATTTTCAGCAAATGAACATATTTCAGCGAGGGAGAAGTTTTTTCTTTAATAGCGTCAGATTCTATCTTAAAATACAAGAACTTTTCGTGGTTGTTGTCAATTTTTGTTGGTTTTCATCCAATCAACTTATATTCAGTCAGCGAGATCTTTCTTCTTCAAAGCAAATAGATTTTATCTTCAAATACAAGAACTTTTCGTGGTTTTGTTGATTTTCAGCAAATGAACATATTTCAGCGAGCGAGAAGTTTTTTCTTTAAAAGCGTCAGATTTTATCTTAAAATACAAGAACTTTTCGTGGTTCTTTTCAGTTTTTGTTGGTTTTGATCTCATGTACTTGTTTCAGTCAGCTCGATCTTTCTTCTTCAAAGCAAAAAGATTTTATCTTCAAATACAAGTTCATTGGATGAATTCCAACAAGACTTGACAAGAACTACGAAAAGTTCTTGTATTTTAAGATAGAATCTGATAGAATCTGATTTTCAGCAAATGAACATATTTCAGCGAGCGAGAAGTTTTGTTTTTAATTGCGTCAGATTTTATCTTAAAATACAAAAACTTTTCGTGGTTCTTGTCAATTTTTGATTATTTTCATCAAATGAACTTATTTCAGTCAGCAAGATCTTTCTTCTTCAAAGCAAAAAGATTTTCTCTTCAAATACAAGAACTTTTCGTGGTTTTGTTGATTTTCAGCAAATCAACATATTTCAGCGAGCGAGAAGTTTTTTCTTTAAAAGCGTCAGATTTTATCTTAAAATACAAGAACTTTTCGTGGTTCTTGTCAATTTTTGTTGGTTTTCATCCAATGAACTTATTTCAGTCAGCAAGATCTTTCTTCTTGAAAGCAAAAAGATTTTATCTTCAAATACAAGAACTTTTCGTGGTTTTGTTGATTTTCAGCAAATGAACATATTTCAGCGAGCTGGAAGTTTTTTCTTTAATAGCGTCAGATTTTATCTTAAAATACAAGAACTTTTCGTGGTTCTTGTCAATTTTTGTTGGTTTTCATCTTATGAACTTATTTCAGTCAGCGAGATCTTTCTTCTTCAAAGCAAAAAGATTTTATCTTCAAATACAAGAACTTTTCGTGGTTTTGTTGATTTTTAGCAAATGAATATATTTCAGCGAGCGAGCAGTTTTTTCTTAAATAGCGTCAGATATTATCCTAAAATACAAGAACTTTTCGTGGTTGATGTCAATTGTTGTTGTTTTTCATCCAATGAACTTATTTCATTCAGCTAGATCTTTCTTCTTCAAAGCAAAAAGATTTTATCTTCAAATACAAGAACTTTTCGTGGTTTTGTTGATTTTCAGCAAATGAACATATTTCAGCGAGCGAGAAGTTTTTTCTTTAATAGCGTCAGATTTTATCGTAAAATACAAGAACTTTTCGTGGTTCTTGTCAATTTTTGTTGGTTTTCATCCAATGAACTTATTTCAGTCAGCGAGATCTTTCTTCTTCAAAGCAAAAAGATTTTATGTTCAAATACAAGAACTTTTCGTGGTTTTGTTGATTTTCAGCAAATGAACATATTCCAGCGAGTGAGAAGTTTTTTCTTTAAAAGCGTCAGATTTTATCTTAAAATACAAGAACTTTTCGTGGTTTTGTTGATTTTTAGCAAATGAATATATTTCAGCGAGCGAGCAGTTTTTTCTTAAATAGCGTCAGATATTATCCTAAAATACAAGAACTTTTCGTGGTTGATGTCAATTGTTGTTGTTTTTCATCCAATGAACTTATTTCATTCAGCTAGATCTTTCTTCTTCAAAGCAAAAAGATTTTATCTTCAAATACAAGAACTTTTCGTGGTTTTGTTGATTTTCAGCAAATGAACATATTTCAGCGAGCGAGAAGTTTTTTCTTTAATAGCGTCAGATTTTATCGTAAAATACAAGAACTTTTCGTGGTTCTTGTCAATTTTTGTTGGTTTTCATCCAATGAACTTATTTCAGTCAGCGAGATCTTTCTTCTTCAAAGCAAAAAGATTTTATGTTCAAATACAAGAACTTTTCGTGGTTTTGTTGATTTTCAGCAAATGAACATATTCCAGCGAGTGAGAAGTTTTTTCTTTAAAAGCGTCAGATTTTATCTTAAAATACAAGAACTTTTCGTGGTTTTGTTGATTTTCAGCAAATGAACATATTTCAGCGAGCTAGAAGTTTTTTCTTTAATAGCGTAAGATTTTATCTTAAAATACAAGAACTTTTCGTGGTTCTTGTCAATTTTTGTTGGTTTTCATCTTATGAACTTATTTCAGTCAGCTGGATCTTTCTTCTTCAAAGCAAATAGATTTTATCTTCAAATACAAGAACTTTTCGTGGTTTTGTTGATTTTCAGCAAATGAACATATTTCAGCGAGGGAGAAGTTTTTTCTTTAATAGCGTCAGATTTTATCTTAAAATACAAGAACTTTTCGTGGTTTTGTTGATTTTCAGCAAATGAACATATTTCAGCGAGCGAGAAGTTTTTTCTTTAAAAGCGTCAGATTTTATCTTAAAATACAAGAACTTTTCGTGGTTCTTGTCAATTTTTGTTGGTTTTCATCCAATGAACTTATTTCAGTCAGCTCGATCTTTCTTCTTCAAAGCAAAAAGATTTTATCTTCAAATACAAGAACTTTTTGTGGTTTTGTTGATTTTCAGCAAATGAACATATTTCAGCGAGGGAGAAGTTTTTTCTTTAATGGCGTCAGATTTTATCTTAAAATACAAGAACTTTTCGTGGTTCTTGTCAATTTTTGTTGGTTTTCATCCAATGAACTTATTTCAGTCAGCAAGATCTTTCTTCTTGAAAGCAAAAAGATTTTATCTTCAAATACAAGAACGTTTCGTGGTTTTGTTGATTTTCAGCAAATGAACATGTTTCAGCGATCTGGAAGTTTTTTCTTTAATAGCGTCAGATTTTATCTTAAAATACAAGAAATTTTCGTGGTTCTTGTCAATTTTTGTTGGTTTTCATCTTATGAAATTATTTCGGTCGCTAGATCTTTCTTCTTCAAAGCAAAAGGATTTTATCTTCAAATACAAGAACTTTTCGTGGTTTTGTTGATTTTCGGCAAATGAACATATTTCAGCGAGCTAGAAGTTTTTTCTTTAATAGCGTAAGATTTTATCTTAAAATACAAGAACTTTTCGTGGTTCTTGTCAATTTTTGTTGGTTTTCATCCAATGAACTTATTTCAGTCAGCTAGATCTTTCTTCTTCAAAGCAAATAGATTTTATCTTCAAATACAAGAACTTTTCGTGGTTTTGTTGATTTTCAGCAAATGAACATATTTCAGCGAGGGAGAAGTTTTTTCTTTAATAGCGTCAGATTCTATCTTAAAATACAAGAACTTTTCGTGGTTGTTGTCAATTTTTGTTGGTTTTCATCCAATCAACTTATATTCAGTCAGCGAGATCTTTCTTCTTCAAAGCAAATAGATTTTATCTTCAAATACAAGAACTTTTCGTGGTTTTGTTGATTTTCAGCAAATGAACATATTTCAGCGAGCGAGAAGTTTTTTCTTTAAAAGCGTCAGATTTTATCTTAAAATACAAGAACTTTTCGTGGTTCTTTTCAGTTTTTGTTGGTTTTGATCTCATGTACTTGTTTCAGTCAGCTAGATCTTTCTTCTTCAAAGCAAAAAGATTTTATCTTCAAATACAAGTTCATTGGATGAATTCCAACAAGACTTGACAAGAACTACGAAAAGTTCTTGTATTTTAAGATAGAATCTGATAGAATCTGATTTTCAGCAAATGAACATATTTCAGCGAGCGAGAAGTTTTGTTTTTAATTGCGTCAGATTTTATCTTAAAATACAAAAACTTTTCGTGGTTCTTGTCAATTTTTGATTATTTTCATCAAATGAACTTATTTCAGTCAGCAAGATCTTTCTTCTTCAAAGCAAAAAGATTTTCTCTTCAAATACAAGAACTTTTCGTGGTTTTGTTGATTTTCAGCAAATCAACATATTTCAGCGAGCGAGAAGTTTTTTCTTTAAAAGCGTCAGATTTTATCTTAAAATACAAGAACTTTTCGTGGTTCTTGTCAATTTTTGTTTATTTTCATCTTATGAACTTATTTCAGTCAGCTGGATCTTTCTTCTTCAAAGCAAAAAGATTTTATCTTCAAATACAAGAACTTTTTGTGGTTTTGTTGATTTTCAGCAAATGAACATATTTCAGCGAGGGAGAAGTTTTTTCTTTAATGGCGTCAGATTTTATCTTAAAATACAAGAACTTTTCGTGGTTCTTGTCAATTTTTGTTGGTTTTCATCCAATGAACTTATTTCAGTCAGCAAGATCTTTCTTCTTGAAAGCAAAAAGATTTTATCTTCAAATACAAGAACTTTTCGTGGTTTTGTTGATTTTCAGCAAATGAACATATTTCAGCGAGCTGGAAGTTTTTTCTTTAATAGCGTCAGATTTTATCTTAAAATACAAGAACTTTTCGTGGTTCTTGTCAATTTTTGTTGGTTTTCATCTTATGAACTTATTTCAGTCAGCGAGATCTTTCTTCTTCAAAGCAAAAAGATTTTATCTTCAAATACAAGAACTTTTCGTGGTTTTGTTGATTTTTAGCAAATGAATATATTTCAGCGAGCGAGCAGTTTTTTCTTAAATAGCGTCAGATATTATCCTAAAATACAAGAACTTTTCGTGGTTGATGTCAATTGTTGTTGTTTTTCATCCAATGAACTTATTTCATTCAGCTAGATCTTTCTTCTTCAAAGCAAAAAGATTTTATCTTCAAATACAAGAACTTTTCGTGGTTTTGTTGATTTTCAGCAAATGAACATATTTCAGCGAGCGAGAAGTTTTTTCTTTAATAGCGTCAGATTTTATCGTAAAATACAAGAACTTTTCGTGGTTCTTGTCAATTTTTGTTGGTTTTCATCCAATGAACTTATTTCAGTCAGCGAGATCTTTCTTCTTCAAAGCAAAAAGATTTTATGTTCAAATACAAGAACTTTTCGTGGTTTTGTTGATTTTCAGCAAATGAACATATTCCAGCGAGTGAGAAGTTTTTTCTTTAAAAGCGTCAGATTTTATCTTAAAATACAAGAACTTTTCGTGGTTTTGTTGATTTTTAGCAAATGAATATATTTCAGCGAGCGAGCAGTTTTTTCTTAAATAGCGTCAGATATTATCCTAAAATACAAGAACTTTTCATGGTTGATGTCAATTGTTGTTGTTTTTCATCCAATGAACTTATTTCATTCAGCTAGATCTTTCTTCTTCAAAGCAAAAAGATTTTATCTTCAAATACAAGAACTTTTCGTGGTTTTGTTGATTTTCAGCAAATGAACATATTTCAGCGAGCGAGAAGTTTTTTCTTTAATAGCGTCAGATTTTATCGTAAAATACAAGAACTTTTCGTGGTTCTTGTCAATTTTTGTTGGTTTTCATCCAATGAACTTATTTCAGTCAGCGAGATCTTTCTTCTTCAAAGCAAAAAGATTTTATGTTCAAATACAAGAACTTTTCGTGGTTTTGTTGATTTTCAGCAAATGAACATATTCCAGCGAGTGAGAAGTTTTTTCTTTAAAAGCGTCAGATTTTATCTTAAAATACAAGAACTTTTCGTGGTTTTGTTGATTTTCAGCAAATGAACATATTTCAGCGAGCTAGAAGTTTTTTCTTTAATAGCGTAAGATTTTATCTTAAAATACAAGAACTTTTCGTGGTTCTTGTCAATTTTTGTTGGTTTTCATCTTATGAACTTATTTCAGTCAGCTGGATCTTTCTTCTTCAAAGCAAATAGATTTTATCTTCAAATACAAGAACTTTTCGTGGTTTTGTTGATTTTCAGCAAATGAACATATTTCAGCGAGGGAGAAGTTTTTTCTTTAATAGCGTCAGATTTTATCTTAAAATATAAGAACTTTTCGTGGTTCTTGTCAATTTTTGTTGGTTTTCATCCAATGAACTTATTTCAGTCAGCAAGATCTTTCTTCTTGAAAGCAAAAAGATTTTATCTTCAAATACAAGAACTTTTCGTGGTTTTGTTGATTTTTAGCAAATGAACATATTTCAGCGAGCGAGAAGTTTTTTCGTTAATAGCGTCAGATTTTATCGTAAAATACAAGAACTTTTCGTGGTTCTTGTCAATTTTTGTTGGTTTTCATCCAATGAACTTATTTCAGTCAGCGAGATCTTTCTTCTTCAAAGCAAAAAGATTTTATCTTCAAATACAAGAACTTTTCGTGGTTTTGTTGATTTTCAGCAAATGAACATATTCCAGCGAGTGAGAAGTTTTTTCTTTAAAAGCGTCAGATTTTATCTTAAAATACAAGAACTTTTCGTGGTTCTTGTCAATTTTTGTTGGTTTTCATCCAATGAACTTATTTCAGTCAGCTAGATCTTTCTTCTTGAAAGCAAAAAGATTTTATCTTCAAATACAAGAACTTTTCGTGATTTTGTTGATTTTCAGTAAATGAACATATTTCAGCGAGCTAGAAGTTTTTTCTTTAATAGCGTAAGATTTTATCTTAAAATACAAGAACTTTTCTTGTTTCTTGTCAATTTTTGTTGGTTTTCATCCAATGAACTTATTTCAGTCAGCAAGATCTTTCTTCTTGAAAGCAAAAAGATTTTATCTTCAAATACAAGAACGTTTCGTGGTTTTGTTGATTTTCAGCAAATGAACATGTTTCAGCGATCTGGAAGTTTTTTCTTTAATAGCGTCAGATTTTATCTTAAAATACAAGAAATTTTCGTGGTTCTTGTCAATTTTTGTTGGTTTTCATCTTATGAAATTATTTCGGTCGCTAGATCTTTCTTCTTCAAAGCAAAAGGATTTTATCTTCAAATACAAGAACTTTTCGTGGTTTTGTTGATTTTCGGCAAATGAACATATTTCAGCGAGCTAGAAGTTTTTTCTTTAATAGCGTAAGATTTTATCTTAAAATACAAGAACTTTTCGTGGTTCTTGTCAATTTTTGTTGGTTTTCATCCAATGAACTTATTTCAGTCAGCTAGATCTTTCTTCTTCAAAGCAAATAGATTTTATCTTCAAATACAAGAACTTTTCGTGGTTTTGTTGATTTTCAGCAAATGAACATATTTCAGCGAGGGAGAAGTTTTTTCTTTAATAGCGTCAGATTCTATCTTAAAATACAAGAACTTTTCGTGGTTGTTGTCAATTTTTGTTGGTTTTCATCCAATCAACTTATATTCAGTCAGCGAGATCTTTCTTCTTCAAAGCAAATAGATTTTATCTTCAAATACAAGAACTTTTCGTGGTTTTGTTGATTTTCAGCAAATGAACATATTTCAGCGAGCGAGAAGTTTTTTCTTTAAAAGCGTCAGATTTTATCTTAAAATACAAGAACTTTTCGTGGTTCTTTTCAGTTTTTGTTGGTTTTGATCTCATGTACTTGTTTCAGTCAGCTAGATCTTTCTTCTTCAAAGCAAAAAGATTTTATCTTCAAATACAAGTTCATTGGATGAATTCCAACAAGACTTGACAAGAACTACGAAAAGTTCTTGTATTTTAAGATAGAATCTGATAGAATCTGATTTTCAGCAAATGAACATATTTCAGCGAGCGAGAAGTTTTGTTTTTAATTGCGTCAGATTTTATCTTAAAATACAAAAACTTTTCGTGGTTCTTGTCAATTTTTGATTATTTTCATCAAATGAACTTATTTCAGTCAGCAAGATCTTTCTTCTTCAAAGCAAAAAGATTTTCTCTTCAAATACAAGAACTTTTCGTGGTTTTGTTGATTTTCAGCAAATCAACATATTTCAGCGAGCGAGAAGTTTTTTCTTTAAAAGCGTCAGATTTTATCTTAAAATACAAGAACTTTTCGTGGTTCTTGTCAATTTTTGTTTATTTTCATCTTATGAACTTATTTCAGTCAGCTGGATCTTTCTTCTTCAAAGCAAAAAGATTTTATCTTCAAATACAAGAACTTTTTGTGGTTTTGTTGATTTTCAGCAAATGAACATATTTCAGCGAGGGAGAAGTTTTTTCTTTAATGGCGTCAGATTTTATCTTAAAATACAAGAACTTTTCGTGGTTCTTGTCAATTTTTGTTGGTTTTCATCCAATGAACTTATTTCAGTCAGCAAGATCTTTCTTCTTGAAAGCAAAAAGATTTTATCTTCAAATACAAGAACTTTTCGTGGTTTTGTTGATTTTCAGCAAATGAACATATTTCAGCGAGCTGGAAGTTTTTTCTTTAATAGCGTCAGATTTTATCTTAAAATACAAGAACTTTTCGTGGTTCTTGTCAATTTTTGTTGGTTTTCATCTTATGAACTTATTTCAGTCAGCGAGATCTTTCTTCTTCAAAGCAAAAAGATTTTATCTTCAAATACAAGAACTTTTCGTGGTTTTGTTGATTTTTAGCAAATGAATATATTTCAGCGAGCGAGCAGTTTTTTCTTAAATAGCGTCAGATATTATCCTAAAATACAAGAACTTTTCGTGGTTGATGTCAATTGTTGTTGTTTTTCATCCAATGAACTTATTTCATTCAGCTAGATCTTTCTTCTTCAAAGCAAAAAGATTTTATCTTCAAATACAAGAACTTTTCGTGGTTTTGTTGATTTTCAGCAAATGAACATATTTCAGCGAGCGAGAAGTTTTTTCTTTAATAGCGTCAGATTTTATCGTAAAATACAAGAACTTTTCGTGGTTCTTGTCAATTTTTGTTGGTTTTCATCCAATGAACTTATTTCAGTCAGCGAGATCTTTCTTCTTCAAAGCAAAAAGATTTTATGTTCAAATACAAGAACTTTTCGTGGTTTTGTTGATTTTCAGCAAATGAACATATTCCAGCGAGTGAGAAGTTTTTTCTTTAAAAGCGTCAGATTTTATCTTAAAATACAAGAACTTTTCGTGGTTTTGTTGATTTTTAGCAAATGAATATATTTCAGCGAGCGAGCAGTTTTTTCTTAAATAGCGTCAGATATTATCCTAAAATACAAGAACTTTTCATGGTTGATGTCAATTGTTGTTGTTTTTCATCCAATGAACTTATTTCATTCAGCTAGATCTTTCTTCTTCAAAGCAAAAAGATTTTATCTTCAAATACAAGAACTTTTCGTGGTTTTGTTGATTTTCAGCAAATGAACATATTTCAGCGAGCGAGAAGTTTTTTCTTTAATAGCGTCAGATTTTATCGTAAAATACAAGAACTTTTCGTGGTTCTTGTCAATTTTTGTTGGTTTTCATCCAATGAACTTATTTCAGTCAGCGAGATCTTTCTTCTTCAAAGCAAAAAGATTTTATGTTCAAATACAAGAACTTTTCGTGGTTTTGTTGATTTTCAGCAAATGAACATATTCCAGCGAGTGAGAAGTTTTTTCTTTAAAAGCGTCAGATTTTATCTTAAAATACAAGAACTTTTCGTGGTTTTGTTGATTTTCAGCAAATGAACATATTTCAGCGAGCTAGAAGTTTTTTCTTTAATAGCGTAAGATTTTATCTTAAAATACAAGAACTTTTCGTGGTTCTTGTCAATTTTTGTTGGTTTTCATCTTATGAACTTATTTCAGTCAGCTGGATCTTTCTTCTTCAAAGCAAATAGATTTTATCGTAAAATACAAGAACTTTTCGTGGTTTTGTTGATTTTCAGCAAATGAACATATTTCAGCGAGGGAGAAGTTTTTTCTTTAATAGCGTCAGATTTTATCTTAAAATATAAGAACTTTTCGTGGTTCTTGTCAATTTTTGTTGGTTTTCATCCAATGAACTTATTTCAGTCAGCAAGATCTTTCTTCTTGAAAGCAAAAAGATTTTATCTTCAAATACAAGAACTTTTCGTGGTTTTGTTGATTTTTAGCAAATGAACATATTTCAGCGAGCGAGAAGTTTTTTCGTTAATAGCGTCAGATTTTATCGTAAAATACAAGAACTTTTCGTGGTTCTTGTCAATTTTTGTTGGTTTTCATCCAATGAACTTATTTCAGTCAGCGAGATCTTTCTTCTTCAAAGCAAAAAGATTTTATCTTCAAATACAAGAACTTTTCGTGGTTTTGTTGATTTTCAGCAAATGAACATATTCCAGCGAGTGAGAAGTTTTTTCTTTAAAAGCGTCAGATTTTATCTTAAAATACAAGAACTTTTCGTGGTTCTTGTCAATTTTTGTTGGTTTTCATCCAATGAACTTATTTCAGTCAGCTAGATCTTTCTTCTTGAAAGCAAAAAGATTTTATCTTCAAATACAAGAACTTTTCGTGATTTTGTTGATTTTCAGTAAATGAACATATTTCAGCGAGCTAGAAGTTTTTTCTTTAATAGCGTAAGATTTTATCTTAAAATACAAGAACTTTTCTTGTTTCTTGTCAATTTTTGTTGGTTTTCATCCAATGAACTTATTTCAGTCAGCAAGATCTTTCTTCTTGAAAGCAAAAAGATTTTATCTTCAAATACAAGAACGTTTCGTGGTTTTGTTGATTTTCAGCAAATGAACATGTTTCAGCGATCTGGAAGTTTTTTCTTTAATAGCGTCAGATTTTATCTTAAAATACAAGAAATTTTCGTGGTTCTTGTCAATTTTTGTTGGTTTTCATCTTATGAAATTATTTCGGTCGCGAGATCTTTCTTCTTCAAAGCAAAAGGATTTTATCTTCAAATACAAGAACTTTTCGTGGTTTTGTTGATTTTCGGCAAATGAACATATTTCAGCGAGCTAGAAGTTTTTTCTTTAATAGCGTAAGATTTTATCTTAAAATACAAGAACTTTTCGTGGTTCTTGTCAATTTTTGTTGGTTTTCATCCAATGAACTTATTTCAGTCAGCTAGATCTTTCTTCTTCAAAGCAAATAGATTTTATCTTCAAATACAAGAACTTTTCGTGGTTTTGTTGATTTTCAGCAAATGAACATATTTCAGCGAGGGAGAAGTTTTTTCTTTAATAGCGTCAGATTCTATCTTAAAATACAAGAACTTTTCGTGGTTGTTGTCAATTTTTGTTGGTTTTCATCCAATCAACTTATATTCAGTCAGCGAGATCTTTCTTCTTCAAAGCAAATAGATTTTATCTTCAAATACAAGAACTTTTCGTGGTTTTGTTGATTTTCAGCAAATGAACATATTTCAGCGAGCGAGAAGTTTTTTCTTTAAAAGCGTCAGATTTTATCTTAAAATACAAGAACTTTTCGTGGTTCTTTTCAGTTTTTGTTGGTTTTGATCTCATGTACTTGTTTCAGTCAGCTAGATCTTTCTTCTTCAAAGCAAAAAGATTTTATCTTCAAATACAAGTTCATTGGATGAATTCCAACAAGACTTGACAAGAACTACGAAAAGTTCTTGTATTTTAAGATAGAATCTGATAGAATCTGATTTTCAGCAAATGAACATATTTCAGCGAGCGAGAAGTTTTGTTTTTAATTGCGTCAGATTTTATCTTAAAATACAAAAACTTTTCGTGGTTCTTGTCAATTTTTGATTATTTTCATCAAATGAACTTATTTCAGTCAGCAAGATCTTTCTTCTTCAAAGCAAAAAGATTTTCTCTTCAAATACAAGAACTTTTCGTGGTTTTGTTGATTTTCAGCAAATCAACATATTTCAGCGAGCTGGAAGTTTTTTCTTTAAAAGCGTCAGATTTTATCTTAAAATACAAGAACTTTTCGTGGTTCTTGTCAATTTTTGTTTATTTTCATCTTATGAACTTATTTCAGTCAGCTGGATCTTTCTTCTTCAAAGCAAAAAGATTTTATCTTCAAATACAAGAACTTTTTGTGGTTTTGTTGATTTTCAGCAAATGAACATATTTCAGCGAGGGAGAAGTTTTTTCTTTAATGGCGTCAGATTTTATCTTAAAATACAAGAACTTTTCGTGGTTCTTGTCAATTTTTGTTGGTTTTCATCCAATGAACTTATTTCAGTCAGCAAGATCTTTCTTCTTGAAAGCAAAAAGATTTTATCTTCAAATACAAGAACTTTTCGTGGTTTTGTTGATTTTCAGCAAATGAACATATTTCAGCGAGCTGGAAGTTTTTTCTTTAATAGCGTCAGATTTTATCTTAAAATACAAGAACTTTTCGTGGTTCTTGTCAATTTTTGTTGGTTTTCATCTTATGAACTTATTTCAGTCAGCGAGATCTTTCTTCTTCAAAGCAAAAAGATTTTATCTTCAAATACAAGAACTTTTCGTGGTTTTGTTGATTTTTAGCAAATGAATATATTTCAGCGAGCGAGCAGTTTTTTCTTAAATAGCGTCAGATATTATCCTAAAATACAAGAACTTTTCGTGGTTGATGTCAATTGTTGTTGTTTTTCATCCAATGAACTTATTTCATTCAGCTAGATCTTTCTTCTTCAAAGCAAAAAGATTTTATCTTCAAATACAAGAACTTTTCGTGGTTTTGTTGATTTTCAGCAAATGAACATATTTCAGCGAGCGAGAAGTTTTTTCTTTAATAGCGTCAGATTTTATCGTAAAATACAAGAACTTTTCGTGGTTCTTGTCAATTTTTGTTGGTTTTCATCCAATGAACTTATTTCAGTCAGCGAGATCTTTCTTCTTCAAAGCAAAAAGATTTTATGTTCAAATACAAGAACTTTTCGTGGTTTTGTTGATTTTCAGCAAATGAACATATTCCAGCGAGTGAGAAGTTTTTTCTTTAAAAGCGTCAGATTTTATCTTAAAATACAAGAACTTTTCGTGGTTTTGTTGATTTTTAGCAAATGAATATATTTCAGCGAGCGAGCAGTTTTTTCTTAAATAGCGTCAGATATTATCCTAAAATACAAGAACTTTTCGTGGTTGATGTCAATTGTTGTTGTTTTTCATCCAATGAACTTATTTCATTCAGCTAGATCTTTCTTCTTCAAAGCAAAAAGATTTTATCTTCAAATACAAGAACTTTTCGTGGTTTTGTTGATTTTCAGCAAATGAACATATTTCAGCGAGCGAGAAGTTTTTTCTTTAATAGCGTCAGATTTTATCGTAAAATACAAGAACTTTTCGTGGTTCTTGTCAATTTTTGTTGGTTTTCATCCAATGAACTTATTTCAGTCAGCGAGATCTTTCTTCTTCAAAGCAAAAAGATTTTATGTTCAAATACAAGAACTTTTCGTGGTTTTGTTGATTTTCAGCAAATGAACATATTCCAGCGAGTGAGAAGTTTTTTCTTTAAAAGCGTCAGATTTTATCTTAAAATACAAGAACTTTTCGTGGTTTTGTTGATTTTCAGCAAATGAACATATTTCAGCGAGCTAGAAGTTTTTTCTTTAATAGCGTAAGATTTTATCTTAAAATACAAGAACTTTTCGTGGTTCTTGTCAATTTTTGTTGGTTTTCATCTTATGAACTTATTTCAGTCAGCTGGATCTTTCTTCTTCAAAGCAAATAGATTTTATCGTAAAATACAAGAACTTTTCGTGGTTTTGTTGATTTTCAGCAAATGAACATATTTCAGCGAGGGAGAAGTTTTTTCTTTAATAGCGTCAGATTTTATCTTAAAATATAAGAACTTTTCGTGGTTCTTGTCAATTTTTGTTGGTTTTCATCCAATGAACTTATTTCAGTCAGCAAGATCTTTCTTCTTGAAAGCAAAAAGATTTTATCTTCAAATACAAGAACTTTTCGTGGTTTTGTTGATTTTTAGCAAATGAACATATTTCAGCGAGCGAGAAGTTTTTTCGTTAATAGCGTCAGATTTTATCGTAAAATACAAGAACTTTTCGTGGTTCTTGTCAATTTTTGTTGGTTTTCATCCAATGAACTTATTTCAGTCAGCGAGATCTTTCTTCTTCAAAGCAAAAAGATTTTATCTTCAAATACAAGAACTTTTCGTGGTTTTGTTGATTTTCAGCAAATGAACATATTCCAGCGAGTGAGAAGTTTTTTCTTTAAAAGCGTCAGATTTTATCTTAAAATACAAGAACTTTTCGTGGTTCTTGTCAATTTTTGTTGGTTTTCATCCAATGAACTTATTTCAGTCAGCTAGATCTTTCTTCTTGAAAGCAAAAAGATTTTATCTTCAAATACAAGAACTTTTCGTGATTTTGTTGATTTTCAGTAAATGAACATATTTCAGCGAGCTAGAAGTTTTTTCTTTAATAGCGTAAGATTTTATCTTAAAATACAAGAACTTTTCTTGTTTCTTGTAAATTTTTGTTGGTTTTCATCTTATGAACTTATTTCAGTCAGCTGGATCTTTCTTCATCAAAGCAAAAAGATTTTATCTTCAAATACAAGAACTTTTCGTGGTTTTGTTGATTTTCAGCAAATGAACATATTCCAGCGAGTGAGAAGTTTTTTCTTTAAAAGCGTCAGATTTTATCTTCAAATACAAGAACTTTTCGTGGTTCTTGTAAATTTTTGTTGGTTTTCATCCAATAAACTTATTTCAGTCAGCTAGATCTTTCTTCTTGAAAGCAAAAAGATTTTATCTTCAAATACAAGAACTTTTCGTGGTTTTGTTGATTTTCAGCAAATGAACATATTTCAGCGAGCTAGAAGTTTTTTCTTTAATAGCGTAAGATTTTATCTTAAAAAACAAGAACTTTTCGTGGTTCTTGTCAATTTTTGTTGGTTTTCATCTTATGAACTTATTTCAGTCAGCTAGATCTTTCTTCTTCAAAGCAAATAGATTTTAACTTCAAATACAAGAACTTTTCGTGGTTTTGTTGATTTTCAGCAAATGAACATATTTCAGCGAGGGAGAAGTTTTTTCTTTAATAGCGTCAGATTTTATCTTAAAATATAAGAACTTTTCGTGGTTCTTGTCAATTTTTGTTGGTTTTCATCCAATGAACTTATTTCAGTCAGCTAGATCTTTCTTCTTGAAAGCAAAAAGATTTTATCTTCAAATACAAGAACTTTTCGTGGTTTTGTTGATTTTCAGCAAATGAACATATTTCAGCGAGCTGGAAGTTTTTTCTTTAATAGCGTCAGATTTTATCTTAAAATACAAGAACTTTTCGTGGTTCTTGTCAATTTTTGTTGGTTTTCATCTTATGAACTTATTTTAGTCAGCTAGATCTTTGTTCTTCAAAGCAAAAAGATTTTATCTTCAAATACAAGAACTTTTCGTGGTATTGTTGATTTTTCGCAAATGAACATATTTCAGCGAGCGAGAAGTTTCTTCTGAAATTGCGTCAGATTTTATCCTAAAATACAAGAAGTTTTCGTGGTTCTTGTCAATTCTTGTTGATTTTCATCTCATGAACTTACTTCCGTCAGCTGGATGGTTCTTCTTCAAAGCAAAAAGATTTTATCTTCAAACACAAGAACTTTTCGTGGTTTTATTGATTTTCATCAAATGAAAATATTTCAGCGAGCAAGAAGTTTTTTCTTCAATAGCGTCAGATTTTATCTTAAAATACAAAAACTTTTCGTGGTTCTTGTCAATTTTTGATGATTTTCATCAAATGAACTTATTTCAGTCAGCTCGATATTTCTTCTTCAAAGCAAATAGATTTTATCTTCAAATACAAGAACTTTTCGTGGTTTTGTTGATTTTCAGCAAATGAACATATTTCAGCGAGGGAGAAGTTTTTTCTTTAATAGCCTCAGATTTTATCCTAAAATACAAGAACTTTTCGTGGTTCTTGTCAATTTTTGTTGGTTTTCATCCAATGAACTTATTTCAGTCAGCTGGATCTTTCTTCTTCAAAGCAAAAAGATTTTATCTCCAAATATAAGAACTTTTCGTGGTTTTGTTGATTTTCAGCAAATGAACATATTTCAGCGAGCGAGATGTTTTTTCTTTAATAGCGTCAGATTTTATCTTAAAATACAAGAACTTTTCGTGGTTCTTGTCAATTTTTGTTGCTTTTCATCCAATGAACTTATTTCAGTCAGCTTGATCTTTCTTCTTGAAAGCAAAAAGATTTTATCTTCAAATACAAGAACTTTTCGTGGTTTTGTTGATTTTCAGCAAATGAACATATTTCAGCGAGTGAGAAGTTTTTTCTTTAATAGCGTAAGATTTTATCTTAAAATACAAGAACTTTTCGTGGTTCTTGTCAATTTTTGTTGGTTTTCATCCAATGAACTTATTTCAGTCAGCTGGATCTTTCTTCTTCAAAGCAAAAAGATTTTATCTTCAAACAGAAGAACTTTTCGTGGTTTTGTTGATTTTCAGCAAATGAACATATTTCAGCGAGGGAGAAGTTTTTTCTTTAATAGCGTCAGATTTTATCTTAAAATACATGAACTTTTCGTGGTTCTTGTCAATTTTTGTTGGTTTTCATCCAATGAACTTATTTCAGTCAGCTAGATCTTTCTTCTTCAAAGCAAAAAGATTTTATCTTCAAATACAAGAACTTTTCGAGGTTTTGTTGATTTTCAGCAAATGAACATATTTCAGCGAGCGAGAAGTTTTTTCTTTAATAGCGTCAGATTTTATCTTAAAATACAAGAACTTTTCGTGGTTCATGTCAATTTTTGTTGGTTTTGATCTCATGAACTTGTTTCAGTCAGCTGGATCTTTCTTCTTCAAAGCAAAAAGATTTTATCTTCAAATACAAGAACTTTTCGTGGTTTTGTTGATTTTCAGCAAATGAACATATTTCAGCGAGCGAGAAGTTTTTTCTTTAAAAGCGTCAGATTTCATCTGAAAATACACGAACTTTTCGTGGTTCTTGTCAATTTTTGTTGGTTTTCATCCAATGAACTTATTTCAGTCAGCAAGATCTTTCTTCTTGAAAGCAAAAAGATTTTATCTTCAAATACAAGAACTTTTCGTGGTTTTGTTGATTTTCAGCAAATGAACATATTTCAGCGAGGGAGAAGTTTTTTCTTTAATAGCCTCAGATTTTATCCTAAAATACAAGAACTTTTCGTGGTTCTTGTCAATTTTTGTTGGTTTTCATCCAATGAACTTATTTCAGTCTGCTGGATCTTTCTTCTTCAAAGCAAAAAGATTTTATCTTCAAATATAAGAACTTTTCGTGGTTTTGTTGATTTTCAGCAAATGAACATATTTCAGCGAGCGAGATGTTTTTTCTTTAATAGCGTCAGATTTTATCTTAAAATACAAGAACTTTTCGTGGTTCTTGTCAAATTTTGTTGCTTTTCATCCAATGAACTTATTTCAGTCAGCTTGATCTTTCTTCTTGAAAGCAAAAAGATTTTATCTTCAAATACAAGAACTTTTCGTGGTTTTGTTGATTTTCAGCAAATGAACATATTTCAGCGAGTGAGAAGTTTTTTCTTTAATAGTGTAAGATTTTATCTTAAAATACAAGAACTTTTCGTGGTTCTTGTCAATTTTTGTTGGTTTTCATCCAATGAACTTATTTCAGTCAGCTAGATCTTTCTTCTTCAAAGCAAAAAGATTTTATCTTCAAATACAAGAACTTTTCGAGGTTTTGTTGATTTTCAGCAAATGAACATATTCCAGCGAGTGAGAAGTTTTTTCTTTAAAAGCGTCAGATTTTATCTTAAAATACAAGAACTTTTCGTGGTTCTTGTCAATTTTTGTTGGTTTTCATCTTATGAACTTATTTTAGTCAGCTGGATCTTTGTTCTTCAAAGCAAAAAGATTTTATCTTCAAATACAAGAACTTTTCGTGGTATTGTTGATTTTTCGCAAATGAACATATTTCAGCGAGCGAGAAGTTTCTTCTTAAATTGCGTCAGCTTTTATCCTAAAATACAAGAAGTTTTCGTGGTTCTTGTCAATTCTTGTTGATTTTCATCTCATGAACTTACTTCCGTCAGCTGGATGGTTCTTCTTCAAAGCAAAAAGATTTTATCTTCAAACACAAGAACTTTTCGTGGTTTTATTGATTTTCATCAAATGAAAATATTTCAGCGAGCAAGAAGTTTTTTCTTTAATAGCGTCAGATTTTATCTTAAAATACAAAAACTTTTCGTGGTTCTTGTCAATTTTTGATGATTTTCATCAAATGAACTTATTTCAGTCAGCTCGATATTTCTTCTTCAAAGCAAATAGATTTTATCTTCAAATACAAGAACTTTTCGTGGTTTTGTTGATTTTCAGCAAATGAACATATTTCAGCGAGGGAGAAGTTTTTTCTTTAATAGCCTCAGATTTTATCCTAAAATACAAGAACTTTTCGTGGTTCTTGTCAATTTTTGTTGGTTTTCATCCAATGAACTTATTTCAGTCAGCTTGATCTTTCTTCTTGAAAGCAAAAAGATTTTATCTTCAAATACAAGAACTTTTCGTGGTTTTGTTGATTTTCAGCAAATGAACATATTTCAGTGAGTGAGAAGTTTTTTCTTTAATAGCGTAAGATTTTATCTTAAAATACAAGAACTTTTCGTGGTTCTTGTCAATTTTTGTTGGTTTTCATCCAATGAACTTATTTCAGTCAGCTGGATCTTTCTTCTTCAAAGCAAAAAGATTTTATCTTCAAACAGAAGAACTTTTCGTGGTTTTGTTGATTTTCAGCAAATGAACATATTTCAGCGAGGGAGAAGTTTTTTCTTTAATAGCGTCAGATTTTATCTTAAAATACAAGAACTTTTCGTGGTTCATGTCAATTTTTGTTGGTTTTGATCTCATGAACTTGTTTCAGTCAGCGAGATCTTTCTTCTTCAAAGCAAAAAGATTTTATCTTCAAATACAAGAACTTTTCGTGGTTTTGTTGATTTTCAGCAAATGAACATATTTCAGCGAGCGAGAAGTTTTTTCTTTAAAAGCGTCAGATTTCATCTGAAAATACACGAACTTTTCGTGGTTCTTGTCAATTTTTGTTGGTTTTCATCCAATGAACTTATTTCAGTCAGCAAGATCTTTCTTCTTGAAAGCAAAAAGATTTTATCTTCAAATACAAGAACTTTTCGTGGTTTTGTTGATTTTCAGCAAATGAACATATTTCAGCGAGCGAGAAGATTTTTCTTTAATAACGTCAGATTTTATCTTAAAATACAAGAACTTTTCGTGGTTCTTGTCAACTTGTGTTGGTTTTCATCGAATGAACTTATTTCAGTCAGCAAGATCTTTCTTCTTGAAAGCAAAAAGATTTTATCTTCAAATACAAGAACTTTTCGTGGTTTTGTTGATTTTCAGCAAATGAACATATTTCAGCGACCTGGAAGTTTTTTCTTTAATAGCGTCAGATTTTATCTTAAAATACAAGAACTTTTCGTGGTTTTGTTGATTTTCAGCAAATGAACATATTTCAGCGAGCGAGAAGTTTTTTCTTAAATAGCGTCAGATTTTATCCTAAAATACAAGAACTTTTCGTGGTTCTTGTCAATTTTTGTTGGTTTTCATCCAATGAACTTATTTCAGTCAGCAAGATCTTTCTTCTTCAAAGCAAAAAGATTTTATCTTCAAATACAAGAACTTTTCGTGGTTTTGTTGATTTTCAGCAAATGAACATATTCCAGCGAGTGAGAAGTTTTTTCTTTAAAAGCGTCAGATTTTATCTTAAAATACAAAAACTTTTCGTGGTTCTTGTCAATTTTTGATGATTTTCATCAAATGAACTTATTTCAGTCAGCTCGATATTTCTTCTTCAAAGCAAATAGATTTTATCTTCAAATACAAGAACTTTTCGTGGTTTTGTTGATTTTCAGCAAATGAACATATTTCAGCGAGGGAGAAGTTTTTTCTTTAATAGCCTCAGATTTTATCCTAAAATACAAGAACTTTTCGTGGTTCTTGTCAATTTTTGTTGGTTTTCATCCAATGAACTTATTTCAGTCAGCTTGATCTTTCTTCTTGAAAGCAAAAAGATTTTATCTTCAAATACAAGAACTTTTCGTGGTTTTGTTGATTTTCAGCAAATGAACATATTTCAGTGAGTGAGAAGTTTTTTCTTTAATAGCGTAAGATTTTATCTTAAAATACAAGAACTTTTCGTGGTTCTTGTCAATTTTTGTTGGTTTTCATCCAATGAACTTATTTCAGTCAGCTGGATCTTTCTTCTTCAAAGCAAAAAGATTTTATCTTCAAACAGAAGAACTTTTCGTGGTTTTGTTGATTTTCAGCAAATGAACATATTTCAGCGAGGGAGAAGTTTTTTCTTTAATAGCGTCAGATTTTATCTTAAAATACATGAACTTTTCGTGGTTCTTGTCAATTTTTGTTGGTTTTCATCCAATGAACTTATTTCAGTCAGCTAGATCTTTCTTCTTCAAAGCAAAAAGATTTTATCTTCAAATACAAGAACTTTTTGAGGTTTTGTTGATTTTCAGCAAATGAACATATTTCAGCGAGCGAGAAGTTTTTTCTTTAATAGCGTCAGATTTTATCTTAAAATACAAGAACTTTTCGTGGTTCATGTCAATTTTTGTTGGTTTTGATCTCATGAACTTGTTTCAGTCAGCGAGATCTTTCTTCTTCAAAGCAAAAAGATTTTATCTTCAAATACAAGAACTTTTCGTGGTTTTGTTGATTTTCAGCAAATGAACATATTTCAGCGAGCGAGAAGTTTTTTCTTTAAAAGCGTCAGATTTCATCTGAAAATACACGAACTTTTCGTGGTTCTTGTCAATTTTTGTTGGTTTTCATCCAATGAACTTATTTCAGTCAGCAAGATCTTTCTTCTTGAAAGCAAAAAGATTTTATCTTCAAATACAAGAACTTTTCGTGGTTTTGTTGATTTTCAGCAAATGAACATATTTCAGCGAGCGAGAAGATTTTTCTTTAATAACGTCAGATTTTATCTTAAAATACAAGAACTTTTCGTGGTTCTTGTCAACTTGTGTTGGTTTTCATCCAATGAACTTATTTCAGTCAGCAAGATCTTTCTTCTTGAAAGCAAAAAGATTTTATCTTCAAATACAAGAACTTTTCGTGGTTTTGTTGATTTTCAGCAAATGAACATATTTCAGCGACCTGGAAGTTTTTTCTTTAATAGCGTCAGATTTTATCTTAAAATACAAGAACTTTTCGTGGTTTTGTTGATTTTCAGCAAATGAACATATTTCAGCGAGCGAGAAGTTTTTTCTTAAATAGCGTCAGATTTTATCCTAAAATACAAGAACTTTTCGTGGTTCTTGTCAATTTTTGTTGGTTTTCATCCAATGAACTTATTTCAGTCAGCAAGATCTTTCTTCTTCAAAGCAAAAAGATTTTATCTTCAAATACAAGAACTTTTCGTGGTTTTGTTGATTTTCAGCAAATGAACATATTCCAGCGAGTGAGAAGTTTTTTCTTTAAAAGCGTCAGATTTTATCTTAAAATACAAGAACTTTTCGTGGTTCTTGTCAATTTTTGTTGGTTTTCATCTTATGAACTTATTTTAGTCAGCTGGATCTTTGTTCTTCAAAGCAAAAAGATTTTATCTTCAAATACAAGAACTTTTCGTGGTATTGTTGATTTTTCGCAAATGAACATATTTCAGCGAGCGAGAAGTTTCTTCTTAAATTGCGTCAGATTTTATCCTAAAATACAAGAAGTTTTCGTGGTTCTTGTCAATTCTTGTTGATTTTCATCTCATGAACTTACTTCCGTCAGCTGGATGGTTCTTCTTCAAAGCAAAAAGATTTTATCTTCAAACACAAGAACTTTTCGTGGTTTTATTGATTTTCATCAAATGAAAATATTTCAGCGAGCAAGAAGTTTTTTCTTTAATAGCGTCAGATTTTATCTTAAAATACAAAAACTTTTCGTGGTTCTTGTCAATTTTTGATGATTTTCATCAAATGAACTTATTTCAGTCAGCTCGATATTTCTTCTTCAAAGCAAATAGATTTTATCTTCAAATACAAGAACTTTTCGTGGTTTTGTTGATTTTCAGCAAATGAACATATTTCAGCGAGGGAGAAGTTTTTTCTTTAATAGCCTCAGATTTTATCCTAAAATACAAGAACTTTTCGTGGTTCTTGTCAATTTTTGTTGGTTTTCATCCAATGAACTTATTTCAGTCAGCTTGATCTTTCTTCTTGAAAGCAAAAAGATTTTATCTTCAAATACAAGAACTTTTCGTGGTTTTGTTG